>NC_069800.1:35039935-35353093 GCF_027406575.1 Nycticebus coucang | reverse complement strand
GTAAGCCCCTGGAGGACTCTGCCTCCCCTAGGAACCCATGCTAGATGCCTTTGCTGGGTCCCTGTACCCATTTCTGCGGTCAACAGCTAAAACACAGTGTCATGGCCTTTCCCCTGCAGACAGCCTAAGACCTGGCTCCCCACCTGAACGCTGTCTGGAGGGAATCAAGTGGATGCTAACCTTCACAGTCAGAACACAGAGAGAGGCCGGGCAGGTTCTGGAAGGAGGCTTCCTCTGGCCATAGTCTTCAAAGAGCTCACGCAGTGCGCTAGTGTGCCTCTTTACCAGGGGCAGAGCAAGTGTGCCCTCCCAGGAATGCCCTTTTGCCAATGTGCCCCTTCGCACTCTGGAATAGGCTGAAGAACATCTATAGAAGTCTCAGCCAGCTTTGCCATTTTGGCTTTAACACTCCTTAATGTTTTAACTTTTTTCAATCACAGTTTCATATTCAAGTTGAGGTAATCACAGTTGTTCCTCCAAGAGGAGAGGAACTCGGACAGTAGGGCGGGTTGGTGAGAAAGCATTTCTATGGAAAATGTTCAGAAACCACAACCATCACTAAGTACAGCCCTGTGTGG
The DNA here is from genome assembly GCF_027406575.1 of Nycticebus coucang. Taxonomy (NCBI): domain Eukaryota; kingdom Metazoa; phylum Chordata; class Mammalia; order Primates; family Lorisidae; genus Nycticebus; species Nycticebus coucang. The sequence continues at coordinate 35,352,515 of NC_069800.1, read as the reverse complement.
TATAAACTCACCCACATGGGCAGGCTCTGACCCCTCTTTAAAAACTCTTCTGTGCAGCAGCCAGACTGCCAGGCCAGGGAAGCCAGGAAATGGTTCAAGCTCCTAGATCCAGAGCTTTCTTTTAAAACATCATAGTAACCCACCTGGAGGATATGGCCTATGGTTATCATCCCCACCCACCCCATCCCTTTTCTAAGGCTGCTCAAGTTTGAGTTTTTAAAAAGAGCTCAGTAGAGCTAAAGGAAGCTACAGTAACTCACTGCTTATTAATCAATTGCACTTAAGATCTATGTTATTGATTCTGAAGCAGAGGCAGCCCCTTCATGGGCCCTGGCCTCTGGCCAGCCAGAGTCAGGGACTCCCAGACTAAGGCTCCACAGTGGGGCCTTTGTCACCAGTGGCTTTGGAGCTGGGACTGGAGCACATGGGACTTTTCAGAAGGCTTTCTTGATGCAAGATTTCTCATTCAATGGTATTTGGAGTTTTGTTCATTTGGCTTCAAATACAATTTTTTTCCTAGTACATTTTATTGACAAGCCCTTGACAACTGCCTTGCTACTTGCATGCTGACCATGTCATGTGCTCCATCCTCTCTCCCCTCTGTGCCAGGGGCCTTTCTCAAAAACTCCTCTACATTACTAGAAACTTTGCTGGTTTCACCTATGTGCTTCTTCTAAGGCATGCAAAAAAAATAAGTAAAATTCAGAAAATACTTAACATCTTACTTAACATCTAGGTGGCCGAGGCACTGAAGTCCTAATAGATATCACCTACATATCAGTGCCTATGACCCTCCCCCAACTCCTCAGATTAATTATGAAGGTCAGCATGAGACACACTTGTATTTCCCCCGTTTTACAATGCCATTGGAAGGAATTCTAACTTGGGTATTGGAATTTTTTCAAATTCCTGGTCCTTGGAAGCCAAATGAGCCCAGGGCTAGCAATAATGCACGAGATTCCTGAAGTTTGTAGCTGAAAACCTGGCCTTCCTGGAAAGGCTGGGTACAGTAGACTAACTACTCACAAGTGATCAAACCGTAGGCCTGACACTTAACAGATGCGGGATGCTCCCCTCCACAGTGAGATGAAGGCTTTCTGGGGGCTTGGTAAGCAGGTTCGTGTTTGAACCTGAATCAGAGAAACTCAAGTGATTCCACAAGAGAGCTCAAGAACCAAGCACAAGGAGTTCAACTCAAGAGCCACATACTTCTGGAAGACATACTTTTCCTTCGGTTTAGTCCATAAGGGGAATTCCTTCATTTCAGAATAAGCTGTTGCCTTCAGCCTAAGCTGTGGGCTCTCTGAGCTGGGCTTATGCTATTCTCCTCATGACTAGGCTGGGGGTTAGTAGCAAGCTCCTCAATGGAAGGGGCCCAAGCAGGGGAGGCAGGCATTCCACTGGAGATGACAGCTCTCTTAGGGGCAGCATCTGAGGCCTGTGGTGGCCTGGCCACAGTTTGGGAAGCCAAGGTTCCTTCTAATTCCCAGCAGCTCCTCTGTGTAATCCAAACACTTCTCCCCACCCCACAAAGTACCTCAAGAGCCCAGAGGAGATACTGTTATCAGAGACCCAGAGCTCCTAGACTGCCAACTGCACACTCAGGGCAGTCTCAGTTTGCTCATCCTTGAGGAAACCCTGCCCCCCAATCAGTGGTACAGGGGATGCTCTTCAGCATTGAAGAGAGAATAAAAATAACATGCATTCAAGCCAGCACACAGAGGCCAAAGACAACAAAGACAGACCCCTCTGGGAGGGGCCTCTAGGAAGGCTCCAGGAGACACCCGTTCGTCCATCTCCAGGGTACACATTCTGTAGGACGTATGGGCTCAGCCTTCCTCTAGGGCTTCTGCTCAAAGAGGTCATGATACTCCTGTTGGTCCAGCTCCTGGTTATACTTCTCAATTTCTCGGTTGGCTTCTTCCAGGTAGTCATTCATGAACTGGTCCATGACTGGCGTCTCATTAAGGAATAGAGCTCTAAGCCTGGAGGACACCAAAGCAGCGCCTGCCTGGCCTGCACAGGGGGTATCTGATGGGCTCTGGGTATATAACTAATAGTATGATAGCTAATTGGCATAAGGCCCTTCCTTAATGACATGTTAGAATTGAACCCTTCAGCTTTCATTAGCACACAGCAGTGCCCCAAGATTCCCATCCTGCCCTTTGCATCTCTGTACAAATTAGCTGAGCCAATCAGGCTGCCCCAACTTGTAAATCATAATCCTGATGATCACAGAATTTAGAATCTCATTACAATTGCATTCAAACTCTACCACAGAGTAGTATCAGCAATCGTTCAAGAACAGAGAAATCTAATTTTAACGACATTAAAAGGGAAAAACGAAAAGTCTGCCCCTGTGATTGCTCCAGCGCTCGGCTGCTGTGGCTCTACAGACAGGCTCACATATACCCCTAGCCTGGCTGCCCCAGATTCCATACAGGGACCAAACTGTTTTAAGGATACGTGGGTGAAAATCAGTCTTGTCACCAAAGTAGTTAACAAATTGGGTGCCATTATAGAAGTAGCCTGCTGGAAGTGGGTCCAAGTGACGTTTCACCTGTGGGAAAAAAGATTCCTGTAAGAATTATTATTATTATTTTTTGAGACAGAGTATCACCTTGGTAGAGTGCCGTGGCAGCACAGCTCACAGCAACCACAAACTCTTGGGCTTAAGTGATTCTCTTGCCTCAGCCTCCCAAGTATGGGACTACAGGTGCCTCCCACAATGCCCGGCTATTTTTTGGTTGCAGTTGTCATTGTTGCTTAGCTGGCCGGGGCTAGGTTCAAACCCGGCAGCCTCAGTGTATATGGCCAGTGCCATAACAACTGTGCTATGGGTGCTGAGCCTCCTGTAAGAATTATTATTTACTACTTTTTTTTTTTTTTTTTGTGATTTTTGGCCGGGGCTGGGTTTGAACCCACCACCTCCGGCATATGGGACCAGCGCCCTACTCCATGAGCCACAGGCGCTGCCCTATTTACTACTTTCTATCACTCACTTACTCATTAAAAACATAAATAAGTCTATTACCTTAGCAAACCAGCCAGGGAATTAACACCCTCCAGTGACCCTTTCAGGCTCACAGTGGGGCTGGTTTGATAACACACGCTTTACTGGCTGTCTCCCCTTCCCTTCCCTTCCCATTTCCCTACTTAGTGTCATCCAGAATCACTTCCCAAATAAGTGATCTGTACTCAAATCCTCATACAAGGTTCCCCAGAACGGGGAACATGCAATTTAGGAGGTGCCTCCATATCCCTGCCAGGAGCACCCAGTGCTATCTAGGCCCATAGGAGCTGGTTAGGAAGGGGTACTCTTTAAGTCCAGTTTAGGGACTCTTGGAGTCCCAGAATACTCTCTTTCCCCACCTGCTCATTAGTAGGATGGTGACACAGCCCTTCTGGGACCTGGACTCTGTGTCCCTTTTAGTCTTTTGTCCCCAGGGCCCTCAGGAAGAGGCCACAGTAGACATGGCAATTAGGGCATAGGCTGGCAGTCAGCCTGGAGGCTGGGGGAACCCATTAAGGGGCCTCTCAACTGGCCTTAGGATTCTACAACCTTCCCATGAGCAGCTTCTAGGTCTAGAATTATTTTCCCTGGGCCCTAGTTGGTTTACCTTAGACAGAGGTCTTCTGCAGTTGCTTCAGCAGGGTTGTTCCTCCCATAGATATTGGCTCTTTTTGATCTCATGCCCAGGTTACACCAAAGGCTACCTCACCCCTGCTCAGTGAGACTGTTAAGGCTAGAATTCTGTACTGAGCTTCCCTCTGTGGCCTGAGAGAAGCAAGATTTATAGCATGTGCTAATAGCTCCCTCACTTGGGAAATCCAAAAGATGGCGCTACATAAGCCTAGGAAGAAAGCCTTGGGTAACAGAGGGAAGCCCAGGGCGAGGCACTCACATGTATGTTCCTGATCTCCTGTTGGGTCAGCATCCCCCTGGTCTTCAGTGCTTTCCTCTGAGGCTTCTGTGTAGAGATGTAGGGTAGGTCAGGTCCCAAAAATGCTGATGGAGCTCATGGGCAGATGAGGGCTTAAGGATCTGGCAGTTGGTGACATGAGTATAATCCCAGTGAGGGGGGATGCATACACACTGCCATGGTCTGGATATAATATCCTGCCTGTCCGCCCCTTGAGAAGACCACTTTCCCACACCAGAGCCTTGTGAGCCAGTGGGAAACAGGCTGCAGAGGATAGCCCAGTGTTTTTTCAAATGGGCATAGTCTTGTCTCTTTGCAGATTCTTGTCCCTAAGCCCCATCAATGACAAACATGCAGATAAAGGGACAGCCCAAGGTCCCACAGTCAAGCACCATTTAGGAGCTTATTAGGTGAGGCAGCCCATGCCTCAGTATAAGGACAGGTCTCACTGAACATTTGCAAAAGACCCAGGCCCCAGCCAACTCTATTCCCAGAGTTCTAGGATGAGCTAAACCTCTAAGGCTGTGTGAAGAGCCTTAGCACCCAAAGCTTGCAGACAGCATGGGCTCAGAGCAGATAACATACTATTTCTGCCTAGTGGTTGCCCTAAGTGACTTTCTCCCACCGCAAAGTGTCCCTGAAAGTGCTGGCTGAGCCTGTGAGAGGCAGGCCATTGGGAAGGCATCAGGGAGGCAGTAGAAGGGCTTCTCAGGGCCAGTAGAGGCTCTGAGATATGCGGGTCACAGCAGTGCCAACTTTGGGCTTCCAAAACCACCTGCTTAGCTGACTGCCGCAGCCAGTCCTTGATGCTGTCCTCCTTTAGAGAGCAGCCAATGAACACGAGGTAGCACTCCTGCTGCCCGCTGCTGTCTTGAGGTGTGCTTCTGGAATCAGGTGGTGGTGTGGGTCCCTCCAAAACCGGCATGATGCTCAGGGAGTTGGCCAGAGTATTGTGGCAGACCTCCATGGTCCTCTCAGAGTCTGCAAAGGGAGCACATGTTAGTCCCTGAGACCCTGCCCCTAAGGGAAAAGGCTACACCAAGACTATAACAATGCGGACAGCTGAGACAGATTCATGAGAAAACACAGGAGGGAGAATGACAAGACTGGTGGCAACTGAGAAAGAATGGAGTAAGAGAGAAAGGAGCAAAAGAAATTTCCAGTTTGGCTGATTTGGGTGATCAGTAGATACTATTAATCTAGAAAGGAACAAAAGATGATGAGGTATGTAGGGGGAGAAGGAGCTTGACTCTGCACCTGTGGCATTTGAAAGACTGTACGACCCTAACTATTCACATGATCACTGGTGGTAGCTAGAGTCACCCCTGTGGAAGATATGGGTGAGGAGAAGCAAAGAAAGCCCCCTTGGTAGAGGTGAGGGGTTCTCAGCAGAGGCCTGAGAGGCCATGGGAGGAGGACATGGCCTATAGCACAACAGAGCTGCAGAAAGGTCCTGTAGATGGGAACAGCAGTGGTGAGTCTAGGCCATATGCTGAGGAGCTGGGGGCCAGGAGTGTCTGGAGACACAAGAAGGGGACAAGAGCCTCCCAAAAGGCAGGATGAAGAAAAGGGTCCAGAACAAAGGTTAACCCTGAATAAGGGGTCAGCAGTAGGTCTAAATGAAGAAAAGGAGGTGATGGGTGAGAGGGAAAGCAAAGACACCAAGACCTCTAAAGCAGGCAGGGGCTGGCTGCTGGAGCCAGAGGGCAGGGAGCTGGGTAAACTTTAGATTTGACAACATAAATTAAACAAAAGTTATGGAGATTCTTTTATGCAGGTTTTGCCATTTAATCCTCCCATCTGAACCATTATGACCTCATACCTAAACCCCAATGGCTCCCCACTGCAGACACTAATGGCTGCCTACCTAACCTCTCCTTCTCCTCTAATACCAAGCCCCACATGGGCGATGGGTCTAGGAAGGCAAGACAACTCAATCCTGGCCAATGAGAGAAGTTGGCTGAAAAAATGGGGCTAGGAGCTCCGGAGAACGGTATCTGCACTGACAAAGACACCCACAGGAAGAGACAGCTTCTCACTGGGGGATGTAGTGTCTGGCCTTGACACCCAGACCTGCAGTACCATCTAGCAACCACGAGGGGCAGGAAATTTGGGACAAGCTAACACACCAAGAATGAAAGGATGAACAAAAAGACTTATCACCTGGGTCTTTGTTGGCCTTCCTTTGCTGCCAACCTCTTCACTTCTTGTCATATAGCTAACACCTGCTAGCTACATTGGGGTTTTCTGTTGTACTAAATAACAATGCCCTAACAAACACAGTCCCTCCCTCCCTACCCTAGGTTCCAGCCACGGTAAACCATTTTTGGCTCCTGAAATGTGCCTTTTTTGCCTCTGGACTATACTAAATGCTGTTTCTTTTCCCTGTAATAGTCTCCCTCACCCTTTCCTGAATGTTGAATTGACCAGTTCCTACTTGTTTTGAGGACTTCCCTGACGCCCAGACCAAGACAGACTATCAGGATGCAAGGGCTCCAGATGAACAGGCCTACTGGACATAAGGGAGAAGGCAAGTTGAAGACTTGGCCTTCTCCCTTTGGTCAGAAATGGATCTGGAGGCTCGGCACTTGTGGCTCAAGCAGCTAAGGCGCCAGCCACATACACCTGAGCCGGCGGGTTTAAATCCAGCCCTGGCCCGTCAAACAATGATGGCTGCAACCAAAAAATAGCCGGGCATTGTGGCAGGCACCTGCAGTCCCAACTACTTGGGAGGCGGAGGCAGGAGAATTGCTTGAGTCCAGGAATTGGAGGTTGCTGTGAGCTGTGATGCCATAGCACTCTACCCAGGGTGACAGCTTGAGGCTCTGTCTCAAAAAAAAAGAAAAAAAAAGGGCGGCGCCAGTGGCTCAGGCCCCATAGGGCGCCGGCCCCATATGCCGAGGGTGGCGGGTTCAAACCCAGCCCCGGCCAAACTGCAACAAAAAAATAGCCGGGCGTTGTGGCAGGTGCCTGTAGTCCCAGCTACTCGGGAAGCTGAGGCAGGAGAATCGCCTAAGCCCAGGAGTTGGAGGTTGCTGTGAGCCGTGTGACGCCACGGCACTCTACCGAGGGTAATAAAGTGAAACTCTGTCTCTACAAAAAAAAAAAAAAAAGAAATGGATCTGGATCTGGAGAGCTCAGCATTGGGACAGATTGTAGAGTGGTGGGGTACAAGTCTTTGAAACAAGGAAGTCAGGGAGCTGTGAGGAGAGGCCCCAGGCTGGTCATCCAGGAGAATAGGGCAGATCCTTCATCATGAAGCAGGAGAACCTGGAGAAAGTGGGTCCTTGGGGGAGAGAGTGAAAGACAAGCCTGATGGTGTAAGGCCCAGAGGGAGGGTTTTTCAGAGAGAGAGTCTGAGAGGCACCAGTGGTCTACAGAGCGCCAGAGCAGAGACTATGAACTCACACTCGAGGATGCAAGCATTTCATGGTGTAGGACCTCCAAATGCAACCTCACACTTACCTGAAAACTTGACTTTGCCCAGGATGTGGTAGATGTTTCCAGAGAAAGGACTTGACTTAATGGAAGATTGAATTGCTGGTGGAGAAAGAGGACAGGGCTGTCACCCATCTGAGGGCAGAAGCCAACTTCACGGTAGCATAGCTGGGACTTTTAGGGATTAGGGAGAGATGCATTTCTAGGGCCCAGGGTTCATAGGTTCCATTCCCCACCCTTTGTTTCTCCATCCCAGGAATGGAAAGACTCTAATGGCATGGAGATCAAATTGTGTACACAGTCATCCATGATCAGAAGTAGGAAACTACTGGTTCCTCAAATCCTCTGCTTGCTTTTGGTCCCACATGGTGAGGAAAAGAGACAGCACATGGAACATTGAAATGGTACCAGGAACCAGGCACAATTCTGGGGCAGTTATTTACTAGCATCTGGGATATGTCCCAACTAAGGCTCACCTTTACACCTGGCCACAAAGCGAGTCTTTTCCAAGGGACGGCCAAACCATACGCAGATCTGAACCATTAGTGGAAAGGCTGATCCAGAATCAAATTTACCTTCATACCTTTAAAAGGTTTAAAAAATTCTAAGTACAGTTAATTTTGGCTTTGAATTTTATTATATACTACTTGGAATGAAATTAATTATCATTTATCCTATAATAATTGAATTCTCCCTTACTTACACGTCATTTTGCATAAAAAACACTTGTGTATACATCTCTTTCATCTTGAGACTGGGAAGCATGACTATTTAATTAGAGCAGGGGCTTTGTGAGGATGGAGGTTTTATCTCCTTAGACTTGCAGTTCCTTGAAGTCAAGGACCATATGTATCTCTGAAGCCTGCTGGTGGCCACCTGAGGTTGGGGCTTCCTCCTGGGACAGTAGGGGCTCTTATTGAGGATCCCCTCCTACTCCCTTATGGCTCCAACTACATCCCATCATCTGGATTGTATATATTCTCAACAGAGGGATTGAAAGGCTGAGGCACTTCTGCCCTATTTTTTCAGTTCAGCAGACATACTGCTGGCCTCAGATTCATTTTTAACAGTTATGTTCTTAACTTTCTTTAAAACTTTCTATTATGGACATTTCTAAACAAACATATGCAAAGGTAGGAGAGTATAATCAATCCCCAAATACTCATCACACAGCTTCCATTGGTACAGAATTGTCATTCTTTCTTTTTCCATTTTTTTTTTTTTTTGAGACAGAGTCTCAATCTTGTCACCCTGGGTAGAGTGCCATGGCATCGTAGCTCAAAGCAATCTCAAACTCTTGGGCTTTTTCAATCCTCTTGCCTTAGCCTTCCTAGTAGCTGCAACTACAGGCACCTGCCACAATGCCTGCCTAGCTTTTTTTTTTTTTTTTTTTTGAGATAGCTGTCATCCCGGGTAGAGTGCCGTGGCATCGCAGCTCACAGCAACCTCCAACTCCTGGGCTCAAGTGATTCTCCTGCCTCCGCCTCCCAAGGAGCTGGGACTATGGGCGGCCACCACAATGCCCGGCCAGTTTTTTTTTTGGTTGCAGCCGTCATTGTTGTTTGGTGGGCCTGGGCTGGATTCAAACCCGCCAGCTCAGGTTTATGTGGCTGGCACCTTAGCCGCTTTGAGCCAAAAGCGCCGAGCCTTTTTTTTTTTTTTTTTTAAAGAGACAGGGTCTCTCTTTTGCTCAGGCTGGTCTCAAACTTCTGAGTTCAAGCGATCCACCAGCCTCAGTCTCCCATAGTGCTAAGATTATAGGTGTGAGCAATCATGCTCAGCCATTTTTTTAAAATTATTTTCTTTTTTTTTTTTTTTTATTTTGGCCGGGGCTAGGTTTGAACCCGCCACCTCCGGCATATGGGACCGGCGCCCTACTCCTTGAGCCACAGGCGCCGCCCTTTAATTATTTTCTTAAGATGAATCCCACGATTGCAGTCACTCTAGGAAAAGGTATAGCCATCTCATAGGTAATAATCTATACCTCTTGCAGCAACAGATGGGTATACCAGTTTCATAATAATTTCCCAGCAATGAATATCATACATATAGAATGTAAAAGCTGTCAATCAAAACAAGGCACCATTTTACTTTTCTATTACTGACATTGAATTGTCCTTTTTTTTTTTTTTTGAGATAAAGTTTTATTTCGTCACCCTCAGTAGAGTGCCATGGTGTCATAGCTCATAGCAACTCTTGGGCTCAAGTGATTCTCTTGCCTCAGGCTCCTTAGTAGCTGGGACTACAGGTGCCCACCGCAGTGCCAGCTATTTGTAGAGACAATCTCTCGCTCTGGCTCAGGCTGGTCTTGAACCTGTGAGCTCAGGCAATCCACCTGCCTTTGGCCTCCCAGAGTGCTAGGATTACAAGTGTTAGCCACCAAGCCCAGCTGAATTGTTTCCATAATTGCTATTTATTCTTGTTCTTTAAAAAAAAAAAAAGAATTATGGCTCGGTGCCTGTGGTTCAAGCAGCTAAGGTGCCAGCCACATATACCTGAGCTGGCGGGTTCGAATCTAGCCTGGGGCCGCCAAACAACAATGACAGGCTGCAACCAAAAATTAGCCGGGTGTTGTAGTGGGTGCCTGTAGTCCCAGCTACTGGGGAGGTGGAGGCAGGAGAATCACTTGAGCCCAGGAGTTGGAGGTTGCTGTGAGTTGTGATGCCACAGCACTCTACCCAGGGTGACAGCTTGAGGCTCCATCTCAAAAAAAAAAAAAAATTATTATTTTGGGCTGGGCACAATGGCTCATGCCTGTAATCCTAGCACTCTGGGAAGCTAAGGTGGATCGACTGCCTGAGTTCACAGGTTTGAGACCAGCCTGAGCAAGAGTAAGACCCCATCTCTATAAATAGCCGGGCATTCAGTGGGTACCTGTAGTCCCAGCTACTCAGGAGGCTGAGGTAAGAGAATCACTTGAGTCCAAGAGTTTGAGGTTGCTGTGAACTATGATGCTATGGCATTCTACCGAGGGCAACAAAGTGAGACTCTGTCTCAAAAAAAGAAAAATTATTATTTAAATTTTTAAAATTATTATTATTTTTAAAAAATTTATAACAGGGTCTAGCTCTATCACTTAGCCTATAGTGTAGTGATAAATCATATTTCACTGCAACCTCAAACTCCTGGGCTCAAGTGATTCTCCCACCTCAGCCTGGCTGAATTTTTTTTTATTTTTTGGATAGTCTGGCTCATTTTTTTTTTTTTTAATTTTTTGGATAAGGTCTTGCTGTTGCTCAGGCTAGCTTTCCTCTTGCCTTGGCCTCCCAGTGCTGAGATTACAGGAGTGACCTCCCACACCTAACCTCTGTGATTTCTTTAAAGTAAGGTGGTGTCACAATATTTTTGCGTATTGACATGTCCTTTGCTACCCAAACAAGTCAGTTGGAGACTGTGAGCTTCTCTGGCTTCTGTGGTGTCTGAATCCTAGGGGAATTTGCAGGGGCCAAGGGAAGAGAGAGAAGTTTTTGCCCAGACTGGAAACAAAAAGGTGGGAAAACAGGGTTGATGGTAACAGAGAAGGCTATGGAAGGGAAATGGCAGAGGAAATGTAAACAGCACAGACCTGAGCACATCCTGTAACTATAGGCCATTCACTCTGAGGTGGGGAACCTGTCCTATACAGGAGGGCAATAACATATAGTATAGGGATAAGTGGGAGACTGATGACTACCATCTTGCTGAAAGGTTAAATTACTAGATTCTTAGAAATGGATTTAGGAGAGAAGGCCTGAAGGATGATTTTGAGGTCCCTCCATCTCTTGACTCTTTATGAGGACTGATCTTTCCTGAAAAGGGAGGAAAAGGTTTCAGACTCTAGATTCACACTCTAATGAGCCTTCATGTCTCACTCTCTCCTGAGTCAGTCTGCCTCCAGATAAGTCTGCACCTTGAGCTAAGTTCTTGTGTACCATGCCCAGCATGAGTCAGTATAGAATAGAGAATGGGGCTGTTCCAGGTGCTGGGGTGACCGTGGGAGCTTCAGGATCAGGCCAAGAGGTTCTGCTGCAGCCACTGAAATTAGGCTCCATTTGTTTCTTTTCAGCTAAAATTACCATGTTCAGGAATAAGGAATGCCCACTTACCTACTGTTTAATTAAGTATAATGTAACTCAAATCAAAGGTTCCTTCTATGAATATACCTGAACACCTTAGATTTTTCATACTGACCTTCTGGGTTTTTTTTGTTTTGTTTTGTTTTTTACAGCATAGTATGATCGATTGGTGATGTATGGGGTAATGTGAGGTGCCTGGGAGACATGAGTAAGGATAACAAAGATAATCCAGATAAACATGAGAGATAAATTCTGGCCAAGCTTTATTTTTATTCTTTTTAAGAGACAGAGTCTCATTTTATCGCCCTCAGTAGAGTGCCATGGCATCACAGCTCATAGCAACCTCCAACTCCTGGGTTTAGGAGATTCTCTTGCCTCAGCCTCCCGAGTAGCTGGGACTACAGGCACCCGCCACCCTCAGTATTTGGGGCCAGCGCCCTACCCACTGAGCCACAGGCGCCACCCCCAAGCTTTATTTTTTTACTTTTTATTTTTCTGAGACAGAGTCTCGCTCTGTTGCTAGGGCTAGAGTGTCATGGCCTCAGCCTAGCTCCCAGCAACCTCAAACTCCTGGGCTCAAGTGATCCTCCTGGCTCAGCCTCCTGACAGTAACTGGGACTACAGGCACCTACCACAATGTCTGGCTAAGTTTTCTATTTTTAGTAGAGACAGGGTCTCATTCTTGCCCAGGCTTGTGCCAATTTATTTATTTATTGAGACAGAGTCTCAAGCTGTCACCCTGGGTAGAGTGCCGTGGCGTGCTAGCTCGCAGCAACGTCCAACTCAGGCTCAAGTAATCCTCTTGCCTCAGTTTCTCTATTTATTTAGTACAGACGGGTTTTCAGTTTTGCTCAGGCTGGTCTTGTGAGCTCAAGCAATCCACCCGCCTCGGCCTCCCAGAGTGCTAGTATTATAGGCCTGAGCCACTGCGCCCAGCCCTTGCCCAAGCTTTAATTTTTGTCTTCTCCAAAACTTTCAACAGAGCAGAAACTAAATGTATATTCTCTGCAGGGATAAGTGCAGCATGGCAGTTCATAGAATAGGCTCTCGAGCCATTTAACCTAGGCTTCAAATCCAGCTCTTTCATTTATTGGCTGCAAACTGGACAAGTCACTAACTCCTTGCTGCCTCTGATATTTTATCTGTAAAATAAGAAAAATAATGGAATCCACTCCATAGACTTGGTGTAATGGATAACACAAGCAAGATTCTAAGAACAGCACTGTCCAACAGAACCTGGGATAACAGAAACATTCTGGAGCTGCACTGTCCAACATGGTAGCTGCTAGCCACAGGTAGCTTATGCAGACTGAATTCTAAATTTTACCTGATTTTTATTAATTTACATTTCATTAAATAGCCACACGTGGCTGGTGGCTACCATGTGGAGAGTGCAGTCTTAGAACAATGCCTAGCACCCACAGTAAAGTGCTCGATTGCATTGGGATTAGTTATGATTATAGTGGACTCTGCAAACTCTCTCCTTCTCTCCCTCCCCTTTGAGAGGTTCGCAGGCTATGTGGCAGCCTACGGAGAACATTCCCTGGGTCTTAACAGCAAGGAAACTACCAACCTCTAGGGAACCCGAGAGGACTGACTGTATTCTCAGGAGTGACTCTCATCTGGGAAGGTTATAATTCCTTGGTTCCCTCAACCTCACTAGGGCTTAAGAAACACAGGATACCATTGTGCTTTGTACCTACTCCCTAAATCTCAACATCTAGGCCAATTTGGAGCACTGGGCTCGTGGCAGGGCCAGCAGCTGTGATATGGCGGGCCATTCCAGCTGCCATGTGTCACCCTTGTAGGGCACATCTGGTATTTCACTTTCCTTTTTTGGTTTCTTTCTATAAATAAATGAATCATTGGGTTTACAAAGAAATCTTAGCTACTTGTCAATGATGATACTTGCCAGCCAGGGTACATTAAATATCGAGATCGCAGCATCTGAGGACTGGAAAAACTATTTTCTGAGAGAATCAGTTCAATGTCTTCATTCCTTTGAAAACACAGAAGAGACTATGGTTAATAAGGTTAGTTAGGACTGTCAATCTTTTTTTTTTGGAGACAGAGTCTATGTTGCTCTCGGTTGAGTGCTGTAGTGTCACAGCTCACAGCAACCTCAAACTCTTGGGCTTAAGTGATTCTCTTGCTTCAGCCTCCCAAGTAACTGGGACTACAGGCACCCACCACAACGCCTGGCTATTTTTTAGTTGGAGTTGTCATTGTTGTTTGGCAGGCCCTGGGCCAGGTTCGAACCCACCAGCCCTGGTGTATGTGGCTGTGCAATAACCATTGTGCTACAGGCGCCAAGCCCCATTTCACATTTCTAACATTCAATCATTGATGCTGTTTGGAACCAGCATTCCAAAAGAGGATTGAAAAGTTATTTGAATTTGTGTGTGTGTGTGAATTTGTTGTTATTTTGATATACAGATTCATTTTTTTGGTTTGTATTTAATTTTTCCTCCTTCATTTAATTTTTGAATACATAAAACATTTGCATGGTTCGAAAGTCTACATAAAACCCTATATAAAAAGTAAACAATCTTGGGCAGCTCCCGTAGCTCAGTGGGTAGGGCGCTGGCCACATACACCCAGGCTGGCGGGTTCGAACCCAGCTTGAGCCAGCTAAACAACAATGAAAACTGCACAAAAAAAATAGCTGGGCGTGTGGCGGGAGCCTCTAATCCCAGCTACTTGGGAGGCTGTGGCAAGAGAATCTCTTAAGACCAAGAATTGAGGTTTCTGTGAGCTGTGATGCCAGGGCACTCTACCGAGGGTGACATAGTGAAACTCCGTCTAAAAGAAAAAAAAAAAAAAAGGAAATAATCTTTTAGTATCTTAATTGAGTAAACAAAATTGCTATACTACCAGGTGCTTTCTCTTTGTCCACATACACACACAAAGTCACTAATTCTTTTTTTTAGTTTGTAGTTTGAAGCGAAGTCCATGAAGTAAAGAAATCCTTTCTCAAGGCTGGGTGCAGTAGCTCACACCTGTGATCCTAACACTGGGAGGCTGAAGCGGGTGGTCGCCTGAGCTCATGAGTTTGAGACCAGCCTGAGCCAGAGCAAGACTATCTCTAAAAATAGCCGGGTGTTGTGGCAGGTATCTGTAGTCCCAGCTACTCAGGAAGCTAAGGCAAGGGGATCACTTTAGCCCAAGATTTTGAGGTTACTGTGGGCTATGATGCCCATGGCATTCTACCAAGGGTGACAAAGTGAGACTCTGTCTCAAAAAAAAAAAAAAAAAAGAAAAAGAAAAAAAGAAATCATTTCTCTATGTTCTCTATTTTAACATAAGGCATGTAAGAGTCTTAATTTCCATCATTCAGTGGATGACAAAGTGAAAGCATAAAAATAAAATACCTCAAAACAGTATGGGAAAAAGCACTTGAAAAACTGACTTCTATAAATGTTCAGGTCTTACATACAGCAGAAAGACCACAAAGGCCGTTGACAGAGTGTTGTATCTGAGAAAGTGGCTGGTCCTGCAGAGTCTGTAGAAGTTTACCTGGTGACAATCCCATTTTCTGCAAGAATGAAGGCTGCGGTAGGATTGGCAGCCCTGATGAGGCTCTGTAGCTGGACAAGGACAGGGTGCCGCTGCTCTGTGGTGTGACTGGTGAATACCACATTGCTCACCAGACCTGGGGAACAAAACCAAGAATAGCTCAGCTTTGAGAGTGCTGGCTGGGGTCGAGCACCCACACCAACATGGGCCCCTCACTCTTGACTCTAAGAAGGGGTGGCCTATGTAAGAGGCTATGGAGTAGCTACGCTCACTCCCAACTTTTTGTGAAAATACAGAAGTAATTCACAGAATTACTTTTAACTTTTTGTGAAAATACAGAAGTAATTCACAGAACTACAGAGAATTTGGAAATCAGGAAAGTTACCACAGCTTACCATTCCAAGATAATTATAATACCTCTCCCATATTTATTCCTCTTTTCACATAGCTATAATCATAGCATATAAACTATTTTTTGCTATAAGACAATGTGCACTCTTGTAAAGCAGTAATTTCTATTTACTTCTTAATACTGTGGAAAATTTCAAACAAATACAAAAAAGAAAAACAGAACAAATTCCCATCATTGGGCTTCAGGAATTACCAACACTCAGCTAAATTTTTTTTTTAATTGTTGGGGAATCACTGAAGGTACAAAGAACCAGGTTACACTGCTTGCATTTATTAGGTAAAGTCCCTCCTTTTTTTTTTTTTTTTTTCCGTAGACACAGAGTCTCACTTTACTGCCCTCGGTAGAGTGCCGTGGCGTCACATGGCTCACAGCAACCTCTAACTCTTGGGCTTATGCAATTCTCTTGCCTCAGCCTCCCGAGCAGCTGGGAGGTAAAGTCCCTCTTATAATTGTGTCCCGCCCCCAAGAGGTGTGCCACACACAGAGACCCCCAATCCTCCTTCCTTCTCTCCCCTTCCCCCACTAAATGTTTTTCATCTGTAAAAACGGCCCTCCCCCCACTCTCACACTGGATGATTTTGAAGCCAAAATCCAATTATTTCATACAAAAATATTTCAGTATGTATTTTTATAAGGACTCTTTAAGAAATTAATGATCAGTAAATAATTCTTTTTTTTTTTGTAGAGACAGAGTCTCACTCTATGGCCCTCGGTAGAGTGCCATGGCCTCACCCAGCTCACAGCAACCTCCAACTCCGGGCTCAAGCGACTCTCCTGCCTCAGCCTCCCGAGCAGCTGGGACCACAGGCGCCCACCACAACGCCGGGCTATTTTTTTTTTTTTGGTTGCAGTTTGGCCGGGGCTGGGCTTGAACCCACCACCCTCGGTATATGGGGCCGGCGCCCCACCGACTGAGCCACAGGCGCCGCCCAAATAATTCTTTAATATACAGAAAATCCAGTTCCGCTGCAAGTGATGGCCTATGCCTATAGTCCCAGCTACTGGGGAGGCTGGGGTAGGAGTATCAATTGAGCCCAGGAGTATGAGGCTGCAGTGAGCTATTGTCATGCTATTGCATTCCAGCCTGGGCAACAGAATGAGATCCTATTTCAAAACAATTTTTCTTGGTTGTTGTTGAGACAGAATCTATGTCGCCCTGGATAGAGTGCTGTAGCATCACAGCTCACAGCAACCTCAAACTCTCGGGCTTAAGTGATTCTCTTGCCTCAGCCTCCCAAGTAGCTGGGACTATAGGCACCTGCCACAACACCCGGCTATTTTTTGGTTGTAGTTATCACTATTGTTTGGCAGGCCTGGTCTGGATTTGAACCTGCCAACACTGGTGTATATGGCTGGCGCCCTACCTGCTGAGCTACAGGCGCTGAGCCAAAATAAATTTTTTTAAAATCCAGCCCATGTTCAAATTTGTCTGTCTTATGTTTTCTTAATTTATTTTGAACCAGGAACCAAAGTCTACGTATCATATGTCATTGATGAATCTCATAATTCTTTTTCACTCTATGATTTCTTATTTCCCGTGTAATTTATTTATTCAAAAACTGTTTCCTGTAGATTTCTCCCACTCTGGATTTTGTTGATCACATACTTATAGCACTAGCATCTAGCTAGATGTGGAGGCTTGATCAGCAAGACTGTTTTAAAGATTCAATCTTTTTATCATTTCCTAATTCTTTTTTTTTTTTTTTATTTTGAGACAGTCTCAACTTTGTTAGCCATGGTAAAGTGCCATGGCATTATAGCTTACAGCAATCTCAAAATCTTGGGCTCAAGAGTTTCTCTTATATTAGCCTCCTGAACAGCTGGAACTATGGGTGCCAGACACAATGCCCATCTATTTTTAGAGACGGGGTCTTGCTTTTGCACAGGCTGGTCTTGAACCGGAGAGCACAGGCAATCCACCCGCCTCAGGCTCCCAGAGTGCTGGGACTACCTGTATGAGCCACTGAGCCCAGCCTTATTTACTAATTCTTAAAATATTCTTATTATTTTCCTAACTTTTCTTTTTTTTTTAACATGCAACAAAACCTTTATTAACATTTTGAACAGGTTTAGCTATTACTGAAACTGGTAATTTCTTTTTTTTTTTTTTATAGAGACAAAGTCTCACTGTACCGCCCTCGGGTAGAGTGCCGTGGCGTCACACGGCTCACAGCAACCTCTAACTCTTGGGCTTACGTGATTCTCTTGCCTCAGCCTCCCAAGCAGCTGGGACTACAGGCGCCCGCCACAATGCCCGGCTATTTTTTTGTTGCAGTTTGGCCGGGGCTGGGTTTGAACCCGCCACCCTCGGCATATGGGGCCGGCGCCCTACTCACTGAGCCACAGGCGCCGCCAGAAACTGGTAATTTCTAAACTTAAATTGGGGCAAATGGCTATAGTGCAGAGTAATGCCATCACTGGGCTATTTTCCTAACTTCTTAATTATTTATTTATTTTGAGATAGAGTCTCACTATGTTGCCCTCAGTAGAGTGCCGTGGCATCAAAGTTCACAGCAACCTCAAACTCTTGGGCTTAAGCCATTCTCTTGTCTCAGCCTCCCAGGTAGCTGGGACTACAGGCACCTACCACAATGCCCGGCTACTTTTTGTTGCAGTTGTCATTGTCATTTAGCTGGCCCAGGCTGGGTTAGAACCTGCCACTGGCTGGCACAGTAACCACTATGCCATGGATGCTGAGCCAATTTATTCAGTACTCTTTATCATCAGAAACTGCCCTTTTAAATTTTCTTTTTGTGACAGTCTTGCTTTGTTGTCCAAGCTAGAGTGCTATGGCATCGGCTTAGCTCACAGCAACCTCAAACTCTTGGGTTCAAGTGATCCTTCTGCCTCAGCCTCCCAAATAGCTGAGACTATAGGCACCCACAACAACATCTGGCTAATTTTTCTATTTTTAGTAGAGATGGGGTCTTGCCTTTGGCTCAGGCCTTGAACTTTGAGCTCAAGCAATCCTCCCACCTCAGCCTCCCAGAGTGCTAGGATTACATGTATGAGCCACCATGCCTGGCCTACTCTATCTTCCTCACATACCCTGTCTGTTCAGAAGCTTTAAGATAGAACTTCTTAGCTAGTGTCAGAAAAATCTCCTAATGAAGGTGACACTGGTGGTACCTGTGACCTCATTACCATTTAGAGAATCTGGAGGCTTCAGAGGAGGCACAAGGCCAGAATGGAGATCTGATGCCAGAACCCCCATGCCTTGGTGCAGCCACAGGAAGTAGGGCCTTTAGAAACTAAGTATGGCAAGTTCAGGAGTGCAGGCCCAAAGTGTGGTACAATGAGGAGGAAGCCTCAGGACATTCTGGAGAGGGCAGACAAGAGGCCTGCAAGATTCCCAAGGATGGAAGACAAGAATGGTTGTGGTAAGCCTTGCAGTGAGGAGCAAGGAAAGGCTGAGAAAAGGCCTGTGAAGGCCCTGGACTTTCTTTGGTATCTTCTTGGGCAAAAGAAATAGTCAGACTAGTGCAAATGTGGCCACCTGAGGAGTGTATACCAGGGACACAGGCTTAACCTGCCTGTGGGAACTGGGTCTCTTGACAAACACACCTTACACAAAGTCCTGCCTGCTGTGCTTGTACCATGTACACAAATCTGGTCCGGAACTGGGCACAGAAAAGGGGCTTTACTTTATAGGGAAATAAGCAAGAGGATTATCCCCAGCATTCCTTAGGCCAGCTATGTAAACCGCCACCTGCCAAGAGGAAATGCCATCTGTGAGGCAGGTACAGCAGTTATCTAGAGTACAGGAGGAACAAAGCACAGTGAGCGGTTTTCATCTTGTTTGGGCCAGCAGCTTCCTTTTGTTCTGTATCAAGCAGTGGACACCCGGATTTGGCCAAGGTCTCACTAGTCTGGGCTGTGAGAGAGCAGGCAGCTTGGCCTGGCCTGTTCTCAAAAGCAGAGAAATAACCTGTGTTCTGTCTGACCATCCTAGTTTAGGCTAAAAGCTTCCTACAGCACAGAAGAAAATGAAGGTCACTTTTTTTTTTTTTTGTGGTTTTTGGCCGGGGCTGGGTTTGAACCTGCCACCTCCGGCATATGGGACCGGCGCCCTACTCCTTGAGCCACAGGCACCGCCACCACTTTTTTTTTTTTTTAAACATTTAAAGGGATGTTGATAGATTAGATGGTTATTCTTTTATCTATAGATACTTTTAAAAGCAGTAAAACAGGGTGGCACCTGTGGCTCAGTGAGTAGGGCGCTGGCCCCATATACTGAGGGTGGCGGGTTTGAACCTGGTCCCAGCCAAACTGTAACAAAAAAATAGCCAAGCATTGTGGTGGGCACCTGTCATTCCAGCTACTTGGTAGGCTGGGAAAAGAGAATCGCCTAAGCCCAAGAACTGGAGGTTGCTGTGAGCTGTTATGCCATAGCACTCTACCAAGGCGACAAAGTGAGACTCCATTTCTTAAAAGGCAGTAAAACATTGCTACTTTGCTATCAAGCCAATATTATGAGCCTTGATTGCTGTTTAAGTACTGAGATTGTTTCCTATTCTTTGGGTTTCTGTAATAATAGTCCTTTTCTCATTTTAAAATAATCCTTTGTTGTTAAAGTCAATGAATCAGGTAGACTGATGAACAGGAGCAAAAAGGGAGGAAATATGCTCCCTCCAGACATGAAGTATTTGTCTACTGGTGGCAGATCCCACCTCCAAGCCAGCTACCAAATCTCTGAGGAGAAAAGAAATACTTGCCTTTAAAAAAAAATTTTTTTTTTCCTTTTAGAGATAGGGTTTCACTTTGTTGCCCAGATTGGAGTACAGTGATATAATCATAGCTCACTATAGCCTTGAACTTCTGGGCTCAAGTGATCTTTCTGCCTCAGCCTCCAGAGTAGCGAGGAATGAACAACCATACCCAGCCAATACTTGTCTTTTATCTCCTGCCTCCTCAGATAGCATTTACCCATGGCCAACCTGGTCAGGCCAGTCCACAGGGTCGCATGGGCCCAGGTACAAAACCACTGTTACTCCAAAAGCCCCATGGAGAGTTCAGAAAACAACGTATGTGACCTCAAGGTCATCTACGTACATCGGATAATACCCTTGCCCATAGACAAGCACAGAATTTGAAACGTTGCCTCTGAACACTGAGTTGAAAGGCAATGTTAATGAAACAAGCCTACCAAGTGCTAGAGAGAATGTGGTCTGTCTTGGCCTCAAAGTATTCAAATGAAAAGGGGCCTTCCTCTCAGGAGACAGGGCCCAAACTTCCCCTGGTTCATGGATTAAAGACAGTACTTCCCCAAGGCTCTCTGCTAGGAAAGCCTGATCATCTGTGTCTGTCCCTCACACGAAAAAAAGTAGAGGGACACTGAGAGTGATGGTGCCAAAGAGCCAGGTGCCTAGCAGTGAGTAAATCATTCTTTTTTTCTTTTCTTTATATATATATATATATATATTTTTTTTTTTTTTGTAGAGACAGAGTCTCACTGTACCGCCCTCGGGTAGAATGCTGTGGCGCCACATGGCTCACAGCAACCTCTAACTCTTGGGCTTACGCGATTCTCTTGCCTCAGCCTCCCCAGCAGGAGTAAATCATTCTTAAAGAACAATTCTTGGGGGCGGTGCCTGTGGCTCAAGGAGTAGGGCGCCGGTCCCATATGCCGGAGGTGGCGGGTTCAAATCCATCCCCAGCCAAAAAAAAAAAAAAAAAAGAACAATTCTTGGCTCAGCACCTGTGGCTCAAGCAGCTAAGGCACCAGCCACATACACCTGAGCTGGGGGGTTCGAATCTAGCCCGGGCCCGTCAAACAACAATGATGGCTGCAACCAAAAATATAGCCGGGCGTTGTGGCAGGCACCTGTAATCCCAGCTACTTGGGAGGTGGAGGCAGGAGAATCACTTGAGCCCAGGAGTTGGAGGTTGCTGTGAGCTGTGATGCCACAGCACTCTACCCAGGGCAACAGCTTGAGGCTGTCTCAAAAAAAAAAAAAAAACCCAAAATAATTCTTGGAAGTATTCCTCTCTAGTGATCACCCTTTTTATAGCCCCAACACCCTAAAATACCATCCACATTTGCGGCCTCTCGTACCTCACTGGGCCATAGGTCCAGTTAGAGTTAGCTCTAGTCCTCACCTCTCCACTTATCCTAATAGAGGTCACCAGTGTCCTTTACAGTTGCACAGCCAATGGGCTTTTCTCTGTCCTTCCCTTGAGGCAATGGTCTTTTTTTTTTTTTTTGTAGAGACAGAGTTTCACTTTATGGCCTTCAGTAGAGTGCCATGGCATCATACAGCTCACAGCAACCGGGCGGCGTCTGTGGCTCAGTGAGTAGGGTGCCGGCCCCATATGCCGAGGGTGGCGGGTTCAAACCCAGCCCCGGCCAAATTTCAACAACAACAACAAAAAAAATAGCCAGGCGTTGTGGCGGGTGCCTGTAGTCCCAGCTGCTTGGGAGGCTGAGGCAAGAGAATCGCGTAAGCCCAAGAGTTAGAGGTTGCTGTGAGCCGTGTGACGCCACGGCACTCTACCTGAGGGCGGTACAGTGACACTCTGTCTCTACAAAAAAAAAAAAAAAAAGATATAGCTCACAGCAACCTCCAACTCCTGGGCTTAAGCTATTCTCTTGCCTCAGCCTCCCAAGTAGCTGGGACTACAGGCGCCCGCCACAACGCCCAGCTATTTTTTGGTTGCAATTCAGCCGGGGCCGGGTTTGAACCCGCCACCCTCGGCACATGGGGCCGGCGCCTTACCGACTGAACCACAGGCGCCGCCCGCAATGGTCTTTTTTGCTTCTCCTTTCACTATCTTGAACTTTTCCCTCTAATCTTTTCAACTCTACATCTGGATACAGGTGACTACAGTCCCTGCCACTAACTTTGACCATGACTTTCAAACACATAGCTTAGGATCAGACAGTCCCCCTTGGTTATCCCTTGGACCTAAGTTTTCTCTTGAGCTTTCTATTTCAAGCACAGGTCTAACAACCTTCCAGTTTCCTAAACTGGCTCAGGTGATCCTCTTGCCTTAGCCTCCTGAGTTGTTGGGACTATAGATATGACCACCATGCTGGATGATTTTTAAATATTCTACAGAGAGGGGGATTTAAGGGGCGGGTCTCACTATCTTGCTTAGGCTGGTCTTGAACTCAGGGCCTTAAGAAATCTTCCTGCCTTGACCTACCCAGTTTAGGAAACTGGAAACAAAGGAGTTATCTTAGATACCTTTTTTTCCAATGGATGCCCCACATCTGATCTGTCACCTCTACAAAATGTCCTTAATCTACCTAGGGTGGAAACTGTGGATAGAACCAGGTGACTTTCATTCCATTCCAAATAACAGGGTCCTCTAAAAGCTGGACCTGAGGCTACCTGGTACCACAGTCCAACTACACATTCCTCCCTCCCAGGATAGGCCTTCTGCCCCAGGAAGCACCCTGCTCAGCTGTTTTCCAAGACAACAGCTCTGGTATGCTCTGTTGTCTCTGCTTCCTGCAGACTGGCAATGAGATCAGCAGAGCAAAACTATGCTGGGGATATGAAGTTGTTTTCTTCCATCTGATTTCTGCTTGCTGGACTGGCTCAGGAAGCCCAGACCCCAGGCATGTCACCTGATAACAATGAGCATTTCATCACCACTGCAGGGAATTTAGAATTTATTCTGGCTCTCCAGGCATCAGATAGTATGATTTGAAAGTGCTTTCAGGGTTGCCAGATTGTAGGACACTGCAAGGTTGAGTGCAACCTGTAGGATGGGTGGATTTTTGCCTCAGTGTTATCAAGGAAGTGTGGAAAATTCCAGTGTGTGAGAAAGACAGGTCCTACTGGGCCAAATTCTGCCTTCCTGGGACAGGAGAAGTGCATTGAGATCTTGCTGATCCAGAGGCTACGAATACCTACTTAGTCCACAGATATTAGCTGGAGGGCTAGGGCAGACTTGACCCCAGCCCAGGAGAGGTGGTGACGTGGCAATTTATTGCCATTAAGAGATAAGCTCTTAGGGCGGCGCCTGTGGCTCAATGAGTAAGGTGCTGGCCCCAAACCCAGCCCCGGCCAAACTGCAACAAAAAAATAGCCGGGCGTTATGGCGGGCGCCTGTAGTCCCAGCTGCTCGGGAGGCTGAGGCAAGAGAATCGCTTAAGCCCAAGAGTTAGAGGTTGCTGTGAGCCGTGTAACGCCACGGCACTCTACCCGAGGGCAGTACAGTGACACTCTGTCTCTACAAAAAAAAAAAAAAAACAAAAGAGACAAGCTCTTAGAAGAAATCTGTGTATCAAACACCATAAAAGCAAAGATGTGGTGGGCGGCGCCTGTGGCTCAGCGAGTAGGGCGCCGGCCCCACATGCCGAGGGTGGCGGGTTCAAACCCAGCCCCGGTCAAACTGCAACAACAAAAAAAAAATAGCCGGGCGTTGTGGCGGGCGCCTGTAGTCCCAGCTACTAGGGAGGCTGAGGCAAGAGAATCGCGGAAGCCCAGGAGTTAGAGGTTGCTGTGAGCCGTGTGACGCCACGGCACTCTACCCGAGGGCGGTACAGTGAGACTCTGTCTCTACAAAAAAAAAAAAAAAAAAGCAAAGATGTGGCTACATATGGTGACTCATGCCTATAATCCCAGTACTTTGGGAGGCTAAAGTGGGAGGACAACCAGAGCTTGTCTAAAAAACAATGTAAAATTAGTGCCTAAGCAGCTAGGAGGCTGAGGCAGGAGGACTGCTTGAGCCCAGGGAGTTGGAGGCTGCAGTTAGCTCTGATAATGAACTCCAGTCTGAGTGACCAAGTAAGACTCTGTCTCTAAAAAAAGTAAAGTAAAATAATAAAGATGCCAAAGTTTTTCCTGGACCAATTTTGCTCTAGATTTCAGAATGGTAAGTAGGAATATGTCTGTTGCAGCATTCTACTGAATTTGAAAAGATATAAGCTGTTCGGCATTTTGCTTACCTTGCGAACACTGGTCAAGACATTTAGGGAAAAGAAATCTAGGAGGAAAAAAAAAGAGAGAAATATTTAAAAATCATTCATCTCAGACCTGTCATTGATTATTTACCATAGAAATGTGAGTATCACTGAAAAGCAAGGTGACTTACTCAAAGAGGCAAGTGGCAGGCAGCATTGAGCATTAAGGACAGCCACAGTTATTCCGTGAGGTTTTACAGCTTGGTGTCAGAGTTCCCCATTCCAGGAGCCCCACAGAAGTGCCTACACGGCCTGTTCTAGGTAGAATGTTGAAAGGTGGACATTGCAGACAGGGCTAGCTCTTTAGAGATGAAGAAAGAGCTGGTCTTTTTTTTTTTTTTTTTTTTTTTTTTGAGACAGAGTCTCATTTTGTCATTCTTGGTAGAGTGCTGTGGTGTCATGTCTCACAGCAACCTCAAACTCCTGGGCTTAAGCGATTCTCTTGCTTCAGCCTCCCAAGTAGTTGGGACTACAGGTGCCCGCCACAACGCCTGGCTATTTTTAGAGACAAGTTCTTACTCTGGCTCAAGCTGGTCTTGAACCTGTAAAGCTTAGGCAATCAAACCACCTTGGCCTCCCAAATGCTGGGATTACAGGTGTGAGCCACCACTCCCAGCTCAAGAGCTGGTCTTTTTTGAGAGATACATTTTTAAGTAAAGTAGATATCTTCTGAGAAAACAAGAAAAATTAAACTCACCTAACTTTACCATGGTGCTGAAGGTCTCTGGCAGAGTTAAGTGAGTTATGATACGTAAATGATATTTCAATAAAGCTGCTACATTTAAAAAAAGCAATACATATATATAGTACAAATAATCAAATGGTCTTCTCGTTATTCAACGTTTGCCTTGAGAGGTAATGGTCATTTCCCAGAATGGATCACTATTAACATTTTGGTATATCCTTCTAGCTATTTCTTTTTTTTTTTTTTTTTTGTAGAGACAGAGTCTCATTGTACCGCCCTCGGGTAGAGTGCCGTGGCGTCACACGGCTCACAGCAACCTCTAACTCTTGGGCTTCCACGATTCTCTTGCCTCAGCCTCCCGAGCAGCTGGGACTACAGGCGCCCGCCACAACACCCGGCTATTTTTTTTTGTTGCAGTTTGGCTGGGGCTGGGTTTGAACCCGCCACCCTCGGCATATGGGGCCGGGGCCCTACTCACTGAGCCACAGGCACCACCCCTAGCTATTTCTTAAATAAATACAAATATTAAAAAAAAAAGTATTGTGGGCGGCGCCTGTGGCTCAGTCGGTAAGGCGCTGGCCCCATATACCGAGGGTGGTGGGTTCAAATCCGGCCCCGGCTGAACTGCAACCAAAACTGCTGGGTGTTGTGGCAGGCGCCTGTAGTCCCACATACTCGGGAGGCTGAGGCAAAAGAATCGCTTAAGCCCAGGAGTTGGAGGTTGCTGTGAGCTGCGTGATGCCATGGCACTCTACCGAGGGCCATAAAGTGAAACTCTGTCTCTACAAAAAAAAAAAAAAAAAAAAAGTATTGTGGCTCGGTGCCTGTAGCTCAGTGGTTAAAGCGCTGACCACATACATGGGGGCTGGCAGGTTCAAATCCAGCTTGGACCTGCTAAACAACAATGACAACTACAAGAACAAAAAAAAGCCGGGTGTTGTGGCAGGCACCTGTAGTCCCAGCTACTTGGGAGGCTAAGGCAAGAGAATCGCTTAAGCACAGAAGTTTGAGGTTGCTATGAGCTCTCATGCCACGGCACTCTATTGAGTACGACACAGTGAGACTCTGTCTCAAAAAAAAAAAAAAAAAAAGTAGGGCGGCGCCTGTGGCTCAGTGGGTAGGGCGCCGGTCCCACATACCAAGTGTGGTGTGTTCAAACCCGTCCTGGCCAAATTGCAACAAAAAAATAGCTGGGTGTTGTGGTGGGCGCTTGTGGTCCCAGCTACTCAGGAGGCTGAGGCAAGAGAGTCACCTAAGCCCAGGAGTTGGAGGTTGCTGTGAGCCATGTGATGCCAAGGTACTCTACCGAGGGAAATAAAGTGAGACTCTGTCTCTACAAAAAAAAAAAAAAAGTATTGTTCTGAAATTTGTTTTTCTGGGTGGCACCTGTGGTTCAGTGGGTAGGGCGCTGGCCCCATATACTGAGGGTGGCAGGTTTGAACCCGGCCCCAGCCAAACTGCAACAAAAAATAGCTGGGCGTTGTGGTGGGCGCCTGTAGTCCCAGCTACTCGAGAAGCTGAGGCAAAAGAATCACCTAAGCCCAAGAAATGGAGGTTGCTGTGAGCTGTGACGACACCGTACTCCACTGAAGGCGACAAGGTGAGACTCTGTCTCCAAAAAAAAAGTGTTTTTCCATTCGCAAAATACTGTGGACATTTTTCTACATTGCTACATTAAAATATATATTTGGATTATTTCTAGTTCTCTGATATATTAATACACAGCATTGTTTGGATGAGAGTATTGCAGAACACATCTGACGTGTTTCAGACTGCCCAGTACCTGCTAAATACCTTTTCAGGCTTGGTTAGGAAGCCTATTTGCGTTTATGCAGGGGAGAAAATTGCTTTTGTAGCCTTCCTTTGTACTATATTTGGTACACACGTGACCTAAGTTTCACCAAGTTTCCTGTGGCAGTATGACAGGTGAATGAGGAACTGTATGGTGAATAGACTCCATTTTCTGGTGAAGGAGGTAGTGGAGATACCCTGTTACCAGGGCAGCACTCTGGGCAGCTTATAAGCTGCCTAGCCAATACAGCCTCTCTGGCCCACTTGAAGGCTTTGAAAGCTGTCTAATATCCTTTAAGAAATTGTTTTCAATTTAAACATACTGGAGTAGGTTTTATGGTTTGAAATTAAGAATTACTCCTGAAGCAAACATAAATATATTTTTGCACATTTGAAAAAATGTAACTGTATGATAAAATTCTAGCAATGGAATGCCCCAAATTTGTCTTCAAAGATGATTACACATCATTTTATTCCTATCAGCAGTGTATGAATGTACTTAGTTTTCCACACTGGTGATGTATAATAAATCACTAGAAAAATGTGGCTTAAAATAATGACAATCTATTATTTCTTATGATTCTTTTTTTTTTTTTTTTTTTTGCAGTTTTTTGGCTGGGTCTGGGTTTGAACTCGCCACCTCTGGTACAGAGGGCCGGCACCTTACTCCTTTGAACCACAGGTGCCACCCTATTTCTTATGATTCCAAGGGCTGGCCAGGCAGTTATTTTGGCCTGGGACAGGTCAGCTGGGGTTAATTGTCTAAGATGGTCTCACTCACAGGCCCAAAGGGGCCTCAGAGGGCAGGAAAAGGACCACTGGGTCTCCTGCATGGTCTCTTCTCCTCCAGCAGACTCATCTGGGTTCATTCAGACAGTGGTCTCAGCTCCCAGAACCAAGAAGGGGCAAGTCTCAAGTGTTTTTTAAGGTTCTGCTTATTTCTTGTAAGGTTACTGTCCCACTGCCCCAAGCAAGCCCATGGCCAATCCTCAATTCAAAGGTAAAAAATAGATTCAACTCTTCAGTTCAATTGAATTGAATTCCACTCCACTCAATTCAAATCCATTCAATTGATGGGAGGAGCTGCTTTCTCTGTGGTTATATTTTTAATACATCAAAATTGGCCTGGTAAGGATTTCTCTGCTTTTTAAAATGCTTAACTCTAGTCACTTAATGCTTTTTAATGGAATGGGTTTATCTTTATTTAATAACTTGCTAGTTCTAATCATAGTTTCTCCATTATTCTCATTTTACTGTATGAGTACCATGGGCTAATCATTAGTTTTAGAAGAAAACATTAGTAAATCACTATAGTAAATTACTTACTAGAAGGAATTCAGAAGTAAATTTGGAAATTCCTCATTAATATCTAAAAAATGATCACTTCAGTAACTTTGATTTATTGACCTAAATAATTTTTATCTCCCAATAGAAAAAAATGAGGAAATTAGCATACTTATGCTTTCTATTACTTATCACTGATTTTGCAACTTACTTTTTTTTTTTTTTTTTTGAGACAGAGTCTTACTTTGTCATCCTCAGTAGAGTGCTATGGAATCATAGCTTACAGAAACCTCAAACTCTTGGGCTCAAGCGATTCTCTTGCCTCAGCCTCCTGAATAGCTGGGACTACAGGTGCCTATCACAATGCACGGCTATTTTTTCTTTTTTTAGAGAGACGAGGTCTTCTC
Organism: Nycticebus coucang; assembly: GCF_027406575.1. Taxonomy (NCBI): domain Eukaryota; kingdom Metazoa; phylum Chordata; class Mammalia; order Primates; family Lorisidae; genus Nycticebus; species Nycticebus coucang. Next base: position 35,324,090 of record NC_069800.1, on the reverse strand, counting down.
TGGCTCAAATTGATCTCGAACCTGTGAGCTCAGGCAATCTACCCACCTCAGCCTCCCAAGTGCTAGGATTATAGGCATGAGCCACCAAGCCTGGCTTATAACTTACATTTTCAATATTCCACAACCATATTTACCCAATTTTAGCCTTATTTCTATATTTAAATAGATTATATGCTTATCTTCAGTCTTTTCATTATTTATATATATATTTTTTTTTTTTGTAGAGACAGAGTCTCACTTTACCGCCTTCGGTAGAGTGCCATGATGTCACAGGACTCACAGCAACATCTAGCTCTTGGGCTTCCGCAATTCTCCTGCCTCAGCCTCCCGAGCAGCTGGGACTACAGGCACTTGCCACAAACGCCCAGCTATTTTTTGGTTGCAGTTCAGCCGCGGCTGGTTTTGAACCCAGCACCCTTGGTATATAGGGCCGTTGCCCTACTCACTGAGTCACAGGTGCCACCCTTCATTATCTTATTTATTTGAATTATTTTTTCACAACACCTCGTACATACATGCTGGACTACTCATTTATTCAACAGGTATCTCATGAGCACTTACTAAGTATTAAACAGAAATGGTTCCTGCTCTCACAAAAGCAAAGTCTATATTCTGTAGTCTTCAGAGTACCTTGCACTAATCAAAAAATAACTGAACCCTGTCTCTACTAAAAATAGAAAAACCAAGACAAGAAGATTGTTTGAGCCCAAGAATTTAAGGTTGCTGTGAGCTATGACACTGTAGAGTATGACAGCTTGAGACTGTCTTAAAAAAAAAAAAAAAGACAAAAAGAACCCCCCCAAAAAATTGAGCAATTACTATATATAAGATAAGTGATGCATTCCAAAAGACAAACACATATAAAGATGTGTTTCCTTCTAGTAGGTGGACAAAAATTACTTTTGGTATACTTAAATACCCCCATGCTATGGATTAGAGGTGGCCCTAAGTATCTACCTGTGTTCCATGTAGCAGCTCAGGGGATCCACGCATGCTGTGATGGCGCCAAGAATAAAGGATGACTTAACATTTGAGTCTGGGTGGGTCTGCAGGGCCTGGACAACATCAATAATATCTGTGTAGCTGGCAGGGAGAGAAATAGGGAATGATTAGCTTATTGATTGGCACTGCAAAGATGATAATGCTCTGTGTGAGCACAGTGAAAGGAACAACAAAAGGAGGAGGCCGTCATCTGGTTCCTTGGTGTCTCCCCAGTTTGTGATTTAGAGCCCCTGGAATCCACAAAGGGTTTCTGCATTCCTGTGTTCTATTAGTCCTCAACCGTGTGAGAGTAAGTAGAAAAGCAACCCTGCTTTTGAGGGTAAAAGGAAGCCTGTAGGTGTCCCTGGTGCTCTGAGGGTGGGACATGGTATCTTAAGACCTGCTTTTTAATTAAATTAGGAGCTTCTGCCATGACTAAAATTTTTTTTTCTTTTATTTTTTTATTGTTAAATCATAGCTGTGTACATTAGTGCAATCACCTGTATAAAAATTTTTTATATAATTTTTTTAGATATAGGGTTTGCTAAGTTGCCCTGGTTGGAATGCATTGGCTATTCACTGGCATGATCATAGCACGTTGCAGCCTCAAACTCCCAGGCTCAAGTGAATAAATAGCTAGGACTACAGTAGTATGCCTGGCTCTGTCTATTTGCCTTTTTTTTTTTTTTTATAGACAGAGTTTCACTTTGTCACCCTCGGTAGAGTACTGTGGTGTCACAGCTCACAGCAACCTCCAGCTCTTGGGCTTAGGCAATTCTCTTACCTCAGCCTCCAGAGTACCTGGGACTCGGCGTATCTAAAGAGCTTTAATAGCTCTTTCTTCTCCTCCCTACCTCACAGAACATGCAGGCAAGAGAGAAAGGGATCCTCAGGAACTGTACAAGTCAGCAGAAACACGTCAAATATAGCTCACATGCATATCTTCCGCCTGGAGCCCCCTCCAAACTCCTGACTTCCAGAATCAATTTTGTATCTTCCCTTAGAAGCTAGAATGGACATGATCCAATTCCTCTATGCCTGCTCCTTCAACCTAAGGCCCTGTTTTTCTTAGCAGAGGATATGTTACTCTTTCAGAGGCTTCACCCAAAGATTTGTCTGGAGATTTCTTCACTCCATTTTTTCCCCTCAGTCTTCAAAATGTAACTAGAAGAGGTCACTATTCACATCTCCAAGGTCCAAGTGGGTCCAAATTGCTTCCATCTCTCCAACAGCCTTCCCCTGCTTCAGTCCTTGTCTCCCTCCAATCTGTTTTCAACACAGAAGCTGGAGGGATATGCTAAACCCAGAGTCAGGTCATGCCGCTCCTCTGCTAAAAGCCCCTACCCAGTAGCTTCTATCTAGTTCTGCCTAAAAGCCAAAGCCCCTACAATGGCCCAAGCAGTCCTCTATGATCCAACCCCCCACAAAGCAGGGAAGAATTTCATCTCTTACTAGCCCTTCCCTTGTCCTAATCCAGCCACTTTGGCTTCCTGGCTCTTCCTTGAACATGCCAGGCATACTTTTACCTCTGTACTCTCTGTCCCCTCTGCTAGGAATGTTCTTTTGCTCCGATAACTGCATGGCTCATTCCCTCACTTCCTTCCAGGTCTCTGCTGAAGTGACATTTTATGAGAGGCTTTCTGTGACTTTATGCACCCTATGTGATACAGTGACTCTCACTCTTGGCACTCCTATCGTCTTCCCTCCATTTTTTCCCCAAAGCATCTATCAGTAACTACATATCCTATATTTTCTTTTTTTATTTTTATTTTTATTTTATTTTTATATTTTCTTATTTATTTGTTTATTGCCTATCTCCGTAAGAATGTAGGGTGGCTGCTGAATATCTGGTGCAGGGTAGATGAATGAACCAGATCTTCAGCCTGGCTACTCTAAAAGGGAACCTACCATCTTTATCCTGTAAGAGAACTCTCTCCTAAGTGACCCAGCCTGTCACCAAAAGGAAAGGCAAACCTAATGGGCCTAATGGAGGAAAGGCAAACCTAATGGGCCTGGATAATCAGATGGGCTTTGGTGGCTGGGCGTGGTGGCTCACATCTATAATCCTAGCACTCTGGAAGTCCAAGGCAGATGGATTGCTTGAGCTCAGAAGTTTGAGACCACCCCAAGCAAGAGCAAAACCCTGTTTCTACTAAAAATAGAAAAATGAGCCAGGCATCCTGTAGTTCCAGCTACTTGGGAGGCTAAGGGAGAGGATTACTTGAGCCCAAGAATTTGAGGTTGTCATGAGCTATGATGATGCTACAGCACTCCATCCAGGGTGATATAGACAGACTCAGTCTCAAAAACAAAAAAAGTTTTTTGAAACTAGATAGGCCTGGGTCTAGCCTGGGCCCTCAGCAGGTGGTGTGGAAAGCTATAGCCTGTCTGAACCATTCTTGAGTTTCCTATAAATAATGCATCTGTAAAAAGCCGCTTCGCTATATCTCTGACTACAGTATTACCCCTTTACCCTAGGTGTGGCCCTTAGTCTAGACGGGCCACCAATACTCAAAACAGAACAGGCGGACTGCGTTCTAGAGTCCCCTGGGAGGGCCTGGCAGCCAGAGCACTTTCAGAGCAAGCCCTTTGCTCACTGGAACCTCTTCTCCAAGGTGTCCTCCCAAGCCTGGGCATGTGTATGTATGGCCACATGGAATTCCTTCCACTCCAGTACCTGGATGCCAGGAAGAGTCCCACACATGTGCACAGTGCCAGGCCCTTACAGCAGCACACTTGGTGAACAAGTCTGATGCCTGCATGCTGCCCTAAATCTCTCTGTGATCCTGTTAACAGAGTTAACTCTCATAGTTAAGTGTCCCAGCCTTGCTCCTCAGCATTAGCTTTTCCCTCTGTTAAAAATAACTGGAGGTGGGGCAGCGCTTGTGGCTCAGTGAGTAGGGCATGGGCCCCATATACCGAGGTGGCTGGTTTGAACCCACCCCCGGCCAAACAGCAACAAAAAAATAGCCGGGCGTCGTGGCAGGTGCAGTAGTCCCAGCTACTCAGGAGGCTGAGGCAAGAGAATCGCCTAGCCCAAGAGCTGGAGGTTGCTGTGAGCTGTGACACCTCAGCACTCTACCGAGGGCAATAGAGTAAGACTCTTGTCTCAAAAACAAAACAAACAAAAAATAACTGGAGGCTTTTTATTTTCCAAGTTCAGTATAAGCAGTAGGAATGCATTTCTTAGGGTAGAAAAGAATGACTGAAAAAGATTTATAAGGAAATCTTGAGGATTCTAGCCATTTTAGTAGTATTTTTCTTAGAGAAGGTAGCTGGGGAGTTCCCAGGTTTTCAGATCATTCCATTATGGATTTCAAAGAAAAAGGTTATAGTGAAAAACTGGCCCCAGGTTCTTTGGTGAGGTCTATCCTTCTGGGCATCACCCTAAGACAGGAGGCCCTTGCCCATTCACTCTATTTATTCAGGGAATCCCTGCTAGAACCTTCTTCCATCCCCATGCTGTGCCATACAACCATTCTAGGCAGAGCCTGCAGTCAGAAGGCAGCCTCACTGCAGAAGGAAAAACCATGTTCAAGTTGACAGCTTGTACCAGACCACTTTGGCTAAACTAACCCAATTGCATGATGAAGGCAAAAAATTGGCTCTTTGTGTATGCTTGTCAGTATTCTCTTTATTAAAAATAAAAAAACAAACAAAATCCCAGGAGGACCTTAACCTTCTTTCCTCTGAAACAACAGATATCTATTCAGGTTTCCTTTGGGCGCAGTTTTGTTTGCGATTTAAGCCTAGATTTTTTTTTTTTTTTAAGTCTAGAATTTGAGTAGTCTTTTTTTTTTTTTTTTTGAGATAGTCTCACTTTCTTGTCCCCAGTAGAGTGCCATAACATCATAGCTCACAGCAACCTTTAATTCTTGGGCTCAAGCGATCCTCTTGCCTCAGTCTCCCAAGTAGCCAGGACTACAGGTGCCCACCACAACGTCCAGCTACTTTTTAGAGACAGGATCTCACTTTTGTTCCAGTTGGTCTTGAACTTGTGAGCTCAAGTGATCCACCCACCTTGGCCTCCCAGAATGCTGAGATTACAGGTGTACACCAATGCACATGGCCCAGAGAAGTCATGTTTTGTATCAATTCAATTTCTGTTTTAAGAGAGAATTTTGTTTTTAATGTAGATAATTTTAAAGAATGATTTCATTTTATTCTATTTTATTTATTTATTTATGGAGACAAGAGTCTCACTTTGTCACACTTGGTAGAGTGCCCTGGTGTCACAGCTTATAGCAACCTCAAACTGTTAGGCTCAAATGATCCTCTTGCCTCAGCCTTCCAAGTAGCTGGGACTACAGGCACATGCCACAACGCCCAGCTACTACTTTTAGAGACAGGGTCTCACTGTTGCTCAGGCTGGCCTCAAACTCCTGAGCTCAAACAATCCACTCTCCTCAGACTCCTAGAGTGCTAGGATTACAGGCATAAGCCACTGTACCCAGCCTTAAAGAATGATTTTATAACATTCCAGAGTATAAATAAATACAGTGGGGCTGGATGTGGTAGCTCACACCTATAATCCTAGTACTTTGGGAGGTCAAGGAAGGAGGACTACTTGAGGCCAGGAGGCGAAGACCAACATTGGTGGGCAACATAGTGACACCCATCTCTATGAAGAAGTAAGAAAAATTAGGTAGGCATAATGATGTGTACCTGTAGTTCCAGCTACTCATGCTGAGGCATGGCCGGGATAGTGGCTTATGCCTGTGTTGTCAGCACTCTGGGAGGCCAACACTAGAGGACTGCTTGAGCTCAGGAGTTCAAGACCAGCCTGAGCAAGAGCAAGACTCCATTGCTACGAAAAATAGAAAATTTAGCCAGGCACTGTGGCATGTACCTGTAGTCCCAGCTACTTGAGAAACTGAGGCAGGAGGATTGCTTGAACCCAGGAGTGTGAGGTTGCTATGACCTAGGCTAACACCACAGCACTCTAGCCTGGGCAACAAAGTGAGAGTCTGTCTCAAATGTAGATAAATAAATAAATAAAGGGCGGTGCCTGTGGCTCAAAGAAGTAGCCCGCGGGCCCCATATGCCAGAGGTGGTGGGTTCAAACTTGGCCCCGGCCAAAAGCTGCAAAAAATAAATAAATAAGAGGCTGAGGCAGGAAGATCACTTGCGCCTAGGAGTTTGTGGCTGTAGTGAGTTGTGATGATGCCCTTGTAATTCAGCCTGGGTGACAAAACAAGGCCCTATCTCAATAAATTAATCAATCTATCCCCCCAAATTCCTTAAAATTTATTTTTCAAAATTTAGATTCCCTCAGTTTTTCTTATTTATGCATGTGTACGTGTATGTGTGTCTGTGTGTATTAAGTTCTAATTTTTTTTTTTACTTTTGAGAAAAGAGTTTCATACTTTCACCCTGGCTAGAATGCAATGGCATCATCACAGCTCATGGCAACCTCAAACTCCTGGACTCAAACACTGAGTAACATGCACCTATAGTCCCAGTTACACAGTGCCTCAGTCCACTGTGTAGCTGGGACTACAGGTGCATGTCACCAAGCTCGATAATTTTTTCTGTTTTTGTTGGAGACATGGTCTTGCTCTTGCTCAGGCTGGTCTCCTAAACTCAAGAGATCCTACTGCCTGGGCTTCCCACCTAATGTCTAGGCTTCCCAGAATGCTAGGATTATAGGCATAAGCCACAATGCCCAGCGTAAATTCTATAATTTTGTCACTTGGACAAGATCCTCTTTCCACTACTATAGTCAAGACCAACACCACAAAGATACCTTTATTGCCTTTTATAACTACACCCTCCACTTTCTGCCCCTAAGTCCCATCCCTAACCCCTGGAAACCATTAATCTGTTCTCCATTTGTAAAACTTGGTTATTTAAAAATACATAATTCAATTTTTTTCTCAAACAGGGCTGCTGAGAAACATTAATTTTTAAAACATAACTAATAGCTCACTTGACATCAAAGTTCAATACCACTGCCCTGGTATTGTCCTAAACTGAATGGCATCGGGACACTCTAGGGGCTAAAGAAACCTCTGCTTATATCACAGACTTCCCCAAAGAATGCTACATATGAAAATAGCCACACTCGGGGCAGCACCTGTGGCTCAAAGGAGTCAGGCGCTGGCTCCATATGCCAGAGGTGGCGAGTTCAAACCCAGCCCTGGCCAAAAACTGAAAAAAAAAAAAAAAAAGTCAAAAAAAGAAAATAGCCACACTCAAGGAATAAAATTCTCAATTTGAGAAACCTTTCGGATTTCCCTTCACCAACAACCTGCGTAATAGGAGGTAAAGGAACTGAGACAGCTCATCCCTTTGACCAGTAGAAGAGGTGGGAAACCAGAAAAAAAAACAAAACAGGTGCTTCAAGCCCAGACTCTTCCTCAACCTTAGCTCACAAGCAGGATGAAAGAGTTGACAAAAGGGAAGCCGGAAGCAGGATGTAAGAAAAGGTATAGAGGAGAGTAATGGCCTGACAGGATGCACAGTCCCACTCACCTCCTCCCTGAGGACCATTGTCCCAGCTTCTCTCCGATTCCCATCATCACAGCTGGGAGACCAAATAGATCTTTGGATTGGGACCCATTCTCTACTATAAACAGCTAGCCAATTGCAAACATTAACTACCATGAACACAAAAAAATGTAGCATAGCACAAAGCATTTTGTGAGAACTGCCAAAAGCTTATTACCAACCATAATGACACTAGGGAAAAGCGAAGCCTCTGTCTTCCAGATTCAGCATATTTCCCTCTGGCCTGAGGTGGTGATGAGCCTGGTAGGGGAGCTCCTCCCTGGAGGGCCTCAGACTAGGTTAAGGGAAGCTCCTATCAGCAAGGGTCCCTCAGATCAGTAGTAGAACATACCCCGTCAAACCTGCCCTCCCATGTTACACACCTATGATAATCCTGCTTACTTGAGGACTTCATGAGCTGGTCAACCTACTATCCCAGTTCTGCACACAGTCATAAAGGGGGAGCTCCTTACCCAATTCCACTATTCATACTCCTTACTGAGGGTTGCAGGAAACCCTCCTGAACCAGCCATCTGAGGCATGTAGGGCTAGAGACTGCAGAGTGTAGGGGGAGGACTGAAATGTATGAAGCTCCCTTATCTATAACAGCAAAGGAAGAGGCTTAGGGACCACTTTCATTATAATAACTATCAAAAGAACCTTGCTCAGATTCCCTAATTCCCAACCTTTAAGGGATCTTATGATGTTGAAGGCAAACTTATGACTTGTATGCAAGAGATAATAGTTACTCTTGCTATAGCATGGCTATAGCATGGCAACAGGGTTCTTGCTTGGTTAAGGCCTCTCTGCTGTACAGACTCTGCTCATCCATGTATAGAATTGTTCTATGCCCCAGGTTTATTACACATGAGGTGAGAGGAATAACAAGGTCTCCACCCCAAGTCAGCTGTCCCAGAAGACTTTCCACGCTCACCCCTGTAATACCACCAGCAGTCTGGTTTTCTTGCGTATGTAGGCTGACTGGCGGGCGGAACGGTTCTGTTGGGCCTCCAGGGCACTGGAAAGGTATCTCTGGAAGTGGGCAGCATGAAAACATTCGGAGCTGTCCATGATTTGGCGGTACACCATCCACCTGGAAACATCAAACGTAATCTCAGGCTAGGGGCCACCTGATGGCCTGGCCCCATAGCCCATGATTCAAAAGTGATCAGTTCCCCCAGAGACATTCTGCCTAGGGAATTCATGCAGGAGAAAGAAATCCTGGCACCACAGAAGCAGAGGATACTGGCTGGACTGGGCTCAGTATCCTGAAACCATTATCACTGGGTCTTTTAACAGAAAACTCCTTCCCATGGGGAAAATGATTAGGTTAGTATATGACCAAGCCTTTGGAGGTGAGAGGCAGACATTTCTTAGAGAACCATGCAAAAAAATGATTTCAATTTGAGCTCAGTAATATTCTTGCTAAGAGTAAGAAACAGGCAGTGTAAAGAACTTAGAATGTTTATAGAACAAAAGCACTAGACCCGAGAAACTGTTTAACCTTTAGTACTTAATAAACGAGGTCCAATAGTTGCCTAGCATCTCTCTAAAACTTGCCTTCTTACCCCCCACCCTAAACCCTGTGGGCAATTTCAGTCTTCTCAATTCCTTTATGGCCTCCTGCAAGAGGCCCTACTTTGGGGGTAGACGGATTAGATATTAAATACCTGATTCAGTCAGCAGGGTTGTTTAGTAAATCTGACAGCCAAGGGGAAGTGACAAATGAATGATTTCCCCAGTTTCACCTGAGCCAACTAGTCAAAGCTGTACCTGATCTTATGCAGTTTCCTTATGGTCCTGGGAAACCACATGTGGGTAACTATATCCACCAGCTCTCAAATTCTTAAAACCATCATGGCCCTGACTTTCAAGGCTTACCAGGAGCTGCCCAGGCCTTTGCACTTGCTCTTTCTGCTACCACAGTGCTCTTCCCTCAGACGTCCACATGGCTTATTCCCTTATTTTTTTCATGTTTGGCTCAAATGTCACCTTCTCGGTGAGGTCTTCTCTGACCATCCAATTTAAAACTGCAATCCCACTCTCAGCCTTGTACTTCCTGTATCTTTTTCTGCTTTATTTTCTCTATAGCACTTTTCACTAGCTAATAGACTGTTTTCCTTATCTGGTTAATTGCTTGTTTTCCCAAACTAGACTGTAATCTCCTTGAGGGAGATTTTCTTATCTGTTTTGTTCATGGATGTATTCCTTCACGCCTAGAATAGTGCCAGGCATGCTGAAAGGGAGCAATGTGGTATGCTAAAGAGATGAATAACAACCATGCTAACAGCAGTCACACCAAAGGCCAGTACATGTCTAAGGTTACCCAGTGCCCTGGCAGGACCAGGCATAGAATCCCTTTTGCCAAAGCAAAGGCAACAGCCATACTAACCTGCCATATTCTTTATGTAGAGTGACCAGAAAAGCACAGAGTTCACTAGCGTGACAGCCTGGGAGACCAGTTACAATGCTGATAATTACCTACAAGAAAGAAAAGTCACATGGGTTTGCAATTCAATTGTATTGCATTGTGTAAGAAGTTTGGGAGCCAAGCTCTGTGGGTTTGAACTTCAGCACCACTACTCACTAGCTCTGTGACTCAGGCCAATAGGCCTTGTAGGGTGCAGGAAAAGGATTAACTTAACATATCAAAAGTATTCAGAATAGGGGCGGCGCCTGTGGCTCAGTCGGTAAGGCGCCGGCCCCATATACCATGGGTGACGGGTTCAAACCCGGCCCCGGCCAAACTGCAACCAAAAAATAGCCGGGCATTGTGGCAGGTGCCTGTAGTCCCAGCTACTTGGGAGGCTGAGGCAAGAGAATCGCTTAAGCCCAGGAGTTGGAGGTTGCTGTGAGCTGTGTGAGGCCACGGCACTCTACCGAGGGCCATAAAGTGAGACTCTGTCTCTACAAAAAAAAAAAGTATTCAGAATGGTACCAGGTACACAGCAAACACCATAGGAAATGTAGTGTTACTACTGAAATTTCTATACAGCAGGTTGTGAATAGATCAGTTAGAATACAATGCATTGAGATATAATCTAACTCCAGTAAAGTAAGATAAGGCCACATCACAAAATCCCAAAACCAGCGATGTTGGTGTGGATGTGGAGAAAAGGGAACACTTCTACACTGCTGGTAGGAATGCAAACTAATACGTTCCTTTTGGAAAGATGTTTGGAGAACACTTACAGATCTAAAAATAGACCTGCCATTCGATCCTACAATTCCTCTACTAAGTATATATCCAGAAGACCAAAAATCACATTATAACAAAGATATTTGTACCAGAATGTTTATTGCAGCCCAATTCATAATTGCTAAGTCATGGAAAAAGCCCAAGTGCCCATCGATCCATGAATGGATTAATAAATTGTGGTATATGTACACAATGGAGTATTATGCAGCCTTAAAGAAAGATGGAGACTTTACCTCTCTCATGTTTACATGGATGGAGCTGGAACATATTCTTCTTAGCAAAGTATCTCAAGAATGGAAGAAAAAGTATCCAATGTACTCAGCCCTACTATGAAACAAATTTATAGCTTTCATATGAAACCTATAACCCAATTATAGCCCAACAAAAATGGGGAAGGGGAGGGGAGAGGGGAGGAGGGGTAGAGGAAGGATAATCAGTGGGACCATACCTACAGTGCATCTTACAAGGGTACATGTGAAATGTACTAAATGTAGAATATAAATGTCTTAACCCAGTAACTAAGAAAATGCTGTGAAGGCTATGTTAACCAGTTTGATGGAAATATTTCAAATTGTATATAAAATCAGCATATTGTACCCCATGATTGCATTGATGTACACAGCTATGATTTAAGTTAAAAAAATACAATGCATTAAAAGGCCTACCAGAGACCAATGGCTTTGTAAAATAGACATTGGGGATATTTGCGACTTAACAGGAAACACTTCTTAGAAAATACTGGGCAGATAGGAGGTCCAGGAAGAAAATGTCAGGGATGTTTCTGCCTGGCTGCCTGTGCTCTCCAAGCTACACTGCCTGGGCTAAGTCAAAACTCACTGGGCATGGGAAACACTTCTGACTCTTGAGGAGTAGAAGAAAAGCCTGGCCAGACTGTCCTAACCTTATTACATAATAGCACAAAAACAGATCCCTGTTCAGGTAGATACTCCAAAGTAACTTAAAAGATTCACTGAAAAAGGGGTCAGGGTCATGCAGGAAAGGGGAGGAACTACGCAGTCACTAAAGAAGGTCTATGTGAATGGCATACATGGCAAGGGCTGCCATGTGTTTTATTTCACAGTACACAAGATTCACCAAGGCCCAGTTCTGGATAACTTATGTTCAAACTCAGCCTGGAGGCACTCACCACCTGAGCTGACTACATCGGCAGAGAGAAGATGGCTGTGGATTCCTCTTCTTTTGTGGGACGCAGAGGCTCTCCTGATCCCCTCTGACTAGGGCCTCTACTCTGTATCCTCTTCTGCCTCCTTTGTCAGTACTCCACATAATTAATATTTTGTCAATTCCTCCCATCCAGCTCTCCCCATTCAGCTAATTCCTTAGTACCCAGGTCTTAGCCCCTCAAATCACAGCACACCTGCATACAGCCAGACACATTCTTACTTTAAGGCCAGTCACAGAACACCTTTTAAATAAAATATAATAAGCAGGCAGGCATCTTCTGGCTTTTTATACTCTCAACAAAGGGGAAAAAATTATGCTTCTAATTGCTTCCAGCTTTTATTTCCTTTTGCAGCTGAGTTTTAGATTTGTATAGAAATAGACATGGCTCCAAAGAAACGGTGGGAGCAGATCAAGTGGAGGGAAGCCTAAGGCAGGAGTGGATTAAAATCTACTCTGGGGAAGACAATGTTTATAAAGTATCACCTTACCCTGGTGTTTCCAGCAAGGACCTAATAACACGGATGCCCTTCTCCTTATTGAGTGTGCCAACCACTGGCAGGTAAGTCCTTGTTACAACCAGGAAGAGCTGACAGGAAGAAAGCACTGAGCAAGAGTTTAAAAGACCTCAAGAGGCAAGGGAAGGGCAAGGCTGGCTGCCAGGATATTATTGCTGCCATGGGGCATGGCCAGGGTTAATGTAGACACCTGACACAATCACTGCATAGAGAGGGTTATGTGTCACTACATTAGTATTCAAGGAAGCGGAAAGTCTTATAAAAGGGACTCCACCTGAACCCTTTGTTAACTGACACAAAAGATCCAAAGGCAGGCTCACAGGATTATCTTCCCATGGATTCCCAGCACATTTGGTGAGCTCTTGTACCTTATCATTTTCTACTCTGTGAGTAGGGCTGATTTCAGCTGGCTGCAATAGGATAGGAAGATGGGTCCGCATCACAGGATCCCGACTAATGCTGCTGATGGCAAAATGCTGGAGAAACCTAAAAAAAACAAAGACAGTGCTATTATATTACATTACCAACCTTGCCTGAATGTGCCAAATCACACTGAACTCTTAATTGCTGAAAAATACACCTTAGAGATTTTTTCTCTGGAGAATAAAACTGCATACGAATGTCACCACTACCTTTTACAATGATCTCTAAGAACCTATAAAGAAAAAGGGGGCCAGGTCTGGTGTCTCATGCCTGCAACCCTAGCACTCTGAGAGGCCAAGATGGGCAGATCCTTGGAGCTCAGGAGGTCGAGACCAGCCTGAGCAAACACAAGACCCCAACACTAATAAAAATAGAAAAAATAGGTATCGTGACAGGTGCCTGTAATCTCAGCTATTTGGGAGACTGAAAGAAGAGGATCATTTGAGCCTGTAAGTTTGAGGCTGCTGGTGAGCTAGGCTGATACCATGGTACTCTATCCTGGACAACAGAGTTAGACTCTGTCAAAGAAATAAAGAAAGACAGAAAAAGAAAAAATCAAGAAAGAAAAGAAGGAAGGAGGAACTCAGGAAGTATGTCTGAAAAGTCAGAACATTAACAAAAAACCAAGGAGGCTGAGGCAGAAGGATTGCTTGAGCCCAAGAGTTTGAGGTTGTGGTGAGCCACGATGATGCACTCTACCCAGAGCAACAGAGACTCTGCATCCAAAAAAGAAAAAAAGAAAAAGAGAGAAACCAGAGCTCACCAGTCCAGCTCTGGGAGTTTGGCTGAGAGCAGCTTCAGAGAACTCCACTTCTCCCCAGCAGGATGGCTCAGGGCACTGAAGAGCTTCTGTGCACTGGAGTGTCTAAGATATCAAAAGCTTATAGATTAGAATTCCCTCTCCCTGCAGCACACACACTTCACACAACTCATTCTGATGTTTTCAAGGCACAGTCCAGTGACAGAGTCAGCTCTTCTAAGACAAACATCTCTGTGACTTAAAGAAATCATGCATGAATCCATGATGGCTAGTATGCCACACAGGCAGGAGGGCCTAAGACCCCTTGACAAACTATGGATTTTTGATTCTTGGTGGATTTTATCTCTCTTGCTTTTTCTTTCCCCAAGGGCACCAGCTACCTCTAAGTTGGCAGCACTGAAATGACTGTGCCGGCCCTTTCAGAAGCCAGGACCCCTGTGTTACATAACACTAGGCATCCTGCAGAGACAACACACCCACAAGCTTAGGGAAGCAAGCACAAACACTGAAGGCAGCCACTTACAATTTCTTTTGTTCTACAGATAATCCATCTTCCTGGATCACTTTTAAAGAGAGCCCTGAGTTATCCTGCTGTTGCCAGGGGGAGAAGACCTAAACAAAACAGAATTTGAGCAAAGAACACTTTAAACCCAACAACAGGATATGGAACCCACATGGGGATTTGATGGTTGTTGAAAAGTTAAGACTGTCAGTGCAGAGAAAAACCACTATAACAAACAAGTTTGCTTCAAAAATAGAGGCCTGAAGCAATTCTGTTCTGTGTTTTTTAAAATGTCTTTCTGGGTTCCTCTCCTCAGGGGATTCTGACCCTTCAGAGCTCAGGAAGTATGAAGGAAGGTGTCGGGTGACACTGTTCCGGTTCCCTGGTGATGGGGCAGACAGACAGGAGTAGTTCAAATAACTCCTGCCTGGAGACCAGGGGGTGGCTACAGGGAATTCAAAGGGCTGTCTCTATTTTCCAGATCAGAGAGAAAAACACAAGGAGGTAAGAAGGCCTAGGAGGCAGTCCAGGGGAGACACTATGCAGCTACAGTCAGTTTCTTCTCTCTTCCATGTTCTCAGAATCTGTCATAGGGAGGGACAGTGTCACCTCACAAACTGCATCAATCACACCTTTTCAAGAATTCCCACCAGTCCTGAGGCTGGCCCTAAGTTTAACTTGGGCTATCGCTTGGTCTCTAAGTGGGTTTTATAATTAATTCTTGGTAAGCTCCTTCTCTTGTAAACCCGTGCTGAGCATCTATAATGTACAGCTTGCCAGGCACCACCATTCACAAGGACAGGGACTGTGACCCACAGGGACAGAGAAAACAGGTGGGGCAAAGAACTCTACTCCAGTAGGTAGAACCCAACAATTTAATAAAGTAACTAAAGGGGAAATAAAACTAATTAAGATTTAAAAAGAACAAAGCAGATTTTTCTTTTCTTTTTTTTTTTTTTTGTAGAGACAGAGTCTCACTTTATGGCCCTCGGTAGAGTGCCATGGCCTCACACAGCTCACAGCAACCTCCAACTCCTGAGCTTAAGCGATTCTCTTGCCTCAGCCTCCCGAGTAGCTGGGACTACAGGCGCCCGCCACAACGCCCAGCTATTTTTTGGTTGCAGTTCAGCCGGAGCCGGGTTTGAACCTGTCACCCTCGGTATATGGGGCCGGTGCCTTACCAACTGAGCCACAGGCGCCGCCCAAAGCAGATTTTTCTTAAAGGTTAAAAAGCCTTTTGTGGCTTGGCGCCTGTGGCTCACGTGGCTAAGGCACCAGCCACATACACCTGAGCTGGCAGGTTCGAATCCAGCCTGGGCCCGCCAAACAGCAATGATGGCTGCAACCGAAAAATAACGGGGCGTTATGGTTGGGCGCCTGTAGTCCCAGCTACTTGGGAGGTGGAGGCAGGAAAATCGCTTGAGCCCAGGAATTGGAGGTTGCTGTGAGCTGTGATATCACAGCACTCTACCCAGGGTGATAGCTTGAGGCTCTGTCTCAAAAAAGAAAAAAGCCTTTTGTTCAGTTTCTTTTCTTTTTTTTTTTTTTGAGATAGAGTTTCAAGCTGTTGCCCTGGGTAGAGTGCCGTGGCATCACAGCTCACAGCAACCTCCAAATCCTGGGCTCAAGTGATTCTCCCGTCTCCGCCTCCCAAGCAGCTGGGACTACAGGTGCCCGCCACAACACCCGGCTAATTTTTAATTGTAATTGTCATTCTTGTTTGGCAGGCTGGGCTGGATTCAAACCCTCCAGCTCTGGTGCATGTGGCTGGCACCTTAGCTGCTTGAGCTACAGGTGCCGAGCCATTTTGTTCAGTTTCTTTAGGGTTTCACCCCTCACTGCCAAGAGCACCATTCTAGAACCCAAAGGAATTAGAAGCACTCACCCCACCAGCCAACTCTCCCTCTCATCATCTCACTGTTAGCTCTAAGGTACTGCCTTACCATCTAAATTGCTAGAAAGAGGGAAAAAAAAAATGTAGTAGCTGGTTTGTTGAATAATGACTGATGTTACCTCTGAGTAAAATGCTTGGTATATCTTTGATTTGGGGAAAAGGGTAATCATCAGAAAATTGCTTGATCCATGGAAATGAACTGGGAGATGAGGAAGCAAGGAGCTTTTGAAGTCTATGAGAAGGGCAGCAACGATACTGGTGGAATCCTAAAGAGAAAAAGAGGAGGCATCAGTGAGAAGAGCTATTTGTTATGATTCTAGCCCTTTGCAACTACTTGGCAGAACACGTAGGATCAATTTCAGTGCAATTATTTTCACATAGGAGATATAGGAAGTACCAGAATTTTTTTCCCTAAGCTAAAATGTCATCTCAAAATTCCTTGTAGGGTATTAATCCTTTATCAGTTATATCATTTATTACTATTTTCCCCTATGCTGCAGGTTGTCTTTTCACCCACTTGATAGTGTCTTTTGATACACAGAATTTTAAAATTTTGATCAAGTCCAATTTATAGATTTTTCTTTTGTTATCTGTGCTTTTGATTGCCATATCCAAGAAATCATTGCTAAATCTAATGTCACTAAAATTTTTCCTTATGCATTCTTCTAGGAGTTTTATCATTTTAGCTCTGATGTTTAGGTTTTTTGATCCACTTTGAGTTAATTTTCTTACTTTGGAATATTTTATTCATCTTCTTAGACTCACCAAGAAATAAGTTTCTTTGCTTAAAACAAATCAAGTAAACTGGGATAAGTAGATGACTAATTAATTTCATTTATCAAGTAGGAAATCCCATTAAATTATTTTAATGTGCATGATTATGCTACTGAAACCCCTTGGGATAATACAGGAACACAAACATCAATTAATTACCTAATAGCAACCCACAGACCTCTCTCTGCACATGGATAGTCCTATTGTGGCCAGGAAAGCAACCTGTATGCCCAGAACTTGAGACTCCAGATTTAAAACCCTATGGCTAGTCATGATATATTTTTTTTTTTTCTTTAGGGACGATTTCTATTTTACTACCAGACCTGGGTTGGAAACTAAAGACTGCTATTCTTTCTTAGGATCTCTTCCTTAGGTGCACATTAAAAGTATAAGTTGGCTGGGTGTGGTAGCTCAACACCTATAATCCTAGCACTCTGGGAGGCTGATGTGGGTCAATCACTTGTGCTCAGGAGTTCGAGATCAGCCTGAGGAAAAGTAAGATCCCATCTTTACTGAAAGTAGAAAAAATTAGCTGGGCACTGTGATGGGTACCTGTAATCTCAGCTACTTGGGTAGCTGGGGCATGAGGATCACTTGAGTCCAAGAGTTTGAGGATGTTGTAAGCTACGACGCTGGGGCACTCTACCCAGGGTGACAGAGTGAGATTCAGTCTGGTGTCACACAGTGTTGTTGTCAGACATCTGAGGTCCTGATGGAGGCAGGTCTTTCAGGTGAAGTCATCTGAATACTGCAGACTATGTGCCTGCCACTATTTTGAGACAGGTGAAAGATGCCTTACTTTCAAGTCATCCCGCACGTGTTCAGAGCTCTGCAAAGTGCAGCATCCCCATCAGAGGCCGCAGGGGAAAGGGGACAGTTAATTTTTTGCACGTGGCTAGCCAGTTTTCTCAGCACTATATATTACAAAGACTCTTTCAGACATTAGTTTTGGTACTCTCATCAAAAATGATTTGATGCAAGGGTTTATTTCAGCGATTCTATTACAGTGGTCTGTATATCTGACCTTATTCCAGGACCACAATGTAGGTTACTGTAGATTTGTAGTAAGTTTTTTTTTTTTTTTTGGAGACAGAGTCTCACTATGTGGTATCACAGCTCACAGCAACCTCTAACTCTTGGGCTTAAGTGATTCTCTTGCCTCAGCCTCCTGAGTAGCTGGGACTACAGGTGCCCACCACAATGCCTGGCTATTTTTCTTTTGTTGCAGTTGTCATTGTTATTTAGCTGGTCCGGGCTGGGTTCAAACCCAGCAACTTTGGTGTATCTGGCTGGCGGCGTAACCACTGTGCCATGAGTGCCAAGCTGTAGTAAGTTTTTAAATAAGAAAGTGTGAGCCTTCCACCTTTGTTTTATTTTTTCAAGACTGTTTTGACTGAGCCGTGCATGGGTCATACCTATAATCCTAAAACTTTGGGAGGCCAAGGCAGGTGGATTGCTTGAACTCACAAGTTTAAGACCAGCCTGAGCAAGAACAAGACCTCGTCTCTACTAAAATTAAGACTGAGGCAAAAGGATCCCTTGAGCTCAGGAGTTTGAAGTTGCTGTGAGCTATGTCACCATAGCACTCTATTGACTCTTATCTCACTTTGACTAATCAGGGTCACCTGAGATTCCATATGAATTTTAAGATGGGTTTTCTATTTTTACAAAAACTGCCATTTGGATTTTCATAAAGATTGTATTGACTCTATAGATTACATTGGGTAGTATTATTGTCTTAAATGTATTAAGACTTCTGATCCATGAACATGGATATCTTTCCATTCATTTAGGTTACCTTTAATATTTCTTTTTGTGTGTGTGTGTGTGTGTGTGTGTTTTTTGGCCGGGGCTGGGTTTGAACCCGCCACCTCCGGCATATGGGACTGGCACCCTACTCCTTGAGCCATAGGCGCCGCCCTACCTTTAATATTTCAAAAAAGTTTTATAGTTGGTACAGTGTACAAGTCTTTCACATTCTCAGTTAAATTCATACCTTAGTATTTTATTCTTTTTTTTTTTTTGAGACAGAGTCTCACTTTCTTGCCCTCGGTAGAATGCTGTGGCTCATAGCTCACAGCAACCTCAAACTCTTAAGGATCGAGTAATTCTCTTTGCCTCAGCCTCCCAAGTAACTTGAGACTACAGGTGCCCACCGCAATGCCTGGCTATTTTTTTTTTTTTTTGTAGAAACAGAGTCTCACTTTATGGCCCTCGGTAGAGTGCCATGGCATCACACAGCTCACAGCAACCTCCAACTCCTAGGCTCAAGCGACTCTCCTGCCTCAGCCTCCCGAGTAGCTGGGACTACAGGCACCCGCCAAAACGCCCAGCTATTTTTTGGTTGCAGTTCAGCCGGGGCTGGGTTTGAACCTGCCACCCTCAGTATATGGGGCCGGCGCCTTACCGACTGGGCCACAGGTGCCGCCCATGCCTGGCTATTTTTAAAGACAGGGTCTCGCTCTTGTTCAGGCTGGTCTCAAACATCTGAGCTCAAGCAGTGAGCTTTGGCCTCCCAGAGTGCTAGGATTACAGATCTGAGCCACTGCGCCCAGATTTTTTTTTTTTTTTTTTTGAGACAGAGTCTCACTCTGTCACCCTGGCATCAGCTCCAGTAACCTCAAACTCTTGGGCTCAAGAAATCCTCTTGCCGCAGGCTCCCAAGTAGCTGGTACAACAGCCACCCACCATGTTGCATGGGTAGTTTTTCTATTTTTAGTAGAGATGAGGTCTTGCTCTTGCTTAGGCTAGACTTAAACTCCTGAGCTCAAGCAGTCCATCTACCTCAGCCTCCCAGAGTTCTAGGATTACAGATGTCAACCACCTCGCCCAGCCTAGTAATTTATTCTTGACACTACTGTAAACTGAATTGCTTTCTTCTTCTTCTTTTTTTTTTTTACCTTGAGTCAGAGTCTCAAGCTATTGCTCTGGGTCAAGTGCCATGGCGTCATAGCTCATAGTAACCTCCAACTCTTGGGCTCAAGTGATCCTCTTGACTCAGTTTTTCTATTTTTTTAGTAGAGACAGGGTCTTGCTTTTGCTCAGGCTGGTGTCGAACTCCTGAGCTCAAGCAATCCACCCGCCTCAGCCGCCCAGAGTGCTAGGAATACAGGCGTGAGCCACCTTGCCCAGCCTGGAATTGCTTTCTTAATATCATTTTCAGTTTGTTCATTATATAGAAATGTAACAGATTTTTATATGTTGATTTTGTATCCTGCAACTTTGGTGAATTAGTTTAATGGTTTTTCTGGCAGAATTATTATGGTTTTTACATGTAAGAACAAGTCATCTATGAGCAGATACAATTTTATTCTTTGTTTCCAATTTGGATGTTTTTTTGTTTCTCCTTCCTGCCTAACTGCTCTGGCTTGAACTTGCAATACTATGTTGAATAGTAGTGGCAAAAGCTGGCATCCTGGTCTTGCTTCTAATAAGGGGAAAGCATTTGATTTCTTTTCATTGACTTGCCTTTTTTTTTTTTCCTGAAAAGGCTCCAGCAATGAGCATGTACTGCCTTTATTAAGAAACTCTCAACAGCTGAGCCCAGGAGTCTTGCCTCTTTTATATTGTGGAAAGTCATGTTTATTACTGTGGTGCCATATCGTGGTTTGTTTTTTTTTTAAGACAATTTTTTTTTTTTTTTGGTAGAGACAGAGTTTTACTTTATTGCCCTCGGTAGAGTGCCATGGCATCACACAGCTCACAGCAACCTCCAACTCCTGGGCTTAGGCGATTCTCCTGCCTCAGCCTCCTGAGTAGCTGGGACTACAGGCGCCTGCCACAACGCCCGGCTATTTTTTTGTTGCAGTTTGGCCGGGGCTGGGTTTGAACCCGCCACCCTCGGCATATGGGGCCGGCGCCCTGCTCACTGAGCCACAGGCGCCCCCCATATCATGTTTTAAAAACTTAATTTACCTGGCTTGGCGCCCATAGCTCAGTGAGTAGGGCATCAGCCAGATATAAGGAAGCTGGCATGTTCAAGCCCCGCCTGGGCCTGCTAAATAATAATGACAACAACAACAACAACACAAAAGTAGCCAGGCATTGTGGCGGGCGCCTGTAGTCCCAGCTACTCAGGAGGCTGAGGCAAGAGAATACTTCTTAAGCCACTCTTCTGAGGGCGACATAGTGAGCTATTGCCCCCCGCCCACCCCCCAAAATTAATTTACCATTATCATCTGCTATGTTATTACATAATATCTGTAAACATTTCCAGTTACTGCACTCTACCTCCCTCTAAGGCCACACCTATGGCTAGACATTTACATTAGCTATTCTAGTTCTCCTCTGGCAACAGTTCCTTTTGTTTGTTTGCTTTTTGCTTATTTCCTGTTACACGCGGCAGCAAAAGGGTGTTTTATTTTTATTTTTTTTATTTCAAATTAACATAAAGGCATGCAAAGTTTTAGGCTGTATTATTCTCACTTCCAAGGTAAAGTTCAAGTTGTAGAAGAGCTCCTCACCTAGGGGGCGTGCTAAACATCAGAAGAGGCTGTTTTTGATATGCTTCCCTGTATTTGTTAAGTAGCCTCATGTTCTCTGAACACCCTGGACGTAAAACTCCATATGCGCATGTTAAAAAAGATAAAGCTCTTTGTAAAAAAAAGCTCATTTGTTTTAATTAGCACATTTTTTTCCTCAATTTATTTTTTGCCTTTTAATTCTAATTTTGAAATACTTAAAAAAACATGTTTAGCTAAGTGCGGTAGCTTCCAACTGGCCTGTGATCCTAACAGTCTGGGAGGCTGAGGCAGGTGGATTGCTTGAGCTCATAAGTTTGAGACCAGTCTAAGCAAAAGAGACACTCCATGTCTATTAAAAATAGAAAAACTAGGGCAGCGCCTGTGGCTCAGTCGGTAAGGCGCTGGCCCCATATACCAAGGGTGGCGGGTTCAAACCCAGCCCCGGCCAAACTGCAACCAAAAAATAGCCGGGCGTCGTGGCGGGCGCCTGTAGTCCCAGCTGCTCGGGAGACTGAGGCAAGAGAATTGCTTAAGCCCAGGAGTTGGAGGTTGCTGTGAGCTGTGTGAGGCCACAGCACTGTACAGAGGGCCATAAAGTGAGACTCTGTCTCTACAAAAAAAAAAAAAAAAAAAGAGAAACTAGCATGGTGTGTCATTGCAGGTGCCTGTAATTCCAGTTACTTGGGAGGCTAAGGCAAGAGGATCCCTTGAGCCCAAGAGTTTGAAGTTGCTATGAGCTATGATGATGCCATGGCACTCTACCCAGGGCGACAGAGTGAGATTGTCTCAAAAAAAAAAAAAATTGGGGTGGCACCTGTGGCTCAGTGAGTAGGGCGCCAGCCCCATATACCGAGGGTAGAGGGTTCAAACCCGGCCTCGGCCAAAAACCGCAACCAAAAAATAGCCGGGCGTTGTGGCGGGCGCCTGTAGTCCCAGCTGCTCTGGAGGCTGAGGCAGGAGAATCGCTTAAGCCCAAGAGCTGGAGGTTGCTGTGAGCTGTGTGAGGCCACGGCACTCTACCGAGGGCCATAAAGTGAGACTCTGTCTCTACAAAAAAAAAAGTAATAAAAAAAAAAAAAAATTGACACAATTTATAGGGCGCAATGCATTGTTTCAATACATGTGTACATTGAATCAGGATAATTAGTATATCCATCACCTCAAACATTTACCATTTCTTTATGGTGGGAACATTTAAAATCCTCTGTTCTAGCTATTTTGAAATGTACAATAACTTATGGTTGACTAAAGTCACCTTACTGTGCAATAAAATATGATAACTTACTCTTCCTTTCTAACTGTAACTGTACTAACCTCTCCCTATACTCTGAAATACTTCTTAGACTTTTATATTACTGACTAGTCTGATAAATTATACAATCTGTCCAGACAACGTAAGACTACTCAGCAATAAAAAGGAACCAGGAAGGGCTCGGATTACCTGAGGGGAGGCTGATGTGAGTGGATTACCTGAGGGGAGGAGAGAGGAGGGGAGGGGAAGAGAGGGGAGAAGAGAAGAGATACCTTCCCCCTATCTCTACTAAAAAGTAATAAAAAACTAGCCAGGCACTGTGGCAGGCACCTGTAGTCCCACCCTACCTCCAGAGGCTGAGGTAAGTGGATCTTAAGTCCAAGAGTCTGTGATGGCTGTGAGATATGACACCGCAGCAGTCTACCCAGGGGGACAGAGCGAGACTCTGTCTCAAAAAAATAAAATAAATAGGAACCAGGTATTAATGTACAACACAGCATGGATGAATCTAAAAATTATTATGCTGAGTGGAAAATGGCAGACTCAAAGGGTACAGAATGTGTATGATGTTCATTTATATAGCATTTTAGAAAATACAAACTAATAAACAGTGGTAGATGGGGCAGCGCCTGTGGCTCAGTTGGTAAGGCGCCGGCCCCATATACCGAGGGTGGCGGGTTCAAACCCGTCCCCAGCTGAACTGCAACCAAAAAATAGCTGGGTGTTGTGGCAGGTGCCTGTAGTCCCAGCTACTCGGGAGACTGAGGCAAGAGAATCGCTTAAGCCCAGGAGTTGGAGGTTGCTGTGAGCTGTGTGATGCCACGGCACTATACCGAGGGCCATAAAGTGAGTCTCTGTCTCTACAAAAAAAAAAAAAAAAAAAAACAGTGGTAGAAAACTAATCAGCGGTTGTCTGAAGTCAAGGGTAGAGGAAAGGGCAAAAGGGCATGAGGAAACTTTTTGAGGTTATGAAAATCTTTTGTGTTTTGACTGTGACGGTAGTTTTTGTTTGTTTTGAGACAGAATCTCACTCAATAGCCTTGGGATTGAGTGCTGTGGCATTATAGCTCACAGCAACCTCAAACTTTTGGGTTCAAGTGATCCTCTTGACTCAGCCTCCTAAGTAGCTGGGACCACAGGCACCCACCACAACGTCCAGCTAGTTTTCTATTTGTAAAGATGGGGTCTCTCTTTGCTCAGTCTGGTTTCAAACTCCTGAGCTTAGGCAATCCACTGGCCTCAGCCTCCTAGAATGCCAGGATTACAGGTGTGAACCACCATGCCAGCCCTGTAATGGTGGTTTCTTGAGTATATACAGGGTGGACATAAAGTTTGTATGCAAATTTAAAATAGTTTAACATAGTAAATTGCACATGAACTTCATGGACACTCTGTGTGTCTTTATCAAAGCTTCAAATGAACACAGTTAATTGTATTTAAAGTAGATTGCAATAAATTATCAGCAAAAAAATTTAAAAAGTAGTCAAATTTGACTTTTTCTTTACTGTTTCTAAGCTTAGAAAGTCTTCTTGTTCTAGAGAATTCATAAATATTCATTGAGACAGAGTGTTATTATGTCACTCTCGGTAGAGTGCCGTGGCATCATAGCTCATAGCAACCTCAAACTCTTGGGTTTAAGCGATTCTCTTGCCTCAGCCTCCCAAGTAGCTGGGAATACAGGCGCCTGCCACAACACCTGACTATTTTTTGCTGCAGTTGTCATTGTTGTTTAGCAGGCTGAGGCCAGGTTTGAACTTGCCTACCTCGGTATATGTGGCCTATATCCTAACCCCTGAGCTACAGCACCAACCCATAAATATTCATTTATATATTCTCCTTACTACTTCTGAAATTTAAAAATATATTTAATTTTAACATATGACAATTTTATTTTGATTTTTGGTA
Source organism: Nycticebus coucang (assembly GCF_027406575.1). Taxonomy (NCBI): domain Eukaryota; kingdom Metazoa; phylum Chordata; class Mammalia; order Primates; family Lorisidae; genus Nycticebus; species Nycticebus coucang. The sequence goes on along the minus strand of NC_069800.1, from coordinate 35,299,748 downwards.
AGGGTAAGAATCGGGTTTTCCTCCAAATCAGTTAACTTATCCCAGCATGTTTTTTTTTTGTTTTTTGAGACATAATCTTACTATGTCACCCTCAGTGGAGTGTCATGGTGTCACGGCTCACAGCAACCTCAAACTCTTGGGCTTAAGCCTCTCTTGCCGCAGCCTCCTGAGTAGCTGGGACTAGCTGGCGTCTGCCACAACACCAGGCTGTTTTTTTGTTGTAGTTGTCATTGTTGTTTGGCAGGCCTGGGCTGGATTTGAACCTGCACCTGGGTGTCTGTGGCTGGCGCCCTAGCTGCTGAGCTACAGGCGCCGAGCTCCAGCACTGTTTCTTAGATGATTCTCATCTTTTGTTCCTTGATGTTGGAAGACTCTTTAACCTATTATCAAAGCTTTTATCTAATAGGGCCATCTAATCTGTCTAGTTGGTCTGCTTGCTTTTCTGAACAGCCTAATTCAAGGCAACTGGCTCTATGAGGAAGAAATACTTGCTCACAGAATTTGTTTTCTAAGCCACCTGACCAAGTACCTCACCTGGTCTCTGTCCTGGCTCTGAAACAGGCTAGTTTTGAGGCCAAGACCAAGCAGAGTGGAAGACCCTCTGCTCTTGTTTCCCACTAAGAAACAAGTGCCAACCCTGGGTAGGGGCTAGGAAAACTCGGAGGTACCCACTCCCCACAATGGGAAGGGGAAATATGGGTGTGGATGGGCACAATCAGAAGATGGTTGTGGGGGTGGAACTTGCAGAGAGATGGAGGGTTACATCCAAGTGGGGGAGTGGAAGGAGGTAGGGCTAAGCTCTCACAGGGAAAGTTAGCCATTTCTCTCCCTCTTTGGCTCAGCAATGATTCTGCCCCATGCTAATGTGTCACTGAGCCTCATGAAGGCCAGGATGCAGCTACTTTCCAGTTCTTTTTTTTTTTTTGTAGAGACAGAGTCTCACTTTACTGCCCTCGGTAGAGTGCCGTGGTGTCACACGGCTCACAGCAACCTCCAGCTCTTGGGCTTATGTGATTCTCTTGCCTCAGCTTCCCGAGCAGCTGGGACTACAGGCGCCTGCCACAACGCCCGGCTGTTTTTTGGTTGCAGTTTGGCCGGGGCTGGGTTTTAACCCACCACCCTTGGTATATGGGGCCGGCGCCCTACTCACTGAGCCACAGGTGCCGCCCTCCTTACCAGTTCTTAAGCAGCAGAGCCTTTGTAGCCCTAGGCTCGAGGCCATGTGTGAGGGGCCACTGGACACCTTCTTCAGCCTGCTTTCTAGTCCTTTTTGGATGAGGAGACTGAGAATGGAGAGCCACTGGCCCTTCTGGCCAGAAGCCCTTCCTAGCTAAAGCCCTTATAGGACATGAGGCTGATGAGGCCCTGCCTGCCTCAACGGCTGGTCAATTCCTGACCACCTGCCCTGTGGGAGTGGGGGGAGGGGAGGAGACAGGAGTTATTTAAATTTCCCCTCAGAAGTGTGAAAACCTTTCTGACTGGCGGTGCCTGTGCCTCAGTGGGTAGGGTGCTGGCCCCAAATGCCAAAGGTGGCAGGTTCAAACCTGGCCCCAGCCAAACTGCAACAAAAAAATAGCCGGATGTTGTGGTGGGCGCCTGTAGTTCCAGCTACTTGGGAGGCTGAGGCAAGAGGATCACCTAAGCCCAGGAGTTGGAGGTTGCTGTGAGCTATGACACCACAGCACTCTACCAAGGGTGATAACGTGAGACTCTGTCTTAAAAAAAAAACAAAAAACCTTTCTGACCACAAAAGCCACTGACTAGTGAAACACCTACCCCATCATAGAAGGAAATGGAATTTATGTGATCCTTGGAAATGACGATACTTCCATGATGACAGTGAGAAAAGAGAAGGCCACTAGAGAAGAAATTCACATTCCCTGAAAGGAAAAGAGAGCTGGTCAGAACCGGAGAGCTGGATCCTAGGAGCCAGATGCCAGTGTTCCTCTTGAATGCACCAGGATACACCAGAGTGGTAACTGGAGACCAATGTCAGTAACACTTAAGTTACATGATTTGTACACAGGGCCTTAGACACAGTTGTTGCTTAAGAATTAGCAAAATAGGCGGTGCCTGTAGCTCAAGGAGTAGGGCGCTGGCCCCATATACCAGGGGTGGTGGGTTCAAGCAGTCCTGGCCAAAACTGCAGGAAAAAAAAAAAAAAGAAAGAAAAGAAAAGAAATCACTTCCTGGCTCAGCGCCTGTGGCTCAAACAGCTAAGGCGCCAGCCACATACACCTGAGCTGGCGGGTTCGAATCCAGCCCGGACCCACCAAACAACAATGATGGCTGCAACCAAAAAAGATAGCTGGGCGTTTTGGTGGGCGCCTGTAGTCCCAGCTACTTGGGAGGTGGAGGCAGGAGAATTACTTGAGCCCAGGATTTGGGAGGTTGCTGTGAGGTGTGATGCCACGGCACTCTACCCAGGGCGACAGCTTGAGGCTCTGTCTCAAAAAAAAAAAAAAAAAAAAGAATTAGCAAAATATCCTCCAAGTGAATAAACTACTAGCTGCTGGGAGAAGCAAAATTCACCTTCCCTCATGGGTGTCTTCCAAAGACTTGGGTATGTCTGCTTCATTACTGAGTTTATAGATTCTCCTTTCTCCTGCTTTGGCAGATTGTGCCTCAGCTCTGAAGAGACCCCATCTCTTACTTAGGGCCTAAGAAGGAGCAGAGGGTCTTAGCTGATGGACTGGTGAAGGGAGCCTAAGGGTTCCTGTGCCTAGCAAAGGAGTATTTGAGTTAGGGAGTAAGTGGTCTCTAAAAACACTGGAGGCCTGGCCAGGCTCGGTGGCTCACGCCTGTAATCCTAGCACTCTGGGAGGTTGAGGTGAGTGGATTGCCTGAGCTCAGGAGCTTGAAATCAGTTTGAGCAAGAGCAAGACGCTATCTCTAAAAATAGCCAGTTACTGTGGTGGGCGCCTGTAGTCCCAGCTACTCAGGAAGCTGAGGCAAGAGAATTGCTTAAGCCCAGGAGTTTGAGATTGCTGTGAGCTATGACTCCATGACATTCTACCAAGGGTGGAAAAGTAAGACTCTGTCTAAAAAAAAAGAAAGAAAAAAGAAAAAGAAATTCTGAAAAGAAAAGTCAGTGACTGGATGCCTGCTATTCTGTAGTTCACAAAAGCAAGACGGGTGGCAGATGGACACTGGATGTGGGTTCCTCAGGACAAGAATTCAGATTTAAAGAGAGTAGTTGTTTCTTGTATGGCCAAGGTTATACACAGCAGCTGGAATAGGCCCTGGGTGGCAGACAGTAGAAGACATGGACAACTAAGATGACAGATATTAAGGTTGGGCTTGGCTTACTCAAAAGCAGTACTCAGAGTACCGAGAAGACCCCTGGGTGAAGTTGCTCTCAGAAGCTAGTCCAAGCTGGATTCTCTGTTCCTGCAATAGACTTTCATTCCATTTTTTCACATATAGAGAAGAGATAAAGTAGTTCTTGGAGCTCAAGGCCCATGCTTGAATATATTGCCATTAACATCTTATTGCCAAGGTAAAGGATAAGAGACAAAGAAGAAGGATTGGTTGATCGAGTCCTCAAGGTATAGCTCTAGAAAAGCAGCCCCAAAGCGATGTCCAGAAGAGCAAAGACGAGGAGGAGCCTGAGGGCTGTCTGTGCATCTTAGGTGGAGATCTGAAGAATGCAGGTTCAGAAGAATTCCTGGGCAGGTAGGATTTCAGAAGGAAGGGCATGGCCTAGGCAGTGTGTATTAATGGGGGCTGGGAAGATGTGGGGGAGGCAGAGGCAATTTAGGGGCATAAGAAGAAAAATTGGATCCTGCCTCTCAACAGAAGAACTAGATGTTCAGTAAGAGGGACATGTCAACCCTACCATCTGAGGCAGCAGCATACCTGACCAGCCAGCCCTGTTCAAGGCATCCAGATTCAAGCCCTGTAAACCTCCCACCCTTCAACAAGTAGCCTGACTTGCCCTGCACACTGTCTTGCCTGGGGCCCTCTTGAAAAAAGGCTCCTCAGTCCCCAACCACAACCTGCACCAACCCTAAGGTTCCCACTGCAGGTCCCAGGCCTTTTACCTCCATATTGCCATTATATGTTCATTTCTGCAGAGACAAGCCCCCCACCTCCCACCCTCCTTCACTGCTCACATCTACTGTTCTCCAGATCATGCCATATTTCTAACAGCTTCTGGCCACGCTCAAGTCTTTCCTTCCAATAATGACACTTCCATTCTTTGAGAGATGGTGAGTGGGGGTGGGGCTGGGGATGGCCTGGGGTACCCCTCTGGCCTCATCCTCCTCAACACCAGTTCCACAGCAGTAAAGCTGCACTAGAAGCCACAACAATGTTGTGGCTTCTGCAAACTCAAGCCCCAGCAACTGCTCCCTGACTCCAGCACCCTATCACCCTTTCCAGTTGCCTCCCTCCTAATACCCATCCTCTGATGTCACTAAGCCTTCAGAGCCATCAGTCTCCCCCACTTTCCCTTGTTGCTCAGAAATTTGTGACATTCCTTTTATCCACATCAAGGGCAGAGCCTGTAGGACAAGACTTATAGTCTCTGTTTTCCCAGGAAGGGCTGGGAATAGGTGTTACCCAGTAATTACTAAGTACCAAGCATGTCATACACATTATAGTTTTCTACTTTTACAACAATTCTAAGAGGTGGTATTATTCTTCTCATAAGATTGATGTGGGAACTCAAGCTTAGAAAGATTTCCCCAAAAGTCATAGAATTACTCAGTGGTGGAACCAAATATAGAACATAAGTTTGTCTGACGCCAAAGGCCTATACCACACTGGGCTCCTTCAATTCTCCCACTCACTTTTTTCTTCAATTTCCCTCTGCGTAAAACTCAGGTGTGCCAACCTGCTGATGCACCTTCTCTACTTCCTCAGCTTCAATAGGCCACAGTGCTGCCCACCAGCCATCCACTGCTATCTCCCAACTCATTCCACCAGCCCCAGAGCCCATCCAAGACCTTCTGCACCCTCCTAAAACCACAGCCCAACAACCTGCAAAAAAGCAGACTCTGCTTACTATTTCCAGAGACAAGAGGGCCATGAGACAGAAATTGTTCCCCAGACTACTGCTTAGTATTTGCCCTCTTCCCTGTCCTGGGCTCACTTTTCCACCTGGTACCTCCCAAGAGAATCATCTCAGAAACAAATCCAATATCACTCAGGAGCCTCCTAGACAAATGTCAAAATCCTGCCAAAGCTTCCAGAGCACACATGGTAGAAACTGGCATATTCTGCCTACTCACTGGGAAAATGAGAGAGAAGTGGATGAGGAAGATCATCTCCAGCACTTCCTTCCTTCCCGCTTTGAAGTCTCAAAACAAAATGGAAATGAGGGCAACAGACACTCACAGACAATGCTGGAAAAGCACTCATTATGGGACATCGCCCAAAACAAGGTCTCAGTAAACAGGATCTGTCCTGTGATGCAGCACCCCTCAGCCTGGCTCTAGGGGCAGTAACTTTGTCACTATTCTAGAGCACACAAGAGATAAATGAAGTGACTCACAGTGTGGCCGAATACCAGTGCTCTGGTCTTTAAGATCCTAATGCACTTGAAGTTTGAGTCAGGGACTTCTGATATATGCTCTGGGTGCTTGTCTATCAGACGAGAGACTTGCGTTTGCAAGGATTATTCAGGGAATGGGACGATCAACTCCTGAGGCTCTCCCTGGCTCCTTACTTCATCCTTGGTTCCCTCAGGAGATGAGCTCTGCCCTTTTCTATTCTGTCAGTAAAAAACCCAAGACAAGAGGAAGTTTCCCATTTAGGCCCAAAAACCAGTGGGGAGATCAGAGCCAGTTTTGCCTTTGACTGACCCAACATCCCTGAAAGTCCCTCAGGGCAAAACAAGACATCAAGTGTTAAGGAAGAATTTGGCCTTTCTTCTTTTAGACAATTGGCTGTATAAATAAAAATCTTTCAAACTGTCTAGCTGTGTGAAGAGATAACATTTACCACTACTGGGTAAATATTTTGATGCAATGTCTAGATGATTTTCTTTCTGTGTCTACGAGAGTATGTGAAATGTACATACACTGAGTTGAAGAAAAAAAAAAACTAATGCAACAATAGTAAAACCCAGATGCCTATATATTCACCACCTAAGATCCCCTTGGATATCCTTCCTCAATGGCAGCTTTCTCTTTAGCCAAAAGAAACCAATAGCCTGAATTCTGTTAAGTTTTACCATACTTGAACGTGTTGATAAGCTACATAGTCTTGTTCGGTTTTGCTTTTATGTAAATGAAATCCTAATCATGTGTTGTTCTGTACTTGTTTACTTCTCTTGACATTTGGTTCTTGCAAGTTATCCATGCTGTAGGTAATATGCAGCTGTATAATTCATTTATGCTCAGAACTGTAGAGAATATTCATGTGAACACAAGGAAGGGTGCAGAATGAAGGTAGCAGACACCAACCAATCACTGCCTGGGCCCTGATCTTCCCAACACACAGAAGTAAAAGTCAACTTGGTCACCAGGGTTCTCCCAATGTGTCTACTGGGAAATGATGTGTCTCAGGTTTCAATGGAACCAGTATACTGCTCTTCACTGCTAAACAACCTCTGCCCAAAGTAATAAATACTCTGGAATTTGTAAATCACTACAGAGAGAATGAAAGAGCTGCCTAAGTGCCAACCATTCACTGAGGCCTAAGGGAAATAGTAGAACCCAAACATATGGGTTTGGTCAATTGATTTTCAGCAAAGATATAAAGACAATTCAAAGGATGAGAGACTTGTCAACAAATGGTGCTACAAAAACTGGATTTTCTTGTGTAAAACAATGAACATCAAGATATAACTGGCACTGGAAATTCTACCCATTTTCACTGGCCATAGTGGAACACCTCAGACTTAACAGAGACACTGCATAGAGTACTACAAAGGATTCTGCCTCACTAGTTGGGTAGAATTAGCTCTACATTAAATGTTGCTCTGCCACTGGCCTAATAAAGTTTAAAAGCAAGACCTGGATGATAGGAAAAGAAAAAGGATACTAAAACAGTTATAATTGTATTCCATACATTTAAGAAACTGGAGGAAAGACTCAACCATATTAGCTTGAGATAAGAAAGATATAAAAAAAGATATAAATGAACTTCTAGAAATGAAATGTGCAATGTTTGAGAAGAAAATATACTGGATGAGATTAACTGCATTCAACAATGCAGAAGAAATGGTTAGTAAATTAGAATATACAGAAACAGAGGCCGGGCGCAATGACTCACACCTGTAACCCTAGCACTCTGGGAGGCCAAGGCAGGCAGATTGCCTGAGCTCCTAAATTCCAAACCAGCCTGAGCCAGAGCGAGACCTCATCTCTAAAAAATAGATGGGTATTGTGGCTGATGCCTGTAGTCCCAGCTATTCGGGAGGCGGAGGCAAGAGAATTGCTTGAGCCCAAGAGTCTGAGGCTGCTGTGAGCTGTGACACCACGGCATTCCACCAAGGGTAACAAAGTAAGACTTTGTCTCAAAAAAAAAAAAAAAGAATATACAGGAAATATGCAAAATAAAACACAAAGAGAAAAAAGACTGAATACAATTGTACAGAACATTAGAGAGCTGTGGGTCAACTTTAAGTAGCCCAATATATATGTAATTGGAATCCCTGAAGGGGAGAAGAAAAATTATTTAAAGCAATAATGGCAGAAATTTTTCCAAATTTGAGGAAAACCATAAATTCACTAATCCAAGAAGCTAAACAAATTCCAACTACAAACAACATGAAGAAGTTATACCAAAATCAAATTGCTTAAAATCAGTAGTAAAAGGAAAGAAATTCTTTTTTTTTTTTTTCATTCAACTGTGTTTATTTTTGATAGGAAAGAAATTCTTAAAAGCAGCCAGATGGAAGAAAGATACCTTTACAGAAAAGAACAAAGATAAAGATGGCAGTAGACTTCTGTCCAAAAACAATACAAATGAGAAGATGGTGGAGCGGAACATCTTTAAAGTACAGAAATTTGGCCCTACTGCAGATATAAAATAAAGTACAGAAATTTGAAACATTTTTTCTTTCTTTTTTTGAGGGGAGCAGAGTCTCACTTTATTGTCCTTGGTAGAGTGCTGTGACATCACAGCTCACAGCAACCTCCAACTCCTGGACTTAGGGGATTCTCTTGCCTCAGCCTCCCAAGTAGCTGGGACTACAGGCGCCTGCCACAATGCTTGGCTTTTTTTTTTTTTATTGTGGCAGTTTGGCCAGGGCTGGGTTCGAACCCGCCACCCTTGGTATATGGGGCCAGTGCCCTACCCACTGAGCCACAGGCACCTCCCGTAACATTTTTTTTTTTTTTTTTTTTGTAGAGGCAGAGTCTCACTTTACTGCCCTCAGTAGAGTGCCATGAAGTCACGGGACTCACAGCAACCTCCAGCTCTTGGGCTTAAGCGATTCTCTTGCCTCAGCCTCCCGAGCAGCTGGGACTACAGGCGCCCGCCACAAGGCCCGGCTATTTTTTTGTTGCAGTTTGGCTGGGGCTGGGTTTGAACCCGCCACCCTCGGTATATGGGGCCGGCGCCCTACTCACTGAGCCACAGGCGCCGTCCAACATTTTTTCTTTATACCAAAGATTATAAAAACTTAGATGAAATGAAAAAATTCCTAGAAAATTCTAAGTTTCTAAGACTGAGTCAAATAGAAAATGAAAACCTGAATAATCCCACAACCACTAAAGAAATTAAATCGGTAGTTAAAAATCTTCCCTTAAAAAATAAACCACAGGGGCCTGTGAGCGGGAACGGCGGCCGTGCGGGAGCCATGGCGGCCTCGGAGGCGGCGCCCGCGGCTCTGGCGGCGGGTGCTCCGGCCGTTCCGGCAGCCGCGAGGGGAGCCGCCGCCGCCTCGGGCCCGTGGGAGCCCCCAGGACCCCGGCTGAAGGGCAGCCGGTCGCGGCCCGCGGCGACGAAGCAGCAGCCCGCAGCCCCGGTGCCGCCGGCCCTGGAGCTGATCCAGCCGTCGGTGAGCGAGCTGTCCCGGTCCGTGTGGACCAACATCCTGTGCACCGTGCGCGGCTGCGGCAAGATCCTGCCCAACAGCCCGGCGCTCAACATGCACCTGGTCAAGAGCCACCGCCTGCAGGACGGCATAGTAAATCCAACCATAAGAAAAGATTTGAAAACTGTGCCGAAATTCTACTGTTGCCCAATTGAAGGATGCCGCAGAGGCCCTGACAGACCATTTTCTCAATATTCTCTCGTAAAACAGCACTTTATGAAAATGCATGCTGAGAAGAAGCATAAGCGCAGCAACTCATACGGCACCAAGTGGGACTTGAAGAGGCACACTGAGGACTGCGGCAAGAGCTTCCAGTGCGCGTGTGGCTGTCCCTACCCTAGCAGAACTGCACTGCAGTCCCACATCTACCGAACTGGCCATGAGATCCCGGCAGAACACAGGGACCCACCCAGTAAGAAAAGGAAAATGCAAAACTGCCTGCAAAACCAGAAGTTGTCCAGTAAGACCATTGAATCACTGAGCAATGAACCAATCCCTAAACTAGACACCCAAGAACTAGAAGCTTCAGAAACAAAGCTCGTAGCTCCTTTTGAAGATTCTTGTGCCTCAAATGAGAGGAAGCAGACACTTACAGCACCTCCAAGATATCCTCAAAAGTTGCTTTTACCAAAGCCCAAAGTGGCTTTGGTTAAACTACCTGTGATGCAGTTTTCTCCTGTGCCTGTCTTTGTGCCTACAGCTGACTCCTCGGCCCAGCCTGTGGTGTTAGGTGTCGATCAGGGCTCTGTGACAGGGGCTGTGCACTTAGTGCCCTTGTCAGTAGGGACCCTGATCCTCGGCCTAGATTCAGAGGCTTACTCTCTTAAGGAGAGCCTACCTCTTTCCAAAATTGAGCCAGTTAGTACAGGTGTTCAAGTGAACTTGGGTAAAAGTCCATCTAATTTTTTACAAGAATTGGGGAACACATGTCAAAAGAACAGCATTTCTTCAATCAATGTACAGACAGATCTGTCTTATGCCTCACAAAACTTTATACCTTCTACGCAGTGGGCTAGCCCTGATTCCTCTCTGTGTCATCTTGTTCCCAGACTGACTTGTCTTTTGATTCTCAAGTGTCTCTTCCCATTAGTGTTCACACTCAGATATTTTTGCCCAGCTCTAAGGTAACTTCATCCATTGCTGCTCAGACCGATGCATTTATAGACACTTGTTTCCAGCCAGGTGGGGTCTCCAGAGAAACTCAAACTAGTGGGATGCAGAGTCGGGCAGATGACCACATACAAATGGAACAAGCTGCAATGTGCGGAGACATTTTGGAGAGTGTTCATTCATCGTACAGTGTTGCTACAGACAATATCATAAGCAGCACGTCAGCAGAGACTGTAACCCATGGTTTGTTGCCTCAGAATGATCCTAAGACTTTAAATCAAGATGTTGAGAAATCTGCACCAATTATTTTTTTTTTTTTGTAGAGACAGAGTCTCACTTTATGGCCCTCGGTGGAGTGCCGTGGCTTCACACAGCTCACAGCAACCTCCAACTCCTGGGCTCAAGCGATTCTCCTGCCTCAGCCTTCGAGTAGCCAGGACTACAGGAGCCTGCCACAACTCCCGGCTATTGTTTGGTTGCAGTTTGGCTGGGGCCGGGTTTGAACCCGTCACCCTGGGTATATGGGGCCGGCGCCTTACCGACTGAGCCACAGGTGCCGCCCAGAAATCTGCACCAATTATAAACAGAATAGTATGCTTACTTCACAGAATATGACCAATAATCAGACCCAAACCATGGATCTATTAAGTGCTTTAGAAGACATCTTGTCAAGTAATCTGCCTGGTCAGACATTGGATAATCATAGCCTTTTGTCTGACACGAATCCTGGATCTGACACCCAGCTCCCATCTGGCCCAGTTCAGAATCCCGGAATAGATTTTGACATCGAAGAGTTCTTTTCAGCCTCAAATATCCAGACGCAAACTGAAGAGAGTGAACTTAGCACCATAAACACTGAACTAGTCTTGGAATCTCTGGACATAGAGACCCAAACTGACTTCTTACTCGCAGACACCTCTGCTGCGTCCTATGGATGTAGGGGAAATTCCAACTTCTTAGGCCTTGAGATGTTTGACACACACAAACAGACTTAAACTTCTTTTTAGACAGTAGCCCTCATCTGCCTCTGGGAAATATTCTGAAACACTCCAGCTTTTCCATGAGTACTGACTCATCGGACACCGAGACCCAAACCGAAGGAATTTGCACTGCTATAAACATACCCGCTCTGGAAAGTAAGGTTCAGTTGAACAGCACAGAGACACAGACCATGAGTTCTGGTTTTGAAACACTGGGGAGCTTGTTCTTCACCAGCAATGAAACTCAAGACAGCAATGGATGACTTTCTTGTGGCTGATTTGGCCTGGAACACGATGGAATCTCAGTTCAGCTCTGTAGAAACCCAGACCTGTGCCGAACTACACGGAGTCTCCAACTTCTAAAAGTGGAGTCCATGTATGGGGTGGCATTGACCATTTCCTCTGGATTTGGAACACGGGGAATGGGGACAACAGTATTAATATTGTTGAATGTAGTCGAAGATGCCGTTGCTTAGCTTCTTTGCAGTTCTTTGCCTTTTGTACTCGTAAACATGAAATTGGTGTGTAAATGTGAGTGTATTATAAAGTGTAAGATGTTGATCTCAAAAAAAAAAATAAATAAATAAACCACAACGTCTTGAGTGGTTTTTCTTTTTGTTTTTGAGATTTGGTATCACTTTGTTGCCCAGGCTGAAGTGTGGCAACATGATCACAGCTCACAGCAACCTTTAGAATTCCCAGCCTCAAAGCTACCTTCCTGCCTTAGCCTTCCTAATAGCTAGGATTACAGGCACGTGCCACCATAGCTGGCTAATTTTTACATTTTCTTATAGAGACGAGGTCTCACTGTGTTGCCCAGGGTGGTCTCAAACTCCAAGCCTCAAGTGATCCTCCCATCTAGGCCTCCCAAAGTGTTGCGATTCCAGGTGTGAGCCACTGTGCCCAGCCCCCTCAATGTTTTATAAGGAAGTACAACCAAAGAATCAAGGAGTAAATAATTCGAATCTTATAAATAATATTTCAGCCAAGCACAGTGGTTCACATCTGTAATCTTAGCATTCTTGTAGGCTGAGGCAGGAGGATCACTTGAGGGCATGAGTTTGAGACCAGCCTGAGTAAGAGTGAGACCGCCATCTCTACTCAAAATAGAAAAAATTAGCCAGGTATGGTGGCATGCACTTGTTATCCCGGCTATTCAGGAGGCTGAGGCAGGAAGATTGATCCCAGAAGCTGGAGGCTGCAATGAGCTATGATGACTCCACTGTAATCTAGCCTAAGTGACAAAGTGAGACTCTGTCTCAAAAAAATAAAAAATCCATACCAAATTGGTAAAAAAATACTCCTCGGCTCATAATTTGATTGATCCCAAACTGGAAATCACAATGCAAAAAGGGAAATTTAAAGCTAATATCATTTATGATGTAATAATCCTACCCAAATTATTAGCAAATTGAGTCTAGCAGTATATTAAAAAACATAGGATCCAGTTAGTTCTGTCCATGAATACAGAACTGACTTAACACAAAAATCAAGTAATGTGGGCAGCGCCTGTGGCTCAGTCGGTAAGGTGCCGGCCCCATATACCGAGGGTGGCGGGTTCAAACCCAGCCCTGGCCAAACTGCAACCAAAAAACAGCCAGGCATTGTGGCGGGCGCCTGTAGTCCCAGCTACTGGGAGGCTGAGGCAAGAGAATCGCTTAAGCCCAGGAGTTGGAGGTTGCTGTGAGCTGTGTGAGGCCACGGCACTCTACTGAGAGCCATAAAGTGAGACTCTGTCGCTACAAAAAAAAAAAAAAAAAAATCAAGTAACGTAGTTTATTATGTTAACAGGTTAAAAGAACAAGTTTATAAGTGCAGACAAAAAATTTTGATCAAAATCAAGAAAACTGTAGTGATAAAAATGTTTACCAAACTTGGAATGAAAGGGAACTTTTTTACAATGATAAAAGTATCTATAAAAAAAATTCACAACAAATATCAAAATTCAGGAAGCACTAGGAAGCATTCTCTGTTAAGACAGGATTAACAGGTTGCCTGTTACCACTACTTCTATTCTGTGGTGTCCTGGTCATTTGGGCTAATGAAAGCAGGACTTCGGGCGGTGCCTGTGGCTCAGTCGGTAAGGCACCGGCCCCATATACCGAGGGTGGCGGGTTCAAACCTGGCCCCGGCCAAACTGCAACCAAAAAATAGCCGGGCGTTGTGGCGGGCGCCTGTAGTCCCAGCTACTCGGGAGGCTGAGGCAAGGGAATCGCTTGAGCCCAGGAGTTGGAGTTTGCTGTGAGCTGTGTGAGGCCACGACACTCTACCGAGGGCCATAAAGTGAGACTCTGTCTCTACAAAAAAAAAAAAAAAAAAAGAAAGCAGGACTTCTTAGCCTTCAGAATTGTGAGAAATAAATTTATAAATAAATAAATAAATAATTTCAGCCACTGGGTCTATGATACTTTGTTATGGCAGCCCAAGCAGACTAAGATACCATATATAAATATACTATAAAGCTAAAGTAAGATAGTGTGGTATTTTCTTAGGGACAAATTGAATAATGGAGCAGATAGAAAAATAGCTGCACACATAAAGGGACTTAATTCATAACAGAGCTGGAACTGCAGATTAGTGTGAAAATAATAATTTTTTTTTTGAGACAGAGCCTCAAGCTATTGCCCTGGGTAGAGTGCAGTGGCATCACAGCTCATAGCAACCTGCAACTCCAGGGTTCTTGTCTCCACCTCCCAAGTAGCTGTGACTATAGGCGCCTGCCACAACACCCCGCTATTTTTTTTTTTTTTTGGTTGCAGTTTGGCTGAGGCCAGGTTTGAACCCGCTGTCCTCAGTATATGGGGTCGGTGCCCTACTCACTGAGCCACAGGCGCCACCCAACACCCCGCTATTTTTTGGTTACAGCCGTCATTGTTGTTTGGCGGGCCCGGGCTCAATTCAAAACCGCCAGCTCAGGTATATTTGGCTGGCACCTTAGCTGCTTAAGCCACAGGTGCCAAGCCTTATCCACATTTTAAAAAATGAAATGATTGAGCCAGGCACAGTGGTTCACAGCTTTAATCCCAGCACTTGGGAGGCCGAGGTGGGCAGATTGCCTGAGCTCACAGGTATGAGATGAGCCTGAACAAGAGCAAGACCCTGTCTCTAAAAACAGCTAGGCGTTGTGGTGGGCACCTGTAGTCTCAGCTACTCGGGAGGTGAGGCAAGAGAATCTCTTGAGCCCAAGAGTCTGAGGTTGCTGTGAGCGATGACGCCACGCCACTCTACCCAGGGCAACAAAGTAAGACTCTGTCTCAAAAATAAAAACAAACAAACGACAAAAGAAAACCAAAAAGAAATTATTTGGGAGGCCGAGGTGGGAGGACAGCCTGAGACAGCAGTTGGAGTAGAGACCAGCTTTGGCAATATAGTGAGACCCTATCTTTACAAAACGTTAAAAAAAACCCAAAAACCCAGGCATAATGGTGTGCACCTGTAGTCCTATGTAACTCTAAAGGCTGAGCCAGCAGGCTTGCTTGAGCCCAGGAGCTTGAGGTTGCAGTGTTCTAAGATCACACAACTGTACTTCTGCCCAAGTGACAGAGTGAGACTGTTTCTTAAGAAAGAAAGAGAGAAAAAGAGAGAGAGACAGAGAAATGAAATTCCTATCTTATACCATTTTCAAAGATCAATCTAGCTGAATTCTGAGAAAAACGATCATATTTTTAGAAGTCAACATAGGAGATCTCATGATAACATTCCAACCAAGAGACATGCATGAAAATGCTCCTAACAGTACTGTTTTGTAATAACAAAAAATTACCCATGACTCAATTTTCCATCAAGAATCAAAATGATAATCTGGCTGGGCACGGTGGCTCACGCCTATAATCCTAGCACTCTGGGAGGTCGAGGTAAGCAGATTACCTGAGCTCATGAATTTGAGACTTAGTCTGAAATTGAGGGAGAGACCATCTCTAAAAATAGCTGGGCACTGTAGTGGGTGCCTATAGTCCCAACTACTCAGGAGGCTGAGGCAAGAGAATTGCTTGAACCAAGAGTCTGAAGTTGTTGTTTGTTATGATGCCATAGCACTCTACCAGGGGTGACAAAGTGAGATACTGCCTCAAAAAAAAAAAAAAAAGATGAATCAAAATGATAAACAGTGCATTTTCATATAAATACTATAGAGCTATGAAAATGATAACCTGTATAAGCTATACATAACAATCATGATAAATCCTATGAAAATAATATTGAGTAAAAAAAAAGCAAGTCCCAAGGAGAATACACACAGTATGATGCTATTTGTATTAAGTTCAAAACAAGACATTGTTTAGGGATATAGACGTATGCAGTAAAACTCTAAAGCAGGTTACTGAGGATTAGGTACTGGGCAGCCTGCCTGGCCAAGGTCGGCAGGGCAGGAAACAGAAGGGCATATGAAGGACGTGAATGAATACCAAGAAGTCTCATGATAGCAAAAGCCACTAGCTGGGGAAGGGAAAAGGTTCCAGAGCTGGAAACATTTCAAGGTAAAGGAGGTATTATTCTTTTCATCCCTAAGTAATTGACTGGGTGACAATCAGAAGACCTGGTCTACCCTCCAGATGCTGCCCTTAGCCTGCACTACAACCTCAGGCAAGTTTTCATATTCTATAGGCCTCAGGATATAAAGATCAGTGAAAGAATACATGCAGAGAAGTTCAATATAAATACATTTAGGGGATGGGAACAGATACATTTCAAGTACATCACAATCTCAACTGGAGGCAGACCTACCAAGACACTAATGATACTTGAACTTCAGGACCTCTCACTTGTCCAAGCCCTTCACAAGGCCTCTGGAAGAAGCCTAACAATTTTGTATTATTTCCCCTTAAAAGAATCCCCAAGTAGTATAAACTTCGAGCCCCACAAAACCTAAACCAGTCCTTGCCCTGAACTCAAAAGTGGTAAATGCTTATCATACAGCTAGGGGAGATTCCTGTTTAAATTCTCTGCTTCTGATCCTTCTGTATTATAGTTCATAAGCATGGTGATTGGGTATTCATGCTCATATGTGAGATGTGACTCCCTTAAACCTTGTTACTACATTGTGCATTACTTGTCTGATGTGAAAAAAAGTATAATAAAAAATTCTCTGCTTTTATTGAATTTTTCTGCCTCTGAAAACCATCTCCTAATTCAAACTAGATTTCTCTTAGGAACTAAGAAAGTTTGAAATCTAAGTTCTTGAAAGAAAGTGACTAACAAGGTCCCAGAAATCCCTGGCTGTGCCCTTTATTCTTGCACAGAGACCTCAGGATACACTGAATCTTGTTGGATAATTCAATGCAATGCAAGACTATTTTTCTAACAAGGCCCTTTGCTAAGAAGGTGCACTCATTTTGGCAAACATCCTTGCTAAATATTATAATTGGCTCAAGGATGACAGAGCACAAACCACCTCTGTACTATGCCTACAACCTGCTTTCAAAACACTGTCCAATCTTTCTTACTGGTGGCATTGCCACACACTCCATGCCTTCAGCAAACGTTCCTAATTCCTGGGTCTTCTGTATCAGGATCCGGACAGGCAAAAATGCAGGCTGTAGCACAAACATAATAACAAATGCTATCACCACCACATTATGTGGATCAAAAACCAAAACTCCTTGTGCTTTATCTTCTATGTGAATGAAAGCACAGAAGTTGAATCAGTTATCTGAGAACAGGGAGAGGAATTTGCCACCAGATAGAATATTTTCTTTTTCTTTCTTTTTTTTTTTTTTTTGTAGAGACAGAGTCTCACTTTATTGCCCTTGGTGGAGTGCCGTGGCGTCACACGGCTCACAGCAACCTCCAGCTCTTGGGCTTACGTGATTTTCTTGCCTCAGCCTCCCGAGCAGCTGGGACTACAGGCACCCACCACAACGCCCGGCTATTTTAAAAGTTGCAGTTTGGCCGGGGCCGGGTTTGAACCCGCCACCCTCGGTATATGGAGCCGGTGCCCTACTCACTGAGCCACAGGCGCCGCCCAGATAGAATATTTTCAATGAAGAACAAATCATCCAGAAAGGGGATTTGCTTAGTAGAGGTTGAGGAATTTGTTAAGTCAGAACTCCTCCACCACAAATTTTTTGAAGAAGCCAAAAAGGAACATGGGTGAACCCATAAAAATCCATGCAAGATTGAAGAGGTTCTTGATAATTTTATACTGCCAGCTTTCACTGAAAAGGAGAAAGTGTACAAAGTGTAAGGAGAATGCTGCCCCCCCAAAAAAAAAAACACTCTGGCAAGAGGCAGCTGATAAAGCTACTCAGCTACAAATAGGGTGTTATCTTTCACTGAAAAAGGAAGAAGGGCAGAGGTATAGCTACAAGCCCAGAGGGTAGAGCCATGAACCCAAAGCAAATGAAGAGCTCACAGGGTTGAACCAAGAGCCCAGGGGTAGAGCTGAGAGCCAGGAGAATTACTCCCAAGCCTTGAAACCTGGTGAAGGAACTGGAGTTTTCCCAACTGGGTTTCAAAGCTGCTTTGGGCTAGTGACTCCTTTCTACCTTCCTTTTTCCCTTGTATGTTGGGAGGGCTGGGAAGATTACTTGTCTCTTTAGTCTCAGAGGTTTCACAGACACAGAGAGAAACTGTGTTCAGGAGTTGTACTTTCCAGATTATATTCTGAAGCCTCATCTACATGGGATTTAGATGGTCTTGATAATGTGATTTTAGATACTTGAGCTCACAAGATTCAGGGCTTTTGCCACAGGGAATAAGACCCTTGGGAGGGGCATGACCATGAATCAAGAGGGCCAAAGGGCAGACGACTGTGGTAGGCAAAAACTTCAGATGTTGGTAGCAAAGGGGATTTCAGAGAGATTCAAAGCATGAGAAAGATTCACTACAAGAGATGTTCTTTGTAGCTAAGATGGAGGGAATCACAGCAAGGACCTCTGGGGGCAGGAGCTAAGAGTAGTCCCTGGCTGACAGCCAGGAACAAAATGGGGGTCCCATGAGCAAAAGGAACCTGCAGATCAATAACTGGGATAAACTGGGAAAAAATTCTTCCCTAGAGCCTCTAGATAAGAGTGGTTCACGTCTACCTATAATCCTAGCACTTTGGGAGGCTGAGACAGGTGGACTGGTTGAGCTCAGGAGTTCAAGATCAGCAGGAGCAAGAGCAATACCCTGTGTCTACTGAAAATAGAAAACCTCGCTGGGTGTTATCACGGGTGCCTATAGTCCTAGCTACTTGGGAGCCTGAGGCAAGAGGATCACTTGAGCTCAGGACTTTGAAGTTGCTGTGAGCTATGACAACACAGCACTCTACCTTGGGCAATAGAGTGAGACTCTGTCTCAAAAAAAAAAAATGTACACAGCTATGGTTTAATAAAAATAAATAAATATTAAAAAAAAAAAGTCTAGCCTGGCTGATGCCTTGATTCTGTCCTCATTAAGATCTAAATCCAATCAACTCTTCCTGGACTTCTGACCTATAAGTGGGGATTGTGTTAAGCTACTAAATTTGTGGAAATTTGGCTCGGCACCTGTAGCTCACCCGGCTAGGTTGCCAGCCACTTACACTGGAGCTGGCAGGTTGGAATCCAGCTGGGGCCTGCCAAACAACAGTGACAACTACAACCAAAAAATAGCCAGGCGTTGTGGCAGGTGCCTGTAGTCCCAGCTATTTGGGAGGCTGAGGCAAGACAATCACTTAAGCCCAAGAGTTTGAGGTTGCTCTGAGCTGTGATGCCACGGTACTCTACCCAGGGCAATAGCTTGAGACTCTGTCTCAAAAAACAAACAAAAAAAAATATTGTGGAAATTTGTTATGTTGCAAAAGAAAACTAATCCAGATTTTGTTTAGGTCCACAGACTATTTCCAGAGGTGTTGGCTGCTCTAGCCCATTCCCAGAGCTAAGCTCAGGCAGTAACAAAAGGAGTAGACATAGTTCTGGGATCAGCGATTCCTAGCACACATTCTCTCTCTTTTTTTTTTAGTTTTTGGAGACAGAGTCTCACTTTGTTGCCCTTGGTAGAGTACCATGGTGTCATACCTCACAACAACCTCAAACAATTGGGCTCAAGGGATTCTCTTGCCTCAGCCTCCCAAGTAGCTGGGACTATAGGTGCCCACCACATATGCCCAGCTGTTTTTAGAGATGAGGTCCTGTCTGGCTCAGGCTGGTCTAGAACCTGTGAGCTCAGGCAATCCATCTGCCTCCGCCTCCCAAGTGCTAGGATTACAGTCTCAAACCACTGCACCTGGCCCCTACACTTCCTCATATACAAAGTGAGTGGATCTAAGGCGAAATACTGCAAGAAAACACTTACGCTCCAACAAGTCTTTCCAAATATAAGATGTATTATTTATCACAACACCCATGCTACAATAAGGGAACCATCTGCAAATGAGAGATCCAGACACAGTCAAGAACAGAAAAGTCATGGCTCCTCACCTTCCTCAGGCCAGGACTGTGGACTGTTGGAATAAAGATACGCTCCCTCTCCTCCTGTTAGAAAAGTGCCCAGGAAACACTCATCTTCCTTTAAAAACAACCAAAAAGGGGCAAATGATTTATAGCATAAATACTCACAGAATCAAAAATCTTGTATCATTTTGTCTGTCTACAGAAGCTGAGTCAGACTCAGATATGCCTGACTTATTCCATGGCCTTTGGTACTGCCTGGCTCTTTGGCATGTCACTGGCATCCTTGATTTATGCTGAGAAAAAGAATGTTAAGTAAGGTCTTCTCTGAGTCCAGGCACCAAAGCCTGTGACGTCTGTTCATGTTTTTGTGGATTAATATCCTCTGTGAAAACGGAGGCAGCTTCTCCCTGGCCTGAAGCCTTGACTTCTCAGCTCCACATAGATAGACCAATTTGGGATCTGTTTTTAATAGTATGGGGAAATTTATTTCCTTTTTTTTTTTTTTTTTTAGCTTACAAACAACAGAAATTTATTCTTTACAGTTCTGGAAGCTGGGAAGTCCAAGATAGTATGGGGAAATTTAAAAGCAAAAAAACAAACAAAAAAACACCAAAAGGCCTTAATGAGATTCTCTAATTATATTCTCCATAAATGATTATTTCTATTTTTGAAGCTCTGCTGAAAAGAGAAAGAATGCAAACAGGAACTGAAGACAAAGCAGGACAGATTCTTTAGATTAGCAGTAAGATGAACTATAAATTATCTTTATAAATTATTTACATTTTATTTTGATATGATGTTCATACTGAGAATAAAAAGGGTGCTTACCCTCACTGCTTGCTGGGTTTTCTCAGACAATTTTACTTCATTATCTTCTACCTGTGTCCAAAAGGAAGGCAGAGTTTCATTTGACTGCTTTAAGGGTCAATCCTGCTGGGGTCTCACTGCTATGTTCAAATATTTCTAGGAGACTAACTGGGCAGTCCCTCCACCACAGCAGGCCCAAATGCACTCAGGCCCTGACATGGCTGCAAAGTTGGCTGCTGGTGTTTAGGGCTTAGAGCCCAAGGCCATGGCAGGCAGGCTCTCACTGGAACCTGAGGTCCAGTTAATGAGCCTACAACATGTGAAGAGGATGTGTTTTTTTACTTCAGAAAAAAACATTTGTTTTTAGGGATTAAGGAAACGGAACATACTAAAATATTTTCAGAGTGTGCTCTTATTTAAACATGTTCACATTAGAGGATGACTCTTATTCTTTCCTACCCATGTCAGAACTGAAGAGTATAAACATTCTAAAGTAGGTACTTAAACCATTATCAGACTTGCTTCCATCACACTTTCTATGTTATAAGGTACCAGAGTTTCAGACCAAGTCTCACTGAGGAAGATGGGACTTTCTTTTTTCTTTTTTGGAGGCCGAGTCTCACTCTGTTGTCCTGGTTAGAGTGCTATGACCATTTTTTTTAGAGATAGGCTCTTGCTCATACTCAGGCTGATCTCAGACTCCTGAGCTCAGGCAATCCACCTGCCTCAGCCTCTCAGAGTGCTAGGATTATAGGTGTGAACTTCTGCCCTTGCCTGAAGATGGGACTTTCTACATGTTGAGACATGTTGTAAAACTCCATAGCAACCATTCTGGTCAGAGAAGGAACCCATACAATCCACTTCTCACTATATGTGTAAGCTTGTACAGGTTGTTCAACTTCTAAACCTGTCTCCTTAATTATATAATAAGAGTGTTAATTTCTTCCTTTCACAATTTAATAAACCCAGATAACTTAGTTCCTTTCTTTTAAATGTATTCTAAGATAATGAGAGAGTTACAGAAGCTAGATTTGTTTGTATAAAGATAAAGGGCTGAGATAAAAACTTAAATTCCTGGCCAGGTGTGATGGCTCATGCCTATAATTCTAGCACTCTGGGAAGCCAAGGCAGGAGGATTGCTTGAACTCAGGAGTTCAAGACTAGCCTGACCAAGAGTGAGACCCCACCTCTATTAAAAATAGAAAAACTGGGCGGCACCTGTGGCTCAGTGAGTAGGGCACTGGTCCCATATGCCGGAGGTGGCGGGTTCAAACCCAGCCCCGGCCAAAAAACCATAAAAAAAAAAAAAAAAAAAAAAAAAAAATAGAAAAACTATAGCTGGGCGTTGTGGCGGGCGCCTGTAGTCCCAGCTGCTGGGGAGGCTGAGGCAAGAGAATCGCGTAAGCCCAAGAGTTAGAGGTTGCTGTGAGCCGTGTGACGCCACGGCACTCTACCCGAGGACAGTACAGTGAGACTCTGTCTCTACAAAAAACAAACAAACAAACAAACAAATAAATAAATAAATAGAAAAACTAGCCAGGCATGGTGGCAGGAGTCCATATTTTCAGCTACTGTCACGAGATTGAGGCAGTATGATCTCTTAAGCCCAGGAATTTGAGGTGGCTGTGAGCTAGGGATAGAGGCATGCCACTCTATCCCTAGGCAAAAGAGAAAGACTCTGTCTTTAAACACACACACACAAAAAAAACCCCAAACAAACAAAAAAAAGGGCAGCATCTGTGGCTCAGTGAGTAGGGCACCGGCCCCATATACCGAGCCTGGCGGATCAAACTCAACCCCGGCCAAACTGCAACCAAAAATAGCTGGGCGTTGTGGCAGGCGCCTGTAGTCCCAGCTATTCGGGAGGCTGAGGCAAGAGCTAAGTCCAAGAGCTGGAGGTTGCTGTGAGCTGTGACACCACTGCACTCTATCGAGGGCAACAAAGTGAGACTCTGTCTCTAAAAAAAAAAAAACCCTTCAATTCCTGAACAACAGCCAGTTCAGGATCTGACATCCACTAGAGAGCCAATGAAGAAGCTCTTCCTCAAATGTTCTCCCCAATTTCTCCATGTTTAAGTCCACTTCTACTTGATGAATGACACTAACCAGCCAGGAGCAGAATCTGGGCACAGCAGCTGTCAAGACTATGGAGCTGGTTTCTGTGGTGACAGTGCCATCTGTAGGAAGATGAAAGACACATCTGTTACTCCCCATCACCTTAACCTCTCTTGCAGACCCCAGGCAGTCAGTAAACATTCTTTCATTTTCAGGAGCAAGGTCTCTTCCTATCACTATAAAAAGTCTGATATCTGCAGAAAACTAAAACTTCCTCATATCCAGACAGAGAGACCAATGAGGGGATAAAGAAGATTTTCTCCATGTGCTTAATTTTAGCATTTTTTATAATAGAAATATACATTTAAATGAATGTGTCCTGGGAATTACATTTATTATTATTTTTTAAATTTATTTTTATTTTTAATTTCAGTGTGCTTGTTCATTCTTTTTTGTTTGAAGTACTCCTTTTTTGTTGATTTTCTTCTTTCTCCTGCAGTGCTGGCTGTTTTTGATGTTGTTGGTAGAGACGGGGTCTTACTCTGGCTGACTGCTGCTCATATGGGTTTTGAACCTCTGAGCTCAGGCAATCCACCCGCTTCGGCTTCCCACAGCGCTGGGACTACAAGCGTGAGCCACCACGCCTGGCCTATTTATTTATTTATTTATTTATTGCAGTTTTTGGCCGGGGCTGGGTTTGAACCCGCCACTTCCAGCATATGGGGCTGGCGCCCTACTCTGCTGAGTCACAGGCGCCACCCATACATTTAATTTTTATCAAGGAAGTATGGGTACTACAGGTATACATATTAAAAATCTCAATGGAAAAATTAACTCACATATTTTATATCTTTAATATTTTTTATATTTATGTATCAACACATAGAGAAATATTTTGTGAACAATTTTGTAAAATTTTGTAACGAATATTTTGTAAATAAAGATATATTTAGCTACAATTTTCTATTTTCCTTATGCATACAGGTATGGCAACCATTAGGATACCTTTATGTCCTTTGTTTGCCATAAGTGTTCTAATATTTTCACCAGTTTATTGATAGTCTTTTATCTTGGTTTGCAGTTTACTTTGCCAAAAAAGAAAAAGGTTCAAGGTTTTCTTTCCAAAAATCACATTCACTTACCCTTTTCTTTAACTAAGATCTGAGATGTCAAAAATGATTCTGAGAAGACCACAGATCCTAAGCACCCCTTTCCTCCCAGCAAGTCAGGAACGTCATAGACAGTCATACAAGCCTGTATGTATCAAATGAGAAACCAGAGTTAGACCAGTTGTTAGTCCAAAATCTCCAGGGAGATATCCATAAGAAAGAGACCACAAAATACTCCTTTAAGGCACATGGCAAAGAGTACTAGAGTTTCTAAAGAAAACTGGAGTTATCCTAAATACATCTTTGAATTGGGAGATGACTTCAGATTACCCAGGCTCCCTTGCAATTGCTTCTTGGTCAGAGACACATTTGGGCTAGAATAAGATTATCTTTTTTTTTGGCGGGGAGACAGAGTCTCATTATGTCACCTTCAGTAGAGTGCTATGGTGTCACAGCTCCCAGCAACCTCCAACTCTTGGGCTTAAATGATTCTCTTGCCTCAGCCTCCCAAGTAGATGGGACTACAGGTGCCTGCCAAAATACCCAGCTGTTTTGTTGTTGTTGTTGTTGTTGCAGTTGTCATTGTTGTTTAGCAGGCCCAGGCCAGGTTCGAACCCTCCTGCCTTGGTGTATGTGGCTATTGCCCTAACCGCTGAGCTAGGGGTGCCAAGCCAAGAAGAGTGTCTTTATGTTTCTATAAATTTCTACATCTTGCTCTACACCCAGGCTATATGGTATGGCCTATTGTTCCTAGGCTGTAAACCTGCACATCATGTTACTGTACTGAATACTGTAGGCAACCATACCACAACAGTAAGTATTTATGTATCCAAACATATCTAAACATAGAAAAGGTACAGTAAAAATGTGGTATTATAATCACATAGGATCGTCATTGTATACGCAGTCCACAATTGACAGAAAAGTTATGCAGCACAAAGCTGTAATTAATTCTCCTAGGTACCCATTAAGGGCATCAACACAGAGTTTGGAACATAAAGCAGCCACTGAAAACTTGGTGTGCTGTTCAAGGCAGGCTTATCCTCAGCTCACATTTCCACATGTGGTCAGAGCAATCCCAGCTACCTGCAGGAAGGCTTCATAACCTCAGAAAGAGGTCCCTCCTGCCCCTCAGTCAACGTTGGACTGTGGGGAAGTGTAGGCATGGGAGTGTGGATGTGGGTATGCCTGGGACAGCTGCATGGGCACCTTCAGAAAGCACAGGATCAACACTGCTGCAGCTGGGATAGTCCTGAGAACAGAGCAGTTTCTTTAAGTAAGGGGTGGGCTACCCAAGATTCCTACCCACTTCCACCTCACCCCTTGTAGATGTCCCTCCATAGGCCATTCCCAGCCAGATGACCTCTAACAGCTCTGCTTACCGTCTTCACAAAGGATAAGCTATCTTCACTGTCCAGAGGCACAATTCTAGAACAGAAAAGTAATGAGAGAGACATATGCTGAGGAGTTTATAAATGTACTGAAATTTATTGTGTTCTCTTTTTTCAATTTGCCAACAACTCATAGACTCAGATTTCTCTTTGGTATTTTCAATACACTGGCATAATGTATGCAGAATTAGTATGTGGGCCACTAAGGTGAATTATGTCCACCCCTGACCCCTGCTCCTCAGTCTCTCAGAGGGAGGCACTCAGGATACAAGGCTCAGATGAGCACAGCCAGCCCCAAGCCCAGCCCTTGAGCAACGGCACTGCCAGGTGTGGAACTGCCAGAAGACCTCTGTCAGCCACTACAGGGTAGCCTCTCCTCTCTTCATGTTCCTAAAACCTGCCCCATATGAGGATACACCACAGCCACCACTTACCTTCCCTGATTATTCACAGCATGTATATGAAAATCCATCTTGGAGCTGCAGACCAAAATAAAACAAAATAAAAGTCAGTTTGCTATCACTGACTCCTGGGCTGGTAACTTCCCCAGACACTGCTTGTATAGCACACCTGCTCAGGACACTCAAGGCCACTTAGTGTCATCTTGCTTTATGCAGATTTACCTTAGATATTTTATTTTATTTATTTTTTGAGACAGAGTTTCACTATGCTGCCCTTGGTAGAGTGCTGTCACAGCTCACAGCAACCTCAAACTCTTGGGCTTAAGCAATTCTCTTGCCTCAGTCTCCCAAGTAGCTGGGACTACAGGCGGCTGCCACAATGCCCGGCTATTTTTTTGTTGCAGTTGTCATTGTTTAGCAGGCCTGGGCTGGGTTTGAACCCACCAACCTTGGTGTATGTGCCTGGTGCCCTACTCACTGAGCTACAGGCACTGAGCCTACCTTAGATATTTTAGATACCTTTCCCAGGTCCCAAGCTACCAGCAGGAATGGAGCCAATGTCTGACTCCCAATCATGATCCTGCCTCTGTGCCTCAGGAATATCTTGACTCTCGGAGGAGAACAGAAGAGAACGACATGATAGGACTCCTGCCCATTGCAGTCTGGGAGACCCTTCATTCCTGCTTGGAGCCCAAGCAAAGGCCATGTCTTTGTTATTCATAGTTGAATGGCACTGTGGAGCCATGGGCCAGGTCAGGCCTTCTGAGTCAGAAATAATCAGAAAACCTTTTTTGGCTTACTCTAACTTGTGTAAGTTTAATTTCCTGCCTTTACAACTACTAGTTTGTCACATACTATCTTCTCATCTGTATTTATGGCTCTCTCTTCCTTGCCCTCTTGGGAGATCTGCTCATCTGATGTAGTTCAAGGGTCTTCAGTGAAGTGACCTTTGTAGAGGGAATGGGGTAGAATGCTGGGTAGAGGACTGTCCCTGGAAGCCTCTCTTTCTTTGCCTACGGTCTTCTCCTATACCTTCCTCCAGCTAGGGTGGACACTCAGGTCTAGCAGTCCTAGGGACTGAGAGGGGGGTCTGCCCTGGAAGGCCGAGTGGCTTACACAAGGGCCTAAGGATGGGAAGAATGGAATGACTATGTCAGCCATGTTGATGGTCACTGCAACTAACATTTGTATATCCAATCTCTGTACAAGGTGAAAAGCTGAGGAAACAACTGCAGATATCTTGCCCAAGGTAGACAGCTGCCAAACTGAACTTTCTCAAACTCACGCCTACCAGAAAAAGACAACACAGGGCAGCACAAGGCTTTAGGGGGACAGGCTTCCTCCATCTCTTCCCTTTCATAGCCAGAGCAACAAGACTGAGAAGATCTTGGGGGAAGAGAGACCTGAAACAATTCTAAAGCCTTCCACCACAGAGATCTGGCTCTTTCCCCCATACCAGGAGAGGCAGCAACAGAATCCCTCTTATTAGGTCAATTGACTGACTTACCTTTCGAATGTTCCTTCTTACTGCCCAGGGC
Source organism: Nycticebus coucang (assembly GCF_027406575.1). Taxonomy (NCBI): domain Eukaryota; kingdom Metazoa; phylum Chordata; class Mammalia; order Primates; family Lorisidae; genus Nycticebus; species Nycticebus coucang. The sequence goes on along the minus strand of NC_069800.1, from coordinate 35,273,017 downwards.
TATAGGTGTGAAAGTGAGGCACCAAAGAACTCACCTCAGAAGTATTCTTAAATATTGGTGCTTTTTGTATCCTTTGCATAAAAGTGCACAAAATAGTTCTCATGTGGGACAGTGGGTTAACTGGGTAGACTGGATTCATGAAAATTTAGTTATCTAAACCTTTTAACAGTCATGTGTCTGTCTTGATTTAGCAAAGAACACACAAAGATCCACTGTGACATGCTGGGAGATGTGATGGGAACACTGCCAGGAAGCCAGAGTCCCAGACCATCTAGACTCTGGGACATGGCTAGGCCCAGGGTTTCTACCATCTGAAAGACAGATGAAACTATGGTGAGTCTCTTCTAAGCAGTGACTATCTTCCTGTGCCCAAGGCCCCTGCCCTTAGCAAACCTCACCATTCAAGCCCCCAGTTTCAGTGTTTTAACCTTAGACCCCAGACCTATCAGGTCTCCTGTGGTTCTGGTGTTAATCATATAGTTCTTCCATCTGGGGTTCCTTGGATTCTCTAATAAAGTCATCACGATCTTAGATCATGATGACTCTCCTTCATACACCCCATTATTTACTGAAACATTTCTCAAAGGGGAGATGAGATATAATTTACAAGGAACAAAAGAACAAATTCCTTATAAAAAACATCAGCCATTGCTTACCACAGGGCTGCTTTAAACTGAATCAATTCAAAGGAATCTAACCCACATCTCAGGGTCTGTTCTGCTATCTCCTTGGCCTGTAAAATCAAAACAAGACAAAGACAATTAGCTTTCACAGCAGGAAAAAGTACACACCACATCACAGATAGGAAGGGCCTTCCTAACATTTGGCCAAGAGCACACTGTGCCCTTTCCCTCTATGTGACACTTTGTAGACATCGACAGATTAAAGTGAAAGCATCATGTTAAGGGAAACAGGTACATGCTTTCTTCAGGCTGGGTTCTCAGGACAAAACTGCATTTGGGCAGGTAGCACTGGAACTGAATCTGCTAGAAAGGTATGACCAGCTGGGATGACGCCACTGGAATATCGAGATCTTGAAAAGTGCTTTCTCCTCTCCTCTCCCTTGGCTTTGGAGGACAGACTACTACCCTTAAAGAGTTTCGGCCAGATGCTAAGAATATCTAAATAGCTAGAGTTACAAAAGATCACTTTTAAAGTGATGGTGTGAGAACTGATATTGGGTGACATCCCACTGCTTTGTATATGTCTTCCGCCATGTAGCAGCTAAAGGGCTGAGAAACCCCGAAACAGTACTAAGGATACGAGCTCAGTAAGTAGGGCAGAGGGCAAGGAGCTGGTACTACGGCTACAGTCTCTCTGAGATCTACATCATACACAACCTTTCCAATGTCAAATGGCTTCCTTCAGGAAAGGTCCTATTGGCATTGGGAGGCATCAAGCCGACTCTTCTCATCTCCTTACTGGGTCAGATATAGGAATCCAACTCAGCAGGGCAGGTTAACCGCAAAACAGCAAGGAAGATAATGGTCAGAGAATGAGAACACATGTGCTTGTCTAGGAAAGGCAAGTCAGAGTTTCTAATATTTTGCTGTTTTTTTAAACAGTGAATTATGGGAAATCAAACTATATAGCTCAGTACAAACTTACCCAACTTAATTAAAATTCACAGTAGAATAATCTATATTTTTCTTTAACTTTTAAAAGCCTTTTGTTTATTAAGCCATTAAACAAAACAGTGCACTACAGAATGATTTTCTTTAACACAATCAGACATCTACAAAGAAGCACTGATTAGCGATCACTCACAAGACATCAGCAGCATGGTCACAGGCAGCAGCAGCTCAGTGCTCGAAGGGCATCTTTCTCCTGGTGCCAAAGAGGCACAAGCTCACACAAAAGTTAAGTACTCCCAGGTGTTCAAAGAATAAACAAGTGGGTAGGATGTTTTACATTAAAATAACAACTACAGAAAGAGAAACGGTGTTTAAATTACCTTTGTTAGACTGGAAGTTTTAGCATAACATGCAATGCCAGCCAAAACAGCCTCAATAACAGCAGCATATACCTGGGACAAAAGCCTACTTTAAAAACAAAAAATAATGGTTAACACTACAGCATCATATTTCATCAAAAGCTGCATGCACATACATGATAGTCCCTAAGAAGCTGATTTTTAAACAGAATAAGAAGAGCGTAAAAATGGAACTCATTAATTTCTTTTTTTAAATTGAGACAGAGTATTACTTTGTTGCCCTTGGTAGAGTGCCCTGCATCATAGCTCAAAGCAACCTCAAACTCTTGGGCTCAAGCAATTCTCTTGCCTCAGCTTCCCAAGTAGCAGGCCTGAGCTGGGTTCGAACCCACCAGCTCCAGTGCATGTGGCTGGTACCCTAACCACTGAGCTACAGGAGCCCAACTCATTGATTTCTAACACTTTTAAAAGTTATGGGCGGCGCCTGTGGCTCAGTAGGTAAGGCGCCGGCCCCATATACTGAGGATGGTGGGTTCAAACCTGGCCCCGTCTGAACTGCAACCAAAAAATAGCTGGGCGTTGTGGCAGGCGCCTGTAGTCCCAGCTACTTGGGAAGCTGAGGCAAGAGAATCGCTTAAGCCCAGGAGTTGGAGGTTGCTGTGAGCTGTGTGATGCCATGGCACTCTACTGAGGGCCATAAAGTGAGACTCTGTCTCTACAAAAAAAAAAAAGTTATATGCCTGGTTTGATTTATATTTTGCTCTTAAGTCATCTTAAGAAAAGTCAGTTTCTCTGAACTCTACCCCAAGGACCATCCCTCTCTGTTTGTGGGCAAACAGAATAAAACCATATTGCCCCTATATGTGTAGGAACAGAATATACCTATAGACCAGAATTCCTTTGGTGTCACAGTGACAGACTTGCTGCTTTTCCAGGGACCAACTACACTACACCTTCATGTAGTGTCCTCATCAGACCCTGCTGAAAGCTGGCTGTCACAAGAACCTCGGGGTGGGAAACTCAGGGGCAAGAGCGATTACCCCATTCAGGGAAAGGCTGGGTTCCACTTCAAAATTCAAACTAAACAACTGCAGACCACTTTCTGAATAGCTGGCTCAGAATGAAAATGCTTTTGAGGAGTTCCCTCACCTTCCCCCTAAATTTTACTCTTCTCTATCGCTTTACTCCCCAAAGTCATTATAAGGAGATTTTTTTACTTTGCCAGATTGGGTTTGCTATGAAGGACCCATAAAAATCCAAGTCTGATTCCCTTCACGGAGGAAGAGTTTCTCAACTTTCTCAATTGTTGCTGTGTGGTTTGTCTCCAGTGCATTGTAGGATGTAAAACAGGATCTCTGGTTTCCACCCACTAGATGCTGGTAGCATCCCCCAGTTTTGTCTCCAGACCTTGCCAAATGTGCCTGGGAGTGAGTAAAGGTAGAGTCAGAGCAGCAGAATTGTCCTTGGCTAAGAATCACTGCTTTACAAGGAGGTCCAAGCTCTTAGGGCACTTACCAACAGAAGGGGCTTATCTGTGAGGCCCTGAAAGGCAAGGGGAGGTGCCTGGCAAGGAATTAACAAGGACTCACCTAAAGAATGTATCTACTTTTAAGCCTGTGAGACTCTTGTTAGAGGTAAAAGGAGGTGGTAAGAGTTTGAAAACAGGAAGAAACACCCACATGGTCTAATCTACTCCCTCATCTATAGAAGCAGCAAGTAGAGCTTCTGGAAGTGTAATAAACTGTCTCAGGCCACAGAAAATTCATGGCTGACTCAAACTCAGACTTGTTCTCAGCCCGGTGCTTTTCCACGGTGCCATAATATTACCAACTCCTTCAGTTTCGTCCTGCATCACATCTCCACATTGTACATGAGAGGTTTGAGTTGGGTTGAAGGAGAAAAAGGAACAGAAAGACGTCATATAACAAAATGACAGCTCCAAGGACCAAAAGATCCTAAAGACTGCTGGCCAGGCTGGAGCGGAGGGTACACCCTGGTAGGAAGGGGCCCAAGGAGATTATCAGAAAGCTTGGTCACTTCCAAGAAAGACCAGAATTACATATACCATGACACTAAGGATGAAGGTTTTTTTATTTTATTTTTTTTTTTAGACAGAGTCTCATTATATGTCGCCCTCAGTAAAGTGCCATGGTGTCACAGCTCACAGCAACCTCAAACTCTTAGGCTTAAGCGATTCTCTTGTTCTCAGCCTCCCAAGCAGCTGGGACTACAGGCGCCTGTCACACGTCTGGCTATTTTTTTGGTTGTAGTTGTCATTGTTGTTTGGCAGGCCCGGGCTGGATTTGAACCCGCCAGATCCAGTGTATGTAGCTAGCAACCTAGCCACTGAGCTATAGGCTCCGAGCCAAGGATGAAGTTTTATAAAGGCCAACCCAAAAGAGGTTAAGGTATCTCCCTACCGGGCTGGGTGCGGTGGCTTACACCTGTAATCCTAGCACTCTGGGAGATTGAGGCAGGTGGATTGCTTGAGCTCAGGAGTTCAAGATCAACCTGAGCAAGAGTGAGACCCTGTCTCTAAAAATAGTGTGTTGTGGTAGGCACCTATACTCCCAGCTATTTGGGAGGCTGAGGCAAAAGAATCACTTGAGCCTAAGAATTTGAGATTGCTGGGAGCTACGACACCATGACCCTCTACCAAGGGTGACAAAGCAAGGCTCTGTCTCTAAAAAAAAAAAAAAAAGAAAGACATTCCCCCCACTCTCCTGAGCTGATTCAAACATCACTCAGCAGTACCAACACTGGTCAGGCCTCCCCTTTCCTTGGCCTTTTCCTATGCAGATCCTTAGAAAAGAGGTTTAACACACATGGCTACTGAACCATAAAATGACTTGGACAGCACTGCTGCCATTCGTTCTAGGACTCCATAAGAACCTAGTTCAATGTGGGCCCTGCTGCAGGGCACCAATCACAATTCAAGGCAGTGGCTAAGCTCTGCTGGCATGGAAGCAGAAGTAGGCACAAAGCAAGACTACACCCACCAAGGCATGAGAAAATGGCTGACTGAAGTGAAGGAAACTGCAAACAAACTGATTACAGCTACATAAAACCTAAATGAGCCAGGTATAGTGGCTCATGACTGTAATCCTAGCAAGAGGATTGGCAAGAGGATCAATGCAAGAGGATCACTTGAGGCCAGAAGCTCAAGACTAGTTAGGGCAACACAGTGAGACCTCATCTCTAAAAAGAAACAAACAAACAAAAATTAGCCAGCTGTGGGCGGCGCCGGTGGCTCAAGGGGTAGGGTGCCGGTCCCATATGCCGGAGGTGGTGGGTTCAAACCCAGCCCCGGCCAAAAACCAAAAAAAAAAAAAAAAAAAATTAGCCAGCTGTGGTGGCAAGTGCCTGTAGTCCCAGCTACTCAGGAGGATCTCCTGAGCCCAGGAGTTTGAGGATGCAGTAAGTTATGATCATGCTACTGCACTCCTGCCTGGTTAATAGAACAAGATCTTCTCTCCAAAAAAAGAAAAAAATTGGGGTGAGGAGCACGATGGTGGCCGAGTAACAGCTTCCTTGCAACTGGGCAGTGTGAGTCTGGGGTGACAAGACTCTAGGCATCTCTGGCTGGTGGGATCTGCTCATAAACATCCCCTTGAGGATACAGGGAGTCAGCGAGAGACATCTGGACCCCAGGAGGAGGACAAAAGTAGTGGACAACGGGCGGCGCCTGTGACTCAGTTGGTAAGACGCCAGCCGGGTAACCCGGCCCCGGCTTAACTGCAACCAAAAAACAGCTGGGCGTTGTGGCGGGCGCCTGTAGTCCCAGCTACTCAGGAGGCTGCGGCAAGAGAATCGCTTAAGCCCAGGAGTTGGAGGTTGCTGTGAGCCGTGTGATGCCACAGCACTCTACTGAGGGCCAGAAAGTGAGACTCTATCTCTACAAAAAAAAAAAAAAAAGTAGTGGAAAACTAGACTCATCAAAACCCTGGTCCAGAGGCACAGCAACCTAAAGACCAAGAGGAAGTGAAAGGAAAATTAGGGCAAGTAAACAGATAAAAGAAATCACTCATGAGAAAGAATCAGCATAAAAATTCTGGCAACATTAAAAACCAGTCCAGAGCAAGACCCCCAAGGGAATTTAGAATACAGGTGATGAAAACAATCAAGGAAATGATGGAAACAATGACAAAGTGAAAAATAACCAAAAGGAAATCCAAAAACAGAATCTAATCAGAGATGAACAATATGAAGAATATAGAAAGGATATAGCAGAGCTGAAGGAACTGAAGCAGTCAATTAGGGTACTTAAAGATGTAATAGAAAGTATCAACAACAGATCAGACCATGCAGAAGAAAGAATCTCAGAGGTAGAGAACAAAGCTCTTGAGATAGTTAAAGAGGCAGAAAAGAAGAGAGAGAAGGGCGGTGCCTGTGGCTCAAGGAGTAGGGCGCCGGTCCCATATGCCAGAGGTGGCGGGTTCAAACCCAGCCCCGGCCAAAAATCACAAAAAAAAAAAAAAAAAAAAAAGAAGAGAGAGAAAGCAGAACGTTCACTGACAGACTTATGGGACTTAATGAAGCATTCAAACATACAAGTGATAGGTATCCCAGAAGGGCAAGAAGAACGCCCCAGGGGAATGGAAGCCATATTATAAACAAAAATTTCCCAAATATCACCAAAGCCTCTGACACACTCCTTTCAGAGGGATATCGGAACCCAGGTCGCCTCAGCTCTAACCGAGCTTCTCCAAGACACATTGTGATGAACCTGTCCAAAGGCAAGACAAAAGAGAAGATTCTTCAAAAGCTGCCAGGAGTAAGCACCAGTTGACCTACTGGGACAAATCCATCAGGGTGACTGCAGAATTCTCTAATAAACCTTTCAAGCAAGAAGAAAATGGTCATCTACCTTTAATCTACTTAAACAGAACAATTTCCAGCCCAGCATTCTATATCCTGCTAAGCTATGCTTTAAAACTGATGGAAAAAGAAATAACCAAAATTAGAGCAGAATTAAATGAAATTGAAAAGAATTATACAACAGATGAATAAATCAAAAATTGGTTTTTTGAAAAGGTCAATAAAATACATAAACCTTTGGCTAACCTAACCAGAAAAAAAAGAGTAAAATCTCTAATCTCATCAATCAGAAATGACAAAGACGAAATAAAAACAGACTCCTCAGAAACTAAAAAAAATCCTTAATGAATATTACAAGAAACTTTATTCTCAGAAATATGAAAATCTGGAGGAAACTGACCAATACTTGGAAGCACATCACCTTCTAAGACTTGAAATGGTGAACAGGCCCATATCAAGTTCTGAAATAGCATCAATCATACAAAATTTTCCTAAAAAGAAAAGCCTGGGACCAGATGGCTTTACGTCAGAATTCTACCAAACCTTTAAAGAAGAACTAGTACCTATATTACTAAACCTCTTCCAAAATACAGAAAAAGAAGGAAGACTACCCAACACGTTCTATGAGGCAAACATCACCCTGATCCCCAAACCAGGAAAAGACCCAACAAGAAAAGAAAATTATAGACCAATATCACTAATGAGTATAGATGCAAAAATATTCAACAAGATCCCAACAAACAGAATCCAGCAACACATCAAACAAATTATACATCATGACCAAGTCGGTTTTATCCCAGGGTCTCAAGGCTGGTTCAATATACGTAAATCTATAAATGTAATTCAGCACATAAACAAATTAAAAAACAAAGACCATATGATTCTCTCAATTGATGCAGAAAAAGATTTTGACAATATCCAGCATCGCTTCATGATCAGAACACTTAAGAAAATTGGTATAGAAGGCACATTTCTTAAACTGATAGAGGTCATCTACAGCAAACCCACAGCCAATATCGTACTGAATGGAGTTAAATTGAAATCATTTCCATTCAGACCAGGAACCAGACAAGGCTGCCCATTGTCTCCACTGCTCTTTAACCTTGTAAGGGAAGTTTTAGCCACCACAATTAGGGAAGAAAAGGTGATCAAGGGTATCCATATAGGGTCAGAAGAGATCAAACTTTTGTTCTTCGCAGATGATATGATAGTATATCTGGAAAACACCAGGGATTCTACTACAAAACTCTTAGAAGTGATCAAGGACTACAGCAGCATCTCAGGTTACAAAATCAACATTCATAAATCAAAGCCTTTATATATACAAACAATAGTCAAGCTGAAAAAACAGTTAAGGACTCTATTACATTCACAATAGTGCCAAAGAAGATGAAATATTTGGGAGTTTATCTAACAAAGGACATGAAAGATCTCTATAAAGAGAACTATGAAACTCTAAGAAAAGAAATATCCGAAAATGTTAACAAATGGAAAAACATACCATGCTCATGGCTGGGAAGAATCAACATTGTTAAAATGTCCATACTACCCAAAGCAATATACAATTTTAATGCAATCCTATTAAAGCTCCACTGTAATACTTTAAAGATCTTGAAAAAATAATACTTCATTTTATACGGAATCAGAAAAAATCTCGAATAGCCAAGACATTACTCGAAAATAAAAACAAAGCAGGAGGAATCATGCTACGGGACCTAAGACTATACTATAAATCGATAGTGATCAAAACAGCATGATACTGGTACAAAAACAGAGAGGTAGATGTCTGGAACAGAATAGAGAACCAAGAGATGAACCCAGCTACTTACCATTATTTGATCTTTGACAAGCCAATTAAAAACATTCAGTGGGGAAAAGATTCCCTATTTAACAAATGGTGCTGGGTGAACTGGCTGGCAACCTGTGGAAGACTGAAACTGGACCCACACCTTTCACCATTAACTAAGATAGACTCTCACTGGATTAAAGATTTAAACTTAAGACACAAAACTATAAAAATACTAGAAGACAGTGCAGGGAAAACCCTTGAAGAAATTGGTCTGGGCAAGAATTTCATGAGGAGAACCCCCCGGGCAATTGAAGCAGCTTCAAAAATACACTACTGGGACCTGATCAAACTAAAATGCTTCTGCACAGCCAAGAACACAGTAAGTAAAGCAAGCAAACATCCCTCAGAATGGGAGAAGATATTTGCAGGTTATGTCTCTGACAAAGGTTTAATAACCAGAATCCACAGAGAACTCAAACGTATTAGCAAGAAAAGAACAAGTGATCCCATCTCAGGCTGGGCAAGGGACTTCAAGAGAAACTTCTCTGAAGAAGACAGGCACATGGCCTACAGACATATGAAAAAATGCTCATCATCTTTAATCATCAGAGAAATGCAAATCAAAACTACTTTGAGATATCATCTAACTCCAGTAAGATTAGCACATATCACAAAATCCCAAGACCAGAGATGTTGGCGTGGATGTGGAGAAAAGGGGACACTTCTGCACTGCTGGTGGGGATGCAAATTAATACATTCCTTTTGGAAAGATGTTTGGAGAACAATTAGAGATCTAAAAATACATCTGCCATTCAATCCTATAATTCTTCTACTAGGTATATACCCAGAAGACCAAAAATCACATCATAACAAAGATATTTGTACCAGAATGTTTATTGCAGCCCAATTCATAATTGCTAAGTCATGGAAAAAGGCCAAGTGCCCATCGAGCCACGATTGGATTAATAAATTGTGGTATATGTACACCATGGAATATTATGCAGCTTTAAAGAAAGATGGAGACTTTACCTCTTTCATGTTTACATGGATAGAGCTGGAACATATTCATCTTAGTAAAGTATCTCAAGAATGGAAGAAAAAGTATCTAATGTACTGAGCGCTACTATGAAACTAATTTATGGCTTTCATATGAAAGCTATAACCCAATTATAACCTAAGAATAGGGGAAGGGAGAGGGGGGGGAGGATGGGCAGAGGGAGGGTGATTGGTGGGATTACACCTGTGGTGTATCTTACAAGGGAATATGTGAAACTTAGTAAATGTAGAATATAAATGTCTTAACACAATAACTAAGAAAATGCCAGGAAGGCTATGTTAACCAGTGTGATGAAAATGTGTCAAACGGTCTATAAAACCAGTGTATGGTACCCCATGATTGTAATAATGTACACAGCTATGATTTAATAAAAAAAATAAAATTGACGGAGAAATCAAATCATTTACTGATATACAAACATTAAGGAAATTCACCACAAGACCAGCTCTACAGGAAATACTTCAAACTGTTGTACACACTGACCATCACAATGGATCAACAACAAAGTAAGAACTCAGCAATTAAAGAACAGAACCTAGCTTCCACACCGATGCAAAAGATAAAACTAAGCAATGGACTCTCACAAAATAAGAATAATACAACACTGCCATACTCTTTTTTTTTTTAGGACACATTAAAATTTGCTTTAATACTTCTTTGGGGGAAAAAAAATCACACTTGTAGTGAATGAACAAGAAACATTTTTATGCTATTATTTGTATCTACCATGCCATGAATTCATAGGGAAGAGGTTCCAGTAGCTCAGGGAGGCACCTTGCCATCGAATGTGACAAAGTATTGATTGACTTTTGAATTCACGGTAAATAGGTTTCAGCACCTTGTACCACTGTTACATGGGGGTTATTGGTTATCCTGTGTGCTATGCTGTACACCTATTATGCCATGAGCTCATGGGGAATAAATAGGTTCTTGCACCTAAAGTCAAAAAAGACAATGATAGTCACTTTATATTGGTCAAGGGTAAAATACAACAGGAAGACATTTCAATTCTGAATATTTATGCACCCAAGTTAAATGCTCCCAGATTTTTGAAACAGACTTTACTCAGTCTGAGCAATATGATATCGTATAATACCATAATAACAGGGGACTTTAACATTCCTTTTACAGAGCTGGACAGATCCTCTAAACAGAAATTAAACAAAGATATAAGGGACTTAAATGAGACTCTAGAACAACTGTGCTTGACAGATGTGTATAGAACACTCCATCCCAAAGATAAAGAATATACATTCTTGGGCAGCGCCTATGGCTCAACAGAGTGGGGCACCGGAGGTGGTGGGTTCGAACCCAGCCCTGGCCAAAAACTGCAAAAAAAAGATTAAAAAAAAGAATATACATTCTTCTCATAGCCTCATGGAACATTCTCCAAAACTGATCACATCCTAGGACACAAAATAAACCTCAACAGAATCAAAAGAATTCAAATTTTACCTTGTATCTTCTCAGACCACAAGGCACTAAAGGTGGAACTCAACTCCAACAAAAAAAACATTCAACCCCACACAAAGGCATGGAAATTAAACAACCTTCTGTTGAATGACAAATGGGTGCAGGAAGAAATAAAACAGGAAATCATTAACTTCCTTGAGCATAACAACAGTGGCGACACAAGCTACCAAAACCTATGGGATACTGCCAAAGCAGTTTTGAGAGGAAAATTTATCACTTTAGATGCCTACATTTGAAAAACAGAAAGTGAGCACATCAACAAACTCATAAGCCATCTTATGGAATTGGAAAAAGAAGAATAATCTAAGTCTAAACCCAGTAGAAGAAAAGAAATATCCAAAATTAAATCAGAAATCAATGAAATTGAAAACAACAGAATCATTCAGAAAATTAACGAAATGAGTGGTTGGTTTTTTGAAAAAAATAAATAAAATAGATAAATCTTTGGCCAGACTAACTAGAAATATAAAAGTAAAATCTCTACTAACCTCAACCAGAATTGATACAAGGGGAAATAACTGATGCTACAGATATACAAAAGATCATCTCTGAATACTACCAGAAACTCTATGCCCAGAAATTTGACAATGTGAAGGAAATGGATCAATATTTGGAATCACACCCTCTCCCTAGACTTAGCCAGGAAGAAACAGAGCTTCTGAACAGACCAATTTCATGCACTGAGATTAAAGAAACAATAAAAAATCTTCCAACAGGCTCAGCATCTGTTGCTCAAGCGGCTAAGGTGCCAGCCACATACACCTGAGCTGGCGGGTTCAAATTCAGCCTGGGCCCGCCAAACAACAATGATGGCTGCAACCAAAAATTAGCAGGGCATTGTGGTGGGCACATGTGATCCCAGTACTTGGGAGGCGGAGGCAGGAGAATCACTTGAGCCCAGGAATTGGAGGTTGCTGTGAGCTATGATGCCACGGTACTCTACCCAGGGTGACAGCTTGAGGCTCTGTCTCAAAAAACAAAAGCTTCCAACAAAAAAATGCCCTGGTCCAGATGGCTTCACACCAGAATTCTATCAAACCTTCAAGAGCTTATTCCTGTACTGCAGAAATTATTCCAAAAAATTGAGGAGGAAGGAATCTTTCCCAACACGTTCTAGGAAGTAAACATCACTCTGATACCAAAACCAGGAAAAGACCCAACTAAAAAGGAGAATTTCAGACCAATTTCATTAATGAATATATATGCAAAAATTCTCAACAAAATCCTAGCCTTATCATCAAAAAGTCATACATCATGATCAAGTAGGTTTCATCCCAGGGATGCAAGGCTAGTTTAACATATGCAAGTCCATAAAGGTTATCCACCATACAAAGAGAAACAAAAATAAAGACCATATGATCCTCTCAATAGATGCAGAAAAAGCATTCGATAAAATCCAGCATCCTTTTCTAATTAGAACACTGAAGAGTATAGGCATAGTTGGCATATTTCTGAAACTTACTGAAGCTATCTATGACAAATCTACAGCTAATATTTTATTGAATGGAGTAAAACTGAAAGCTTTTCCTCTTAGAACTAGAACCAGACAAGGTTGTCCTCTGTCACCTTTACTATTCAACATAGTGCTGCAAGTTCTAGCCAATACAATTAGGCAAGACAAGGAAACAAACAGAATCCAAATGGGAGCAGAGGAGGTCAAACTCTCCCTCTTTGCTGACGACATGATCTTATACTTAGAGAACCCCAAAGACTCAACCACAAGACTCCTAGAAGTCATCAAAAAATACAGTAACATCTCAGGATATAAAATCAACGTCCACAAATCAGTTGCCTTTGTATATACCAATAATAGTCAAGATGAGAGGCTAAATAAGGACACAACTCCCTTCACCATAGCTTCAATGAAAATGAAATACCTAGGAATATACCTAACAAAAGGAGGTAAAAGACCTCTATAAAGAAAATTATGAAATCCTAAGAAAGGAAATAGCAGAGGATATTAACAAATGGAATAACATACCATGCTCATGGCTGGGAAGAATCAACACTGTTAAAATGTCTATACTTCCCAAAGCAATCTACCTATTCAATGCCATTCCTATTAAAATACCAACATCATACTTTCAAGATTTGGAAAAAATGATTCTGCGTTTTGTATGGAACCAGAAAAAACTCCATATACTCGTATAGCTAAGGCAGTTCTTAGTAATAAAAATAAAGCTGGGGGCATCACCATACCAGATTTTAGGCTGTACTACAAAGCCATAGTGGTCAAGACAGCATGGTATTGGCACAAAAGTAGAGACATAGACATTTGGAATAGAATAGAAAACCAGGAAATGAAACTAATATCTTACAACCACCTAATCTTCAATAAACCTAACAAAATCATACCTTGGGAGAAAGACTCCCTATTTAATAAATGGTGCTGGGAGAACTGGATAGCCACATGTAAAACACTGAAACTGGACCCACACCTTTCTCCACTAGCAAAAATGGATCCAAGATGGATAAAGGACTTAAATTTAAGGCATGAAACAATAAAAATCCTTAAAGAAAGCTTAGGAAAATCACTGGAAGATATTGGCCTGGGGAAAGACTTCATGAAGAAGACTGCCATGGCAACTTGCAACAACAAAAATAAACACATGGGACTTAATTAAACTGAAAAGCTTCTGTACAGCTAAGGAGACAACAACCAAAGCAAATAGACAACCTACACAATGGGAAAGGATATTTGCATATTTTGAATCAGACAAAAGCTTGATAACTAGAATCTACAGAGAACTCAAATTAATCTACATGAAAAAAGGCAACAATCCCATATATCAATGGGCAAGAGACAAGAATAGAACCTTCTCTAAAGAAGACAGATGAATGGCTAACAAACATGAAAAAATGCTCATCATCCTATTTATTAGAGAAATGTAAATCAAAACCACCCTGAGATACCATCTAATCCCAGTGAGAATGGCCCACATCACAAAATCTCAAAACTGCAGATGCTGGCGTGGATGTGGAGAGAAGGGAACACTTTTACACTGCTGGTGAGACTGCAAACTAATACAGCCTTTTTGGAAGGAAGTATGGAGAAACCTCAAAGCACTCAAGCTAGACCTCCCATTTGATCCTGCAATCCCATTACTGGGCATCTATCCAGAAGGAAAAAAATCCTTTTATCATAAGGACACTTGCACTAGACTATTTATTGCAGTTCAATTACAATCGCCAAAATGTGGAAACAGCCTAAAAGCCCACCAACCCAGGAATGGATTAACAAGCTGTGGTATATGTATACCATGGAATACTATTCAGCCATTAAAAAAAAATGGATACTTTATATCCTTTGTATTAACGTGGATGAAAGTGGAACACATTATTCTTAGAAAAGCTTCACAAGAATGGAGAAGCATGAATCCTATGTACTCAATTTTGATATGAGGACAATTAAGGACATGGTGGGGGTAGGGGAAGGGGAGAGCAGAGAGAGAAAGAAGGAGGGAGGGGTGGGGAAAGGAAGAGCAGAGAGAGGGAAGGAGGGAGGGGGGTGGGACCTTGGTGTGTGCTACACCTTTTGGGGGCAAGACACGATTTGTAAGACGGAATTTACCTAACAAATGCAATCAGTGTAACCTGGTTTCTTGTATCCTTAATGAATCCCCAACAATAAAAAAATAAAAATAGGGCAGCGCCTGTGGCTCAAGGAGTAGGGCGCCAGTCCCATATGCCGGAGGTGGCGGGTTCAAACCCAGCCCCAGCCAAAAACCAAAAAAAAAATAAACAAATAGGGGCGGCGCCTGTGGCTCAGTCGGTAAGGCGCCGGCTCCATATGCCGAGGGTGGCAGGTTCAAACCCGGCCCCGGCCAAACTGCAACCAAAAAATGGCCAGGTGTTGTGGCGGGCGCCTGTAGTCCCAGCTGCTCGGGAGGCTGAGGCAAGAGAATCGCTTGAGCCCAGGAGTTGGAGGTTGCTGTGAGCTGTGTGATGCCACGGCACTCTACCGAGGGCCATAATGTGAGACTCTGTCTCTACAAAAAATAAATAAATAATAAATAAATAAATAAAAATAAAAAATAAATAAAAAAAGAAATAAAATCTTAAATTAGTAATTTTTTTCAAGCCCCCCAAAACATATAGTAGTTTTATTGGTAGTACACAGAGAAGGAATTAAAGGCTGATTTTCTGTTTTTTCTCAATTTCCATACTTTCTGTAGTGTGATTACATTATATGTATATATATTTTTCTTAATATAGATTTGTGGGCCCAAGAAATTTTGATTCAGCAATTATAGGATTGAGCCTGGGGAAATCTATATTCTGAAGAGATACTTAGATAATTCTTTGCAGCCCTGGAGGCACTGGTGTAGACCCCACCAAGTTACACGGTGGTATTTAATTAGATAATAATAGGTATCTATTATGTCCATATTTCTGAAGGAGGATGCTTTTTAGAATTTGATTGTTTCAGCATTAATAAGTTTATTTCTTGTCTTTGGTTTCCTGTACATGAAGGAAGAGAAAGGTAAAATCTATTTTTTTTCTTTTAGAGACAGAGTCTCACTTGGTGGCTCTCGGAACAGTGCTAATGCATCACGGCTCACAGCAACCTCCAACTCTTGGGCTTAGCTGATTCTCTTCCCTCAGCCTCCTAAGTAGCTGGGACTACAGGCGCCCCCCACAATGCCCAGCTATTTTTTTGTTGCAGTTTGGCTGGGATCAGGTTTGAACCCGCCACCCTCAATATATGGGGCCAGTGCCCTACTCACTGAGCCACAGGCACCGCCCAAAAGGTAGAATCTTTTAAGTTGTACAGTCAGGGTTCAGATCCTAGCTCTGTTCCATTGACCTGAGTGGTAAATCCAGAGAAAACACTCCTCAGACCAGTTGGGGTTTCACAGAGATTCTTCCAGGGATGTTTTATTCTTAGAAAAGCCCTCAATAAAAAATGAGTTACTAGTAGAAAACATATTTAGAAGAATGTCATAGAAATGCATGCGTGTGCAGGTAGGAAGTCTCTCAGTTCCGGAGACAGGAGCAGATGGCAAAGCTGGCAGGGTCCTCTGTCCTGAATTCCCAAGCTGAGAGACAGGGCATGGAGACCTCCTGGGAAGCTACACAGCAATGTTAATGTTATAAACAGATGTCTTAATCTCTGTTGATCTCAAAAAGGAATAGAGAAAGACTCAGACAAAAACCTTGACTGAGTAATTCAACTTTGGAAAAAGTAAAATAAAATAAATATGAAAACTTACATTTGTTCAGTTTTCTTAGGCAGCTTGCTATCACCACCTGTGAAATAATGTCACATATTAAGACTGTGACAGGAGTACAGGATATGGAAGGACTTCACAAGTAAGTTGGAAATGTTTCAATTACTGCAAAGGTGTGGTCAAGAATTTTTTTGTTTTCTTCTAAGTTAAATATAATACAAGCACCAATAGTGGTGGAGTTCGGCTTCTTTCAGTTCCCCCAGGACCTTCACTGCTGGTATTTCCCACTTTTACAACCACTCAGTACCACTTTTAAACAGCAGAGAAGATGTGCAGGATCTTAGCCTCTCTGGAATGTTTTTGCTTTCATTCTAACTTTTTAAACTTTGAGGTATCAGTAAACAGGTTCAGTTCTATCTCTTAAACTCCTTAATTATCTGACTCAAGTCATGCTTCTTTCCAGCATTTACTAGCTTATTTAACAACACCCACGAAAAAAACATGGCATTTTCTTTATTTTTTTTTTGCAGTTTTTGGCTGGGGCTGGGTTTGAACCCGCCACCTCTGGTATATGGGGCCAGCGCCCTACTCCTTTGAGCCACAGGCACCGCTCTCTTTTTTTTTTTTTTTTTGAGACAGAGTCACACTTTGTCACCCTTATAGAGTGCCACAGCATCATAGCTCACAGCAAGCTTAAACTCTTGGGCTCAAATGATCCTCTTGCCTCAGCCTCCCTGGTAGCTGGTTACAATAGGTGCCTGCCACAATGCCTGACTAGTTTTAGAAACAGGGTCTCACTCTTGCTTGGGCTGGTCTCTAACTCCTGAAATGATCCACCCACCTTAGCCTCTCAGAGTGCTAGGATGACACGTGTGACACGTGAGTGCCTAGCCAAAAAACCTAAGTCCTTTGATGAACTCTCTTTCTTCTGTGCACTCACAATCATTCTATAGGCTCGTCTCCATGTGTCTTTGGATGCCTACAGCTTCTGGTTACCCATAAACAATGAAAACCTAGTCTACCCTGCCTTTCTGGATGGCCTTGCGGCATGTTTCCAGCTCCTGGGTACCCTTCTACCATGGATGGCTTTCACACTTTCCTCATAAGAACAGTCAGTGGATATCTGGCCAAATCATCCAAACTCCCACTGCAGTCCACACCTCCTGCTATTCTTATTCCTCTCTGCCTTCTCTCCGACTCTGAGAACATGGTCTTACACATGGTTAGACTTAATATAGGCTGAACCAACAATTTTTCTAAAATACATTCTGTGAGAAATGTGTTAGACATGTCAACTCTTCAACAGTGATCACAGGATTAGATGAAGGCCCACAAATTGGGTACCAAGAAGCTTATGAGCAAAGTAGTAAATCATGCATTGACTTCTAGTTCCATGGAGAAACCATTCATGAGGTGAGCTGATTAGACAATGACTTGCAGGAACTTACCCAGGTAAGGAATGTGAGCAGCTCCGAAAAAGTATGTCCTTGAACAGGCCAGAGGCCCCTTTGGTGAGACACACTGTGCTACCTGGACATCAGAAAGAATAAAATAAATGAATAGAAACTTAGGCATGTACTTACTACTAAAATAAAAAGTATATAGTTACTAAAAATAAAATTTCTTTTACAAAAATTGATTAATTTTTAAAGACACAAAGGAAATGATCACCTTTAATTAATGTTTTCCAGGCCAGGTGTGGGGCTCACACCTGTAATCCTAGCATTCTAGGAGGCTGAGGTGGGCGGATTGCTGGAGCTCAGGAGTTTGAGACCATTCTGAGCTAGAGTGAGACCCCATCTCTACAACTAGCCGGGTGTTGTGGCAGGTGCCTATAGTCCCAGCTACTTGGGAGGCTGAGGCAAGAGAATCACTTCAGCCTAAAAGTTAGAGGTTGCTGTGAGCTGTGATGCTACAGCACTCTATCCAGGGCACAAAGTGAGACTTTGTCTCAAAACAAACACACAAATTTTCCAAAAATATCTTTCGTGTATGTGTATTTTAAACCTAGGCTGTACTGCAAAGTTGCTGTTGAACACTCAGTCAGCTCAGGATGGTAATGAACTCACACGGAAAAAAGAAGCAGTATGTGTGGGTTTTGACTGCCCTAATATTCAGTCCAAAGCTTTCACAGTGAGGACCTTGGCTGAAATGACAGTCAGGGAAGTATGGGACAAATACAAATTCAGGAAAGGAGGGTGCTACCCAGGTCCCCCCTTCATTTGTATTTCATTTCTGCATGTAACCCTTGCAGAAGAGAATGTAACCTCCTTTAGGTTTTCAAAATTGTTTTCTTCCCTGATAAGTTGTTTGTTTACACAGAGATGAAGTGGATGTCCTTTATTCCTTTGAAAATCCAACACTTATGAGGGCTCCTAAGATAGCAGGTACAAAAGGCAAAAATACTGCCACAAGAAGGAAGAAACAGAAATTAACACGATATAGAAAAAATAGATAAATATGACAGACATACTCATTCCTTCTATTTTACTACATTGTTTAAGGTGGCCACTCTAGAATATATGGCATTTTTTTGTAGTATGTGTATTGTAAATTCAAGTTATAGATCTGAAATGAGAACTTGTTCTGACTAACCTATAATTCACTGCAGTGAATGAACTTAATCAATACTACCAGCTGTAATCAGAGGGGGGAGATGAAGGTCCACAAATTTGGTATCATTTAAACTTATGAGCAAAATAGTAAATCATGTGTTGCCTTCTAGTTCAAGGGAGAAACCATTCATTTTGTGAGTTGAATGAAAACACTGAATGAAAATTCATGAATGTATTTCTGAGTGTTGTAATTCCTCAATTAAAATATGTTCTTTCGATTTCCAGATTTCCCTTACTAAAGGATTGTTTTAAATTGCCAAGAGTTTCAAACCTGCTTCCTTAGATCATGTTGTAAGTTTGGGTAAGTACATATTAGTGTCAAATTTTACTGACAATTATTTAAAAATATACATGAGTACAACAGAATGTACATATATATGTATAATGTAAAAGTGATCAAATTATCTGGGTTTGCATGTTTTATATGATATTTATTAATCTGTAAATTATTCACATTAGCGCAGAAATGGAAAAGGTGAAGATGTTATTTTAGAATAGACTGAAAAGGAAAAGGTCATAATCTAGAGCCCCCCCAAACTCAGGACTAGATCTCAGTCTTAGGGAAGTGCCTTATCTTTGCTGGGTTTCCATGTTTATAAAGATAAGGTGGACAATACTCCTGCAGTTATTATAGAAGTTGTGTAAATAATCTGGCTAATTTATTTTGTCAACAGGCTTTATTATTTTTTTTTTTTTGTAGAGACAGAGTCTCACTGTACCACCCTTGGGTAGAGTCTCACTGTACCACCCTCACAGCAACCTCTACTCTTGGGCTTACACGATTTTCTTGCCTCAGCCTCCCGAGCAGCTGGGACTACAGGCGCCCACCACAACGCCCGGCTATTAGGCTTTATTTTTTTTTAGAGCAGTTTTAGGTTTATAAAAAATTGATCTGAAAGTACATATTCTTTCTCACTCCCTCATTTGTCCATGAGAGAAACACATAATGACATGTGTTCATTGTGACTGTACAGAACAGTTTCATTGTCCTAAAAGTCTCCTGTGCTCTCTCCTCCTTTTCTCTCCGTCTCCAAATCTCTAGCAACTGCTGGTTTTATTTATTTATTATCTATCTATCTATCTATGGAGACAGAGTCTCACTATGTCACCTTGGGTAGAGTGCTGAGGCAAAATACCTCACAGCAACCTCAAACTCTTAGGCTCAAATGATCTTCTTGCCTCAGTCTCCCAAGTAACTGGGACGACAGGTGCCCACCACAATGCCTGACTAGTTTTTTGTTTGTTTGTGTTGTTTTTTTTTTTGGAGTTAAGGTCTTGTCAATTTTTTTTTTTTAATTTGACACAATTTGTTGGGAACAGAAGTGAGCATACGTTGATACATGTACATTTTTTTGACAAAAAGTTTATACCCCCTCTTCACTGCTTTCGTCCTTCTCCTGTGCCCCTGAAGGGATGTTTCTGAGCAAAGCCCATAGGTGAGGTGCCTGGAGTCTTCTCTCCTCTATCTCACCGTGCCCAGTTTCAAAAAAGCTGTTTCTCCTCTGCCATCTTTCTCCACCCCTTCCCTGGCTATTTTTAGGAGAGACCATGTCTCCATCTTGCTCAAGCTGGTCTTGAACTCCTAAGCTCAGGTGATCCACCCGCCTCAGCCTCCCAAAGTATTAGGATTTTAGGCATGAGTCATCGCACCCAGCCTACTGCTAGTCTTTTTTTTTTTTTTTGTAGAGACAGAGTCTCACTGTACAGCCCTCGGGTAGAGTGCCATGGCGTCATACGGCTCACAGCAACCTCCAACACTTGGGCTTACGTGATTCTCTTGCCTCACCCTCCCAAGCAGCTGGGACCACAGGCGCCGGCCACAACGCCTGGCTATTTTTTTGTTGCAGTTTGGCCGGGGCTGGGTTTGAACCCACCATCCTCGGCAAATGGGGCCGGCGCCCTACTCACTGAGCCACAGGCGCCGCCCTACTGCTAGTCTTTTAACTGGCTTCAGTGTTTTGCCTTTTCCAGAATGTCATACAATTAAAATTGAACCGTATGCCAGCCTTTTCAGGTTGGCTTTTTTCACTTAGGAATATGTGTATACATCTAAGATTACTCCATGTCTTCTTATATTTTTTTTGCAGAAATCTGTACTTTAATACTGCATACTTTAAAAATATAAGGAAATGAGCTCCAGTTAGGGCAATACAGCAGAGTAAAACTGCACAAAAACCTTCAATGACAAACTTTTCTCAATACAGTAGTCCCCGAAACTAGTTTCATTTTTCATGGTGTTAGTTACTCATAGTTAACTGTGGTCTGGAAATATATATATATATATTTTTTTTTTTTTTTGTAGAGACAGAGTTTCACTTTATGGCCCTCTGTAGAGTGCCATGGCCTCACACAGCTCACAGCAACCTCCAACTCCTGGGCTCAAGCGATTCTCCTGCCTCAGCCTCCCGAGTAGCTGGGACTACAGGCGCCCGCCACAACGCCCCGCTATTTTTTGGTTGCAGTTTGGCCGGGGCCGGGTTTGAACCCACCACCCTCGGTATATGGGGCCGGCGCCCTACAGACTGAGCCACAGGCGCCGCCCATGTGGTCTGGAAATATTAAATGGAAAATTCCAGAAATGAACAATTTTGTAACTTTTAAATTTCTCATTGTTCTGAGTAGCATGATGAAATTTCTCATCATTCTGCTTCATTGCACCCAAGATATAAATCATCCCTTTTGTTTAGAATATACATACTGTATATATTATTCACCTATAATAATGTGACTTTATAGGAAAAACATATATGTAGGGTTCTGTACTATCTGTGGTTTCAGGCATCCATTGGGGGTCTTGGAACATATCCCCCTTGGGACTACTATATTTAACTTTTATTTATTTAGTTAGTTAGTTATTGTGAGACAAGAGTCTTACTTTGTCACCCTTGGTAAAGGGCTGTTGCGTCATAGCTCATGGCAACCTCAAACTCTTGAGTTCAAGAGATTCTCTTGCCTCAATCTCCTGAGTAGCTATTTTTTGAGATTGGATCTCATTCTTGCTGGTCTCGAGGCTGGTCTCGAACTTGTGAGCTCAGGCAATCAACCTGCCTTGGCCTCCCAGAGTGCTAGGATTATAGGCATGAGCCACCTCATCTGGTTTACTATATTTAACTTAATAGACAACTATATCTTACTTTCTTCCTTCCCCACGAATATTTACCTCAGGCAAAAAATCGAATTCTTTCATCATGATTGGATTTTTCTGGAAAGTAGCTGAACTGTAGCTATTTTGTGTTAAGAACTGAATGACAGCTATATGGTTTATTTTTTATTTTTACTTTTTTTGAGACAGAGTCTCAAGCGTTTGCCCTGGGCAAAGTGCCATGACATCAAAGCTCACAGCAACCTCAAACTCTTGGGCTTAAGCAATTCTCTTGCCTCAGTCTCCCAAGTAACTGGGGGACTACAGGCACCCGGATATGTTTTGGTTGTAGTTGTCATTGTTGTTTGGCAGGCCTGGGCTGGATTCGAACCCGCCAGCTCGGGTATATCTGGCTGGCACCCTGGCTGCTGAGCCACAGGCACTGAGCTGAGAGCTATATGGTTTAAAACCTAGATATGAAAGGGCAAAGTTCTCTTTCAATTGCATACACTTGAGTACATGCATTTGAAGTCTATCTCAGGTAAGGAACACATCAGCACAGGTATTGGACAATATCATGATATTTACACACAGAGTCAAAATTTTTCTTAGAACAGAAGTTTGGCTTTTCGTAAGCAGTTACAATAAGTAATTGGTTAAGAATTTAAACCATTCCTTATAGCATAACTCTTAAAAACATTTAAGGTCAGGGGCCAGGTGCGGTGGCTCACGCCTATAATCCTAGCACTCTGGAAGGCTGAGGTAGGTGGATCACCTGAGCTCAGGAGTCTGAGACCAGCCTGAACAAGAGTGAGACCTCATCTCTAAAAATAACTGAGTGTTGTGGTGGGCACCTGTAGTCTCAGCTACTTGGAAGGCTAATGAGAGAGGATCACTTGAGCCTAAGACTTTGAGGTTGCTGTGAGCCATGACCACACTCTACTCAGTGTGACGAAGTGAGACTGTTTAAAAAAAAAAAATTAAGTCAGATTGAACCAGTTATAAATTTTGTTAGAAGACTACACACACACACACACACACACACACACAAAGAAGAACTACAAGACAGCTCCATTAGTGTGTGATCTAAAAATACATATCCAGATAACCTTATCCACAGCTTTGGTTTTAACTACCCCTTTATACCAAAGGAACTTTCATTTACTTTCAGCCAAGACCAATCCTCTCAGGAGTGTCCAACCTTAGCCCACAGCTCACATGTGGATTATGTGAGGATTTTTTGTGTTTATCTGTGGTATCCAATATCACAAGAATTCTGCACAGACCTTTCTTTGGTTTATCAGCTTTTGTTATGTTTGTGTATTTCACGTGTGGTCCAAGACAACTCTTCTTCTAGTGTGTGGCAGGAAATAAAAAAGGCTGGACATTTCTGTGAGTCTAAACCCTAGACCTATAATATTTAATAACTGACTCCTCGGCTCTACTTGGGTGCCTCACAGTCATTTCAAATTCAGTGTCCAAAGTATACACTTTCAACCTGACTCTCCTTACTGTTCCCCTTCAGAACGGTAAGGTCTCGTTTTGAACAGTCAGGTTTCATAGTTGTTGTTCTGTTTTGTTTGAAACAGGGCGCTGCTCTGTGGCCCAGGCTAGAGTACAGTGACGTAATTATAGCTCACTGCAACCTCAAATTCCTGGGCTCAAGGGATCCTTGTGTCTCAGCCTCCTGAGTAGCTGGATCTACAGGTGCATCTCACCATGCCTGGCTCATTTTTTCATTTTTGGTAGAGACAGATATCTCCCTATGTTGCCCAAGCTGGTGTCAAACTCCTGGCCTCAAATAATCCTCCTGCCTCTGCCTCCCAAAGTGTTGGGATTATAGGCGTGAGCCTTGTGCTCAGACATAAATGGCATCTCTGTCTACTCAGTATAGACATCAGAATCTTAGAGTTCCTCCATGTATTTTTGTAGCTTGGATAGCTCTTTTGTCGTCACTGAATAACGTCCACCCACCTACTGAAGAACACCTTGGTTGCTTTAAGTTTGGGCAACTGTGAATAAAACTGTTATAAGTATCCTTACACAGGTTTTTATGAGTATCCTTACATAGGTTTTTATGTGGACATAAGCTTTTAATTCTTTGGGTAAATACCAAGGGGCATGATTGCTGGATCTTATAGTAAGAGTATGCTTAGTTTTGTAAAAAACTGCCAAACTGGCTCAGTGCCCATAGCTCAGTGAGTAGGGTGCCAGTCACAAACACTGGTGGGTTTGAGCCCTCCTGAGCCTGCTAAACAACAATGACAACTCCAATCAAAAAACAGCCGGGCGTTGTGGCAGGTACCTGCAGTCCCAGCTACTCAGTTGACCTAGGTAAGAGAATCACTTCAGTCCAAGAGTTTGAGGTTTCTGTGAGCTGTGATGCCACGGCACTCTACGGAGGGCAACATAGTGAGACTCTGTCTCAAAAAAAAAAAAAAAAAGAAAGAAACTGCCAAACTGTCTTCCAAGTGGCTGTACCATTTTGTATTCCCATGAACAGAAAATTTGAGTTCCTACATCTCCACATCTTCACCAGCACTGGGTGCTATCTCTTGAATTTTAGCCTTTTTTTTTTTTTTCACTTTTTCGAGAAAGAGTCTCAAGCTGTTGCCCTGGGTAGAGTGCTGTAGCATCACAGCTCACAGCAACCTCAAACTTTTGGGCTTAAGTGATTCTCTTGCCTCAGCCTCCCAAGTAGCTGGGACTACAGGTGCCCATCATAACACCCAGCTAGTTTTTGGTGGTAGTTGTCATTGTTGTTTGGCAGGCCCAGGCTGGGTTTGAACCCACCAGCTCCAGTGTATGTGGCTGGCACCCTAGCTGCTGAGCTACAGGCACCGAGCCTTTTTATTGTTGTTGTTGTTGTTGTCATCATTGTTTAGCAGGCTGGGGCTGGGTTCGAACCCACCAGCCCTGGTGTATGTGGCCAGCTCCCTAACCACTGAGCTACGGGTGCTAAGCAGAACTGTACCCATTTTAATAAGTATATAATGGACAGCTAAATTATTGCTTCAAACATTTCCTAACTGACCTTCTTAGTAGTGTGTGAGATCTTTGAAGGCAAAGATCATGATTATCTATGCAGTAGAGCAGTGACTAGCATGTAGTACACACTTAATAAGGATTACTGAATTAATGAGTGAAGGCCCTTTTGCTATGGAGTTATATAGACCTAAGACCAGAAATTAGTTGGCAAATTTTTGAGATAAAATCCACCATTTTAAAGTATATAATTCAGTAGTGTACTAGTTTTATCATGGTGTTTTCTCTTATCCTTCCTGATGTTCCAAGATTCCTTCTTTTATCATGTCCTCTCTGTTTAGACCAAATTCATCTTAGGGTAGGTCTACTGGTAACACATTCTCTTAGTTTTCTTTCATTTGTGAATGTCTTGATTTCCTCTTAATTCCTAAAGGATATTTTCCCTGGATATAAATCTCTGCTTCTGGAAAGATGGAGCAGGCATACTTTTCCCTACTCCTTACACTAAATATACAACTAAAAACTCTGGACATTATGTATAGAACAAACGTAAGACAACTATGAAAGGTAGAGAGAAAAAGGCAGACTGGCTAAGGACCTAGGGACCAAAGAACAGACAGTGGAGAGTTCTTTGGGCATTGTTTTTGCCTATATATCCCACACTGCCCACTGGAGAAGCTGGATACTTGTAAAGCCTAATAGTCACAAAAAAGCCTCAAGAAAATCCTGTTCTCTTTAGCCAAATGACAAGGAAAGGCACAACCTCACCCGACAGAAAACTTTTTTTTTTTTTTTTACTAGGCCCTGGCTGAGTTTGAACCCACCACCCCCTGTACACAGGGCCAGTGCTCTAACCACTGAGCATGGGCGCCCAGCTAGAAAACGTTTTTTAAGACAGAATCTCAGTCTGTTGCCTAGGCTAGAGTGCTCTGGTGTCATCCTAGCTCGCCTCAAACTAGCCTAGCAACCTCAAACTCCTTGGTTCAAGTAAACCTCCTGCCTCAACCTCCTGAGTAGCTGCAACGATAGCCACCTGCCACAATGCCTGGCTAATTTTTCTATTTTTATTTTTTTAATGATTCTATTTTTAGTAAAGATGGGAATCTTACTCTTCCTCAGGCTTGTCTCAAACTTCGGAGCTTAAGCTATCCTCCTGCTTCAGTCTCCCAGAGTGCTAGGATTACAGGAGTGAGCTGCTGTGCCTGGTCAACAGAAAACTTTTAGATGATAACTGTTCTACTCCAGCAAATACCACAGAAAAACTGCATCTCTGTCCCCACCCCTGCCCACAAAGGCTGAGTGAAGCACCTAACTGTCCTTCCTTGCCACACTGTAATGAGGTAATACCCTTACCCTAACCTCCATCAGGGTAGTGTCAGAGAAGACTGAGTGGGGAGCTGGGACTTTCATCCCCATCTAGCAGTAATGAACCTTCTTCCCCCCCAAGGTATCAGTGGAGATGCTGGGGAGCCCATACCTCTACTCCCACCCACCCATAAGGAGGTGCCTCTCCTTGAGGCCATATCACAGGAGAATCAAGACTTTCACCACTACTTACTAATAAGGAGGGCAGAGATAGAGGCTAAAGACTGAGATTTAATGGTAACATCATAAAATGTTTCCCCTCTCCCATCACTTAGCACTACACCAACAGGTCTGCAACATAATAGGGTTACTGTTCAGGTTACTGCTCAAAGAGCTACAAGGCAAAGACTATGTGGGGAGGAGCTTCCTGGGAACCCAAAGACAACAGGGGAGACAAATAAAAGAACACTAGAGGAATCTGAAGCCCCTGCACCTAACAGCTTTGGAAAACATTTAATAGACTCCAAATCCCAGCCAGATTAACATAAAATCTCACATTCAAGACTTATTTACTTTAGACCATTGTGACATTAAGACCATTCTAAGTCTTAAAGTTACACCACTACTCCAGTGAATTGACTGTGATCAGAAGCCTGAAGAAGAAAAATGCCAACACCACGGCTTGGCACCTGTAGATCAGTGGCTAGGGCATTAGCCACATACACTAGAGCTGGTAGGTTTGAATCCGGCCCAGGCCTGCCAAACAACAGGTGATAACTACAACCAAAGGATAGCTGGGCGTTGTGGAGGATGCCTGCAGTCCCAGCTACTTGGGAGGCTGAGGTAGGAGAATCACTGAAGCCCAAGAGTACGAGGTTGCTGTGAGCTGTGACACCATGGCATTCTACCAAGGGTGACATACTGAGACTCTGTCTCAAAAAAAAGAAAAAGAAAAAAAAAAGGCCAACACCATGGCCTCTAGTCTAATTATTCTCATCCATTTTAATAAATCGGTTTTATAACTACTTTTTTTTTTTTGAGACAGAGTCTATGTTGCCCTCAGTAGAATGCTGTGGCATCACAGCTCACAGAAACCTCAAACTCTTGGGCTCAAGCAATTCTCTTGCCTCAGCCTCCCAAGTAGCTGGGATTACAGGTGTCCATCACAATGCCCAGTTATTTTTTGTTGTTGTTTAGCAGGTCCAGGCTGAATTCAAACCCACCAGCCCCGATGCATGTGGCCAGCACCCTAAACTCTGAGCTACGGGCGCCAAGCCTTATAACCACTTGAAAAAAAAAAAAAAAAAAAGCCCATTTACTTCAGTTCCTATTACCCAATACTTCATTTTTGGCTTTCAACAAAAAATTACAAGGCATGCTAAAAGGCAAGAAAAGAGAAAAACACTGTCTGAAAAGACAATACAAACATCAGAACCAGTCTCCGATATTAACTCTTATTTTGTTATATACAGATAATTTAAAATACTAGCATGTTCAGAGCTGTAATGGAAGAAGTAAGCAACTTGAAAGAATAGATCAATAATACAAGCAGAGAGAGGGAAACT
Organism: Nycticebus coucang; assembly: GCF_027406575.1. Taxonomy (NCBI): domain Eukaryota; kingdom Metazoa; phylum Chordata; class Mammalia; order Primates; family Lorisidae; genus Nycticebus; species Nycticebus coucang. Next base: position 35,245,224 of record NC_069800.1, on the reverse strand, counting down.
TTAAGATAGAATCAGCTACAGCTCAGCACCTGTAGCTGAAGGGGCTAGGGAGCCAATCACATACACCGGATCTGGCAGGTCTGAATCCAGCCCAGGCCCGCCAAACAACAATGACGGCTGCAACCAAAAAATACCCAGGCGTTATGGCGGGCGCCTGTAGTCCCAGCTACTTGGGAGGCTGAGGCAAGAGACTAGCTTAAGCCCAAGAGTTTGAGGTTGCTGTGAGTTGTGATGCCACGTCACTCTACCCAGGGCAACACTTGAGACTCTGTCTCAAAAAAAAAAAAAAAGGATAGAATCAGAAGGAAATGCTGGAAGCCAAAAGCATTTTAATGAAGAATGCCTTTGACTGGCTTTTCAGTAGACTAAACATATCCAAGGAAAGAATCAACGAGCTTGAAAATAGTTTAATAGAAACTTCCTAAACTGAAATGTATGGAGAAAAAAAATGAGAAAAACAAAGCAAAAACCATAGGAGAATATCCAAGAACTATGTGATAATTTCAAAGGGTATAACATACATTGCCTCTTCTAGTTTTTTTTTTTTTTTTTTTTTCTTTTTTGAGACAGAGTCTCACAACGTTGCCCTTGGTAGAGTGCTATGGCGTCACAGCTCACAGCAACCTCAATCTCCTGGGCTTAAGCGATTCTCTTACCTCAGCCTTCCAAGTAGCTGGGACTACAGGCACCCGCCACAACACCAGGCTAGTCACTTCTAGTTTTGATTTAATACAGGCAGTCTACAAGTTTACACAGAAAAGCCTATGCAACATGGCATTTTCTAAGTATTCTGAGAGTGTGTTCTTGGAGTTAAAATGGGGCCTCATTTGCAAGGCAGCAAGATGCCAATAGCACACCCATCTGGAAGCCCTATATCCTTGGCTGGCTTGCAGGCAGATCTGGGGTCTAGCCCAGACAGACTACATCCTCCTGGGTCTCATGTTGTCCAAATTTAAATGAAAAAATAACAGTAACTACCACCCAAGGTTTCTTGATTTTCAGGGACATTTTGAAAATACTTAAAATTCCACTAAGATAGCATAGATTTTTACAATCATTAGAGTCCATTATTCAAGCTTTTAAAACATGTAGCAGATAATAAGACTATCGAACACAAAAATATTCTCCCTGGCACTGTCAATAATCATCTAGGGTTATGTCCTTTTTTGCAGTTTTGGCTGAGGCTAGGTTTGAACTGGAGTTATGTCCTTAAGTTTGACAGTCAAGACATAATAAACTTGGGCTTGTAATGACTATTTTCTTTCTTTCTTTCTTTCTTTTTTAAAGAGACAGAGTCTCACTTTATCACCCTCAGTAGAGGCTATTTTTTGTTGCAGTTTGGCCAGAGCCAGGTTCAAACTCACCATCCTCAGTATATGGGGCTGGCACCCTACCTACTGAACCACAGGCGCCACCCAGGACTATTTTCAAAATAATTTATATATATAGAATTTTTATATATATATATATATACATATAGTCAGTTTCCAATTGCTTTTCACTCTTCAACTTCAAGGTTAAATCAACACACTAACTGAAAATAGTTCCTTTTGTCTAGCTCTCCTCTCCCACAATTTGATAAAACTAATCAAGCACTAGGCGGTCCAGCCACTTACCATGTGCTTGGCAAAGCTCCCACCAGGACCAGTGCTGCGTACCAAGTGTCCTTCAGAAGGGAAGTTAAAGTTGCCAGCATTCAGGTTTTCTCGTGTGGAGTGATTACCAAAGAGAACAAATGGCTGCCTATTAGGGCTAGAGAAGCAGGTGAAAAACATGTGGTTAGCAAAGAGATTCCTCATCAAGGCAACTTCCCATGACCTTTGAGAGCTTTTCTGAGCAGCGTCCTGCAGTCTAAGCAAAATAGTCAATATAATCTAATGTTTCTGGCTGGTTGAGGAGGGATGCCAGACGTCTCTAACTCTTCCCACTGGCCTATAGGGATCAGTTATTTAGGAACATAACTAAACAAGCTTAAATTTTCAGCTTGTCCCAGTTTTTGAGAAATACATTCCATAAGTTTTGCTGTACGTGGTGCAGTCATGGAACAAACCTCCAGTTTTATGAAATAGCTTTGTGTGTGTGTGTGTGTGTGTGTGTGTGTGTGTGTGTGTGTGTGTGTTTTGGCCGGAGCTGGGTTTGAACCCGCCACCTCCGGCATATGGGACCGGAGCCCTACTCCTTGAGCCACAGGCACCGCCCTATGAAATAGCTTTTTAACAGAAATACAATTTTTAGGGTGGCGCCTGTGGCTCATTGGGCAGGACGCCAGCCCCATATACCGAGGGTGGTGGGTTCAAACCCGGCCCCAGCCAATTGCAACAAAAAAATAGCCAGGCATTGTGGCGGGCACCTGTAGTCCCAGCTACTCGGAAGGCTGAGGCAAGAGAATCATCTATACCCAGGAGTTAGAGGTTGCTGTGAGCTGTGTGATGCCACAGCACTCTACTGTGGGCAATAAAGCAAAACTCTGTCTCTACAAAAAAAAAAAAAAAAAAAAAGAAAGAAAGAAATACAAGTTTTAAAGAATGATAGTAATTGTGGGCGGCGCCTGTGGCTCAAAGGAGTAGGGCACCGGCGCCATATGCCAGAGGTGGCAGGTTCAAACCCAGCCCCGGCCAAAAACTGCAAAAAAAAGAAAAAAAAAAAAAAAAAAAGAATGATAGTAATTGTGATACCCAAGAGTGAACCGTACCAATTCCAGAAACTTTCAGGAGAGGAGGAAAGGAGGGTTGCAGATGTCCTCACTACTATGCCTACTTGTCCCTGTGTCCGTCCCCTTCTTCTCTCCTCTCTTGGCTGACTTTATCCCCTCGCCCATTTTCTTATTATTTTTTTAATTTAAAAATTACCCAGTCTGCGATATTTTATTACAGCAGCAGAAATGGACTGAGACAGGAATACAACACATAAAACTGACAAAGGCAGTGTCTCAAACATCTATTATATGATCAGAAAGGATTAGGGCCCTCCCCCACTTTCTGTCAACTCTAATCAACCCTCTCAGTCATTTCACCCAGAGAGTTCTTGCCAAACTCACCAAGTGACTTTCATGTAGCAGACAACAAATCCAATAGGCAAGTCTTTAGCCTTTCCTTCTTTCCTTCCTTGGTCTCTCAGAAGCACTTAACACCCTCCACTGCAGGAGTTGTTACCTCTCAGTTTCCCCTATGTCTTCTACATGGCCACTGAACAGTCCTAGGAATTTACCTTCAGTTTTCAGCTCTCTGCTTTCTGCTCTCCGCTCTCATGATGTACCCTGCAGTCTGTTCCCAATCTAGTTCTTGCAATAAGTAAATGGCATTGCATCTGTTGCCAGGGACCACGCCAGATTTGAGAACCTCTTTTGACTTCTGCTTCCTCACCCTCTAAATCAAATCAGCCTCCCCCAAATCATTCCTATTTAGCCATTACCTTCTATCCACATGGCCACAATCCTAGCCCATGCTATCATCATTCCTTCACTGGACAGCTGCAACTCTTCCTGTTTCCCTGCTTCCACTCTTGAGCTCCCATAATCCATTCTCTATATTGCAGTAATGATAATCTTTTAAAAGTTCAAAGTATTTGCTGCCTTTATGCTATTTTAAGAAAGGCCAAAAATCTTGTACATGGCTGCCAAGGACATGTATGATCTAGTCAACTTCAGCTCCAGGTAAAGCCACGCTCCCCAATGCCCACACTACAGCCAAGCCCATCTTCTTTTATGGACCTTGTGTCCTTGTCTCAGGGTCTCTGTTCCTCCTTCTCCTTCCAGTTATCTCCACTCATCATTCAGCTCTCCCCAGAGGAGGCCAGGTTCTCCAGAGATGGGCCTCACAGTGCCATGTTCTTTTCCCCTTTGTGGTACGTATTTGCTTTATTTTTATTTTCTTAAGGCAAACATGAAACAAAGTTTATTGAGGAAGAGAAAGCTTTCCAGAGTAAGAAAGCTGTACAAAGCAGGATGCACTAGCTATAAATAGTGAACAGGCCTCCACTGCCAGGGCAAGGAGGCCTGCCTTTTTCTTTTTTTTTTTTTTTGAATCATGTTTCTCTCTTGCTTGGTTTATCATATGCTTTCAGTACAGAGAGTGCCAAAAAAAGTATACACATTTTAGAAAGTAAAAATTGGTATTAAAATTGTAATACTTGAGTCATGTTTGACTTCTGCAATTATAAGAAGTGTTCAAACATGACTTGTATTAATCTTTTGTTATCAGTATATGTTGAGTATTACAATTTTTAACAGTTTTTTTCTTTCTTAAAATGCATATGCATTTTTTCTTGGCACCCCCTGCATGTGATGACATTATCCCCTACCTTTTCCCTAAGTTGCCCTTTGTGTGTGTCATGTGACAAATTCTTCACATTTCTTTTCATCACTCTTAAAATATCACCTAAAGCTACACAAATAGGGGTTCTTAAAAGTACACATGACTGATCTTTTTTTCTGAAGCTAAGTAGTACTCTGAGCAGAAAAAGATGACTCTCAGTATCAGATAGAGAAGTTTTTCTCATTATCAGACTGAATTGGAAATGGGGGGAAGAAAAAAGAGGAAATATCTACTCTCCTCTACCCATTAGAGGAAGTCTCTCCCACCGACCATAACAAGAGAGAGATGGCTGGAAACACTTCAGAACCCTCATTGCTCTACCCTTCTTCATGGGCTAGAACAGGAGTCCTCAAACTTTTTTTTTTTTTTCTTTTTTTTTTTTTTGTGGTTTTTGGCCAGGTCTGGGTTTGAACCCGCCACCTCCAGCATATGGGACCAGCGCCCTACTCCTTGAGCCACAGGCGCCGACCGAGTCCTCAAACTTTTTAAACAGGGGGCCAGTTCACTGTCCCTCAGACCGTTGGAGGGTAAGACTAGTTTAAAACAAACAAAAAAAAACTATGAACAAATTCCTATGCACACTGCACATATCTTATTTTGAAGTAAAAAAACAAAACGGGAACAAATACAATCACACAGCCACATGTGGTCTGTGGGCCGTAGTTTGAAGACCCCTGGGTTAGAACCTTATGCCTGAACTCTTTTACTCCCTGCAAGCCACAGTGGCTACCCTGCCTAGTACTTGGACACTCTGCTTCATCTTATTTTCCTGGGCAAGGAATAAAATTTAAAAATTCCCTTTCTTTAGATTTTAGCAGGATATAGTTTTTATAAAACTATAAAAGATACACTATGTAATTATACTCTATAATTACACATACACTATACAATATACTATATAATTACATATACACTATATGATATACTATATAATTACACATACACTATAAAATTACATGTATATATGTATAAGTATGTGTATATATGTATAAATATGTACAAATTTATATGTATATAAAAGCAATGAAACAGATGAATTTACAGAGTATAAATTTTTTACCTGATTGTGACGAAAGTAAACACATATTTTCCTGATTCTACCTTCTGCACTTGAATGCTCCTCCATATCCAACCCCCTGGTCAATTCCATTTTCTCTATCATCAGTCAACCTTCTTCCCTGAGAAAGAACCTTACCTGTTTTCAGTTACGTGGCTGGAGATCATTCCATGACTGAAGTAACTTCTGAATGGCTAAAAAGAAGCCAACGTTGTATATATGAAGACCATAGTTTTATAAAACGATCACAAAACCCCTTAACTATGTATGTCATACACCCTTCAGGACAGTATATACTGTATGTGTATGGGGGAAGACAGAGAGATGTATATGTCTGTAAATTATTATTATTATTTTTTTTTTTTTTCAGTTTTTGCCCCGGGGCTGGGTTTGAGCCCACCACCTCCAGCATATGGGGCCGGCGCCCTACTCCTTTGAGCCACAGGCGCCACCCAAGTTTGTAAATTATTATATGAACATGGAAAGATGTGTGGTAGACAGACATTTTGGGAACAAGTGGCAAATAAAAAAAAAAAAGCAAAGAAAAAAGACAATAGGCTGCAAACAAAAATGAAAAGTTAGAAAAAAAATTTCTTTTCAAATTTATAAACAGCATACTGTTTATCTACTGAAAGGAAATTGGACTTTAATCTATGGTCTAAGTTACTAACTATGTAGAGATTTTAAAAATTCAAAAATTTTTTCTACATGTCTAATAAACTAATAAATATTAATTCTAATGTACTAATTTTAAATCAGCAATGAGAGGAATCCAGAGAATTTAGAAGTACAATGACAGAAGTTTCTAGAGAAACAAAAAAAGTAATTGTCAGTTTTTGGGTGCATAATATTATAGGCTAAATGCTAATCAAAACTTAACATGCAGGGCCTAGTGCCCATAGGGTTCAAAATTTCTAAATGTAATTTTAATTCCCAGGGTGGGCACAGTGGCTCGCGCCTGTAATCCTAGCACTCTGGGAGGCCGAGGCAGGTAGATTGCCTGAGTTCACAGGTTCGAGACCAACCTAAGCCAGGAGACTCTGTCTAAAAATAGCTGGGCACTATGGCAGGTGCATATAGTCCCAGTTACTTGGGAGGCTGAGGCAAAAGTATTGCTTGAGCCCAAGAGTTTGAGGTTGCTGTGAGCTATGATGTCACAGCACTCTACTGAGGGCGACAAAGTGAGACTCCTGTCTCCAGAAAAAAAAAAGTGATTTTAATTCCCTCCATTTATAGTATCTTTTCTGATTTTAGTAGTAATATTATGTTTAGCAGTAATATATGCTCATTGTAGAACAAATTAAAACCACCTATAAGCTCTAGGAATTGTTAACATTCTGGTATATTTTCTTCAAATCTTTTTTCTATGGTATATACAAAGACTATATATGATTGTACTAAAGCTCATAAAATAGTCCTCTATTGGGAATTTATACTGTTACTAACTCTTCTATACTACATATGAATAATACTATAATGAACAACTTAATAAATTTTATCTACAGCTCTGATTATTTCCTTAAGGCAGATCTGGAAATAAAATCACAAGGTAAAAAGGCAGAACTATGTTGCCAAATTATTTTTCAAGAAGTTCTATCCACATACACTTCCACCTGCAATATATGAGAATGCCTATCTCAGAGTCTCCTCACAAGCGCCACCTATAAGGTAGTTTCAATATATTTGCCAAATTGATAAATGAAAAATGGGTGGGGCTTCACTGTTGTCTTCTTTTACATCCCTTTGCTTTTTAATGAACTAGAATATTTTAGATATGTTCAGTGGCCATTTGGATTTCCCTTTATTGGTTAACCAGTTACATTCTGGGCATATTTATGAGTTGGAGTTTTTGCATTTACCTTACCGATGTACAAAAACTCTTACAGATTAAGATAACAGTTAACAATTATTGAAGGCTTATCATGTGAACTGTGATAAGCACTTAAATGTATCACTCAAGCAAGCCAAATAACCTACCTATGAGGTTCATTCCATCATTATCTCCTCTCTACAGATGAGTTAACTAAGACACAAAAGTTAACTAACCTACCCAGGGTCACAGAGCTAGCAAATTACTGGGATTCTGAGTAATCATTTAGGGAAAAAAAGATCAAATTATATCTAATATCGTATACACGAAAATTCCATAAAGGAACTTTCCATTTAGATTAGATATCTAAATGCAAAAATTTAAACTGTGCAAGTACTAAAAAGATGAATTACTTTTTAACTTACCATTAAAAGGCTTAAAATCCAAAGGCTATAAAAAAGACTGATCTATTTACATAAAAACAAAGGTTTCATGGTTAAAAAAAATCATCACAGGCTAGGTGTTGGCTCACACCTGTAATCCTAGCACTCTAGGAGACCGAAGTGGGTAGACTGCCTGAGCTCACAGGTTGAAGACCAGCCTGAGCAAGAGCGAGACCCTCCTCTAAAAATAGCCGGGTGTTGTGCTAAGTGCCTGTAGTCCCAGCTACTTGGGAGGCTAAGGCAACAGAATTGGTTGTGCCCAAGAGTATGATGTTACTGTGAGCTATGACGCCATAGCACTCTATTGAGGGTGACAAAGTGAAACTCTGTCTACAAAAAAAAAAAATCAGAAACAAAGCAACTGAGAAATATGGGAAAAATATCTGGAGTATATATGCTTGAAAATAAAGGGACAAAACCTCCCAAAACCTGTGCTCTATAGTTCAGTTAATTATATTGTGCCAACACCAGGCACAGTGGCTTACGCCTGTAATCCTAGCACTCTGAGAGGTGGAAGGAGGCAGATTGCCTGAGCCAGGAGTTGAGACCAGCCTGAGCCAGAGCTTAAAAAAAAAAAAAAAAAAAAAAATAGCTGGGCATTGCGGCTGGGGCCTCTAGTCCCAGCTACTCAGGAAGCTGAGGCAAGAGAATTGCTTAAGCCCAAAAGTTTGAGGTTGCTGTGAGCTGTGGTGCCACAGCACTCTACCCAGGGTGACTGAGTGAGATTCTGTCTCAAAAAAAAAAAAAAAAGGAAGAAAAAGTAAGAATAATAATATTGTACCAATATTAAATGAGAAAAAGACATGAAACCAAAATATAAAATGGCCCTCAAACATATGAAAGAAATGTTCAAACTTAATCATAATTAGAGAATGACAAATTAAAAGAATATTGAGATACTATTTGTTATCTATGAGACTAAAAAATTTTTTTACCACACATTGTATTGGTGAAGCTGTGGAGCCACTCTCATATATTGCTGGTAGGAATGCAAACTGGTATAACCTTCCTGAAGGAGAATTTGGCAACGGCTAACAAAACTACAAACACACTTACCTTTTGACCTGGCAATCCCATTACTAGGTATATATCCCTCCAACAATATGAAAATACATAAGCACAGAGTTATTTACTATAGCATTTTTTGCAATGGCAAAATATTGAAAACAAGCTAAATATGCATACTTAAGAGAATGACTAAATAAATTAAGATAAATCCATAAAATGGAATATTGGTGTATTATAACAAAGAATGAAGATCTCAGTGGAGAGAGTTCTTCGAGAGAGAGCCAGGGTATATTAAGCGAAAAAGGGAAAAAAAAATGACTATATGCTACTCTCACTGTAAGAAAGAAGAGAACGTGAGAAAATACGCATCATCTCTGATCATCTGTGCAAATGAAATAGAAAATATAAAGCAGACACTAAAGAGATTTGTTACCTACCATTAATGGGAGTGGACAGAAAGAGGTAGAAAGAAGAGAGGAATAAAAACTGGAAAGTGAGAAATGAGAGTGATTTCTGAGTATACCTTTTTGGAGTATTTTTCACTCTTAGAACCTTAGTAATGAGAAAAGAAAAAAGAATCCAAAAAACTGCAAAGGGTATCAGTGAGATGTGGGACCACTTCAAGTGGCCTAAGGTAGCAATAACTAGAATCCCTGAAGGAAAGGAGAGAGATGGGGAACAGATAAAATAATTAAATAATGGCCCCAAACTTTCCAAACCAATGAAAACTATAAAACCACAGATCTAAGAAACTCAAGAAAACCCAAGCACAAGAAATAGGAAGAAAACTATAAGATGTAACACAATGAAATTACTCAAAATCAGTAATAAAGAGTAAAATGCCAAAAGCTGCCAAAAGGAAAAAAAGACCTGTTATGTGCAGAGATTAGAATAAAAGACTATGCTACATACCAAGACTAGGATGAAAGATTTCTCACCAGAAACAATACAAATGAGAACACAGGTACAGCAGTATCTTTCAAGTACTGAAAGGTAAAAACTGTCAACCTAGAATCTATTTGCGGCAAAGATATCTTTCAAAAAGGAAGCCAAAATAAATAATTTTTTCTGGACATACCAAAGCTTAAATCATTAGAAGATTCATACAACAAAAAATGTTCAAGGGCTCGGCGCCTGTAGCATAGTGCTTATGACGTGAGCCACAAGCATGGAGGCTGGCGGGTTCAAACCCGGCCCAGGCCAGCTAAACAATGACAACTGCAACAAAAAAAATAGAAGGAGTAGGGTGCCGGCCCCATATGGCAGAGGTGGCAGGTTCAAACCCAGCCCCAGCCAAAAACAGCAAAAAAAAAAAAAAAAATAGCCAGACATTGTGGTGGGTTCCTGTAGTCCTAGCTACTTGGGAGGCTGAGGCCCAAGAGAATTGCTTAAGCCCAAGAGTTTGAGGTTGCTGTGAGCTTTGACACCATGGCACTCTACCAAGGGTGCCAAAGTGAGACTGTCTCAAAAAAAAAAAAAAAAAATTGTTCAAGGACATTTTTTAAGGAGGATACCAAATGGAACTCTGAGATTACACAAAAGAATGAAGAGCACCAGAGAAAGATGTAAGATATTTTTCCTTATTTAAATCTTTAAAAAAAGATAAAATTTGTGGTTATACAATACGGAAATAATAGCATTGTACTGTAGCATTTGTAGCTCATTTAAAAATAAAATGCACGATAATAAAGATCAATTCTAGTTCTAAATGATCAGGAGAGGGGCTTGCTCTGGGCCACAGGAAAGCAGAGAACTGGCTGTGCAAGCCCAAGAGAGACTCAAGTGCAAGCTCAAGATGGCTCTTTTTATCCTTCCTCTTGACTAGTTTTCAGGGATTGTCCTACGCCTTGGTTTTCGATCTAAGTACTTCAGTTTACTAATGGTATGGGTCTTAGCCTAACTCTGGTAACTGCTCACTATCACTGTTTGCTTGGAAATATACCTTGACATTACCTGAAGGCTCAACCAACAAAGCTGTGCTATTCACATGTGGAGAATTATTCATAGGCTTATTAACCAGTAACCCATAGAATTCCTGGCACCACCACACTGAAAAGTGAATATCCTTCTCGTAGAGAATCTGGTACAGGAAAAAGACAACTTCTCATACAGGGACTGCCCTGAAGGGAAATTTCTTGATGGCATATGCTTACAGCACAGCTTAAAAAAACGATAAGTGAATTAGGACCGACAGTGTTTATTTTGGAAAAAAGTCATTTTAATAAAAAAATTAAAGAATTAATAAATTTACCACTTTCTTTTTCCTGTTTGACCCTTCCATTACATACCTCACCCGCCTGAGATTCTGAAAGTTCCAGCAGGAAAGGAATTTCTGTGTCAAAATTAGCAAAAAAGCTAGTCCACTGATGTTCAAAAGCCACCAAATCCTAGGAAGAAAATGAAAAAAGAGAACGTGTTTAGTCATATAAAGGAAATACTTTAAACATTGAAAGCCATGAAACTGCAACCAATCTCAAAATACCAGACTGTTTACATATGTCCTTTAAAAGGTAGTAGTAAACTTCTAATATAGGCTATCACATAGATGAATTTCAAAAACATTATGCTTGGAGAAAGAAGCCGGATGTAAAAGACCACATGGTTATGTGGTCAATTTACATGAAATATCCAAAAAAGGCAAATCTATAGAAACAGAAAGTAGATTACTGATTGCCTGGGAATGGGGATAGGACCAGAGATCAGCAAGTGGTCACAAGGAACTTCTAAAATTCTATTGTGGAAATGGTTAACTGGGTAAATTCACTAAAAGTCACTGAATTGTACACTTAAAATGGGCGAATATTATGGTATACAAATTATACTCCAATAAAGTTCTCTGAACTGACTCTGGCAAACCTGATAGAGGGAGGAACTTATTATTAAGTACCTAAAGGATGCTCCCCAAAAATCTCCATGATGGAGGTCAATAGGTCAGTACTAACTATAGAATAAGGTAGAATGAATTATTAAAAACTGCTTTCAGGCCAGATGTGATGGCTCACACCTATAAGCCTAACACTTAGGTGTTAGGCCAAGGTGTTAGGATCACTTGAAGCCAAGAGTCTGAGACCAGCCTGAGCAACTTAGAGAGACCCACATCTCTGCAAAAAATATAAGTCTTAGCTGGTTGCTTGCACCTTTAGATCCAGCTACTTGGGAGGCTGAGGCAGGAGGGCTGTTGGAACCTAGGAGTTTAAGGTTACAGTGAGCTATGACAATGCCACTGTACTCTAGCCCAGGCAACAGGATAAGACCCTGTCACAAAACAAAACAAAATAACTAACCAAAAGTGCTTTCAGCTCTATGCCTATTCCTTTTTTTGAGACAGAGTCTCACTTTGTCACCCCCAGTAGAGTACCATGGAGTCATAGCTCACAGCAACCTCAGACTCTTGGGCTCAAGCGATTCCCTTATCTCAGCCTCCCAAGTAGCTGGGACTACAGGCACCTGCCACAATGCCTGGCTATTTTTTTAGAGACAGGGTCTCACTCTAGCTCAGGCTGGTCTCGAACTCATGAGCTTAGGGGATCTGCCTGCCTCGACTTCCCAGAGTGCTGAGATTACAGGCATGAGTCACCACATCTGGCCTTTCAGCTCTATGCCTATTCCATTTTTAAATGGAAGATACAACGAATTCTCATATGAAAAACAACTAGTATTAAACATGAAATGTTCTTTTATGTATTGCCCTTTTTAATCTTCCTGACATCCTTGTGTACATCTCAAATGAGGAGACTGAGCAGTAAAGTGACTTGCCTAAAGATGCAATATCAATGAGCAGCTAAAGTGAAAACATATCTAGATAAGAGCTACCTAGAGCCTGGGTGCTTTCCACCAGACACACTATTCTCCAACTTTTTCCCAACACAAACTCTGTGTTTGCGGAAATGGATCCTGTATAGGTAGGTGCAACTGCTCAATTGGATGGCAAATCTATCATTCAGACTCTTCAGAGCAAAATCAAGAAGACAGATTCAGGTACCAAGGTGAAATAACCAGCAGAGGTCTGAAAATCCCAAGAACCATGCCAGTGTGCTTTGGCCCTCAGCCAATAAGCAAGGATGCTGAACTCAGACAGAAATCTTGGCCCTAGGCTGGCATCCAGCAGAGGCAGCCATTGGGTTGCCCATGGCACCATCTCCAAGATAAACAAGGGCTAGCTTAAACACTAGGTAAAGGCAAAGCCGCCATGTTTTAGCAGCTTCTCTCAGTGCTCAACAGAGAGGATGGTTCTGGGCTCTATCCTCCTGTACTGAGAAAGCTCATATTTCCTCCTCCTTTTTCCGGAAAATCCCTGATCACCCCATGCCTGTTCTGGAAAACAAACTTGAGCACCCCTAGGAAGTTACTCCCTTATTCTGTATGTGTTTAGTACTGCAGCAGTGGCTTCACTGTGAAGCAGTTCCAAGCACTTCCAGGAAGAGATACCACCAGGTTTAAAGCAGAAGCTACCTGAGACAAGTTCTCCTGGCAGAAGTGTGAGAAAAACAAACTGCACAAGTATACCAAAGACCTCTAGTTAGACATGTCATGTTATACCATTCACAGTCCACAGATCAAGGCCAACATCAGTCTGATAGAAAAGAATACCCCACCCACTGTAGACAACAATAAGGACATGAGAAAAGAAGAAAAATTATGAAAAAATAATATAAACTGGCTGGGTGGAGTGGCTCCCACCTATAATCCCAGCACTCTGGGAGGCCAAGGCGGGTGAATTGCCTGAGCTCACGAGATTCCAGACCAACCTGAGCCAGGTCTAAAAACAGCTGGGCATTGTGGCGAGCGTGATTAGTCCCAGCTACTCAGGAGGCTGAGGCAAGAGAATCTCTTGAGCCAAGAGTTAAACGCTGCTGTGAGCTATGACGCCACAGCATTCTACCAAGGGTGACCAAGTGGGACTCTGTTTCAAAAAAACCAAAAAAAACAAACAAACCATAAACTAACACAATTAAGCTAATGGTTTATTTATTTCATTACTCCCTGTTTTAAAGTACCAGTTCTGGGCTTATTTATGAAATCCACCACTTTCCTGTTTTCTTTGTCATTAAGTTATGCTTTCCTTTTAATGAATTACCTTACTCTTCCTTTCCCATAACTTCTTCACGTGGCTGCTTAATTCATTTTCAATTAAAAATTTCTTCTGGCCACGTGGGGTGGCTCATGCCTTTAATCCTAGCACTCTGGGAGGCAGAGGTGGGTGGATTGCCTAAGCTCAGGAGTTCGAGACCAGCCTGAGCTAAAGCAAGACCTCATCTCTAAAAATAGTCGAGTGTTGTGGCGGGCACCAGTAGCCCCAGCTACTTGGGAGACTGAGGCAAGAGAATCACTTAAGCCTAAAAGCTGTGGAGGTTGGGCGGCGCCTGTGGCTCAAGGAGCAGGGCGCCGGTCCCATATGCCGGAGGTGGTAGGTTCAAACCCAGCCCTGGCCAAAAAAAAAAAAAAAAAAAAAAGCTGTGGAGGTTGTTGTGAGATATGATGCCACAGCACTCTACCAAGGGTGACAAAGAGAGACTCTGTCTCAAAAAAAAAAAAAAAATTTTTTTTTCTTCTAAGCACAGCTTTTAGATGTATTTAAAATATTTTGAGGCTTAATGTTTTCGGAAATTTATGAGTACTGTTCATTGTAAATGTTTATTTTTACTTTACATCAAGATTTAAGAGAAAGTTAAAAATTTTTTTTTTTTTTTTTTGAAACACAGCCTTACTCCATCACCTGGGATAGAATGCCATGGCCTTAAGCTAGCTCACAGCAACCTCAAACTCCTGGGCTCAAGCAATCCTCCTGCTGCAGCCTCCAGAGTAGATGGGACTATAAGTGCACACTAGCACACACCTAGCTAGAGAAAGTTTAAAATTTAACAAGTTGTAGTAGTAGTAGGGTGTGCTGGCCCACACCTACAATCCTAGCACTCTGGGAGGCCAAGGTGGGTGGACTGCTTAAGATCAGGAGTTGGAGACCAGTCTGAGCAAGAGCAAGATCCTGAATCTACTAAAAATAGAAAAATTAGCTGGGCATGGTGGCACATGCTTATAGTCCTAGCTACCTGGGAGGCTGAGGCAAGAGGACTGTTTGAGCCCAGGAGTTTGAGTATACTGTGAGTTATGATGCCATGGCACTCTAGCCTAGGGGCAACAGAATGAGAATCTGGGGTGGCGCCTGTGGCTCAAGGAGTAGGGCACCGGTCCCATATGCCAGAGGTGGCGGGTTCAAACCCAGCCCCGGCCAAAAAAAAAAAAAAAAGAGAATCTGTCTTAAAAAAAAAAAATTCAAAAAAGAAATTGGCCAGGCGTGGTGACTCACGCCTGTAATCTTACCATTCTGGGAGGCCGAAGTAGGGATTGCTTGAGCTCATGAGTTCGAGACCAGCCTGAGCAACAAGCAACCCCCTCCCATCTCTACTAAAAATAGAAAAATTGAGGCAAGAGAATCGCTTGAGCCTCAGTTGGAGGCTGCTGTGAGCTATGACACCATGGCACTCTACCCTGGGTGACAGGTTGAGACTCTGTCTCAAAAAATAAATAAATAAAAATCAATTAAAAAATAAAAAATTAGGCTGGGTGCCTGAAGCTCAGTGGTTAGGGCATCGGTCATATGCTCCGAGGCTGATGGGTTCAAACCTAGCCCAGGCCCGCTAAACAAAAAAATAAATAAATAAATAAATAAAAAATCAATGTTATTTTACGTAAACTATTCTTACTATTCTAGTGCTCACCTTGTAACTAATGTAAAAACCTTAATGGTCAATTTCTTTAGTACCTATGAATTTCTGACCATGTCTGATAATGAAATACGTATATTTCTTTTCCTATCCTCTCCCTCATGTACCCAATTTCATTATCTTTTAGACAATTTCATTATGTTCCTTTTGTATTGTTACCTTTTTTTTTGCAGTTTTTGGCCGGGGCTGGGTTTGAACCTGCCACCCCCGGCATATGGGACCGACACCCTACTCCTTTGAGCCACAGGTGCCACCCTACCTTTTTTTTTTTTTTTTTTGAGACAGAGCCTCAAGCTGTTGCCCTGGGTAGAATGCCACAATATCACAGCTCACAGCAACTTCCAACTCCTGGGCTTAAGCGATTCTCCTGCCTCCGCCTCCCAAGTAGCTGGGACTACAGGCGCCAGTCACAATGCCCAGCTACTTTGTTGTTGTTGCAGCCATTATTGTTTCGCAGGCCCGGGCTGGATTCGAACCCGCCAGCTCAAGTATATGTGGCTGGCACCTTAGCCTCTTGAGCCACAGACACCAAGCCGAGTTACTTATACTTTTTCACTTAAATTTTTAGGTGTTTGTTTTTGTTTTTTTGTAGAGACAGAGTCTTACTTTTTACCCTCAGTAGAGTGCCGTAGTGTCACAGCTCACAGCAACCTCCAGCTCTTGGGCTTAGGCGATTCTCTTGCCTCAGCCTTCCAAGTAGCTGGGACTACAGAGCCCGCCACAACGCCCAGCTATTTTTTGGTTGTAGTTTGGCTGGGGTCAGGTCTGAACCCGCCACCCTCAGTATATGGGTCCAGCACCCTACTCACTGAGCCACAGGTGCTGCCCACTCTCCTACTGACTTTTGTTAGTTAAAATCATTTATACACACATAAACAAACTTAGTAACATTTACATTCTATTGTATCACTGTAAGCCTCTCAAAATGCCTTTGTTTTAATTCTAGAATCAAGAGATCTAAGGCTTACTGCCAGTCCTTTGTTGTAGCTTTCTAGTCATATCTTGGTTGGCTGAAATCTGTTAGGTTTCTTCAGATGAAAACCATACGCCCCAAGACTTACACATTCAACATTTGTTGCCTTTACACTTGGACCACAACATAAAATTTGGTGAGCTTACTTTTTTTTTTTTTGAAACAGTCTCACTATGTCACCCTTGGTAGAGTGCTGTGCATCGCAGCTCACAGCAACTTCTAACTCTTGGGCTTAAGCGATTCTCTTGCCTCAGCCTCCCAAGTAGCTGCCTGTCACATCTCCTGGCTATTTTTTGGTTGCACTTGTCATTGTTGTCTAGCAGGCCCAGCCCAGGCTTAAACCCACCAGCCTTAGTGTATGTGGCTGGCGCCCTACTCACTGAGCTACAGGCACTGAGGCCTTACTTTTTTTTTTTTTTAAAGATTTTGTTATAGGGCAGCGCCTGTGGCTCAAAGTGGTAGGGCGCTGGCCCCATATGCTGGAGGTGGAGGGTTCAAACCCAGCCCCAGCCAAAAACTGCAAAAAAAAGATTTTGTTATAGGTATATTGTTTCACTTTTTTCCTCCTGTTAAGAAATCCAAGGTCATCTTAAATTTTCACTTTTTATCTATAACTGGCTGCCAAAGCATTTTGCTGTTGCCACTGTTTGGGGGGATGGCAGGGGTAGAGGCAGGGGGAAGTCTAATAACCTTACAAGGAGATGTCTCAATGTTGACCATTCTGGGGCAATTTTCTCTGGGACATGGTACGCCCTTTTTAATATGTAGATTCAAATCTTCTATTATTTCATGGAAATCCAATTTTGGAATTATATCGTTTCCTTTCATTATTATCCTTTTATTTTTTTACTATTTCCACTCAAAGAACCTAGAATCAAAATCCCTGCAGAATCAAAGAAACATACCTAGTGCCCAGATCATGGTCTCTAATTACTATTTTGCACTAAAATGTTCAGGAGCTCCTTGGAGAAATGGCTGATTCCCAGTCCATGACCATGCACATCCATCCATGGCTCCTGAGAGACATTACTAAGATGCTTAACCAAAGTACCTATTCCTGTAATTTTATTTATTTATTTACTTACTTTTGAGACAGAATCTCACTCTGTCACCCAGGCTAGAGTGCTGAGATGTCAGCCTACCTCATAGCAACCTCAAACTCCTGGGCTAAAGTGATCCTCTTACCTTAGCCTCCAGAGCAACTAGGACTACTGGTACCCACCACAAAGACTGGCTAGTCTTTCTATTCTAAAAATAGAGCCTTATATATTTTTTCTATTTTTAGAATAGAAAAACTCGCTCTTGCTCAGGCTGGTCTCAAACTCCTAAGCTCAAGCAATCCACCAGCTTCAGCCTCCCAGAGTGCTAGGATTATAGGTATGAGCCATACAGGTATGAGCCATCACACCCAGACTTTTCCTATAACTTTAGTTGTGATTGTTGCTCTTCATTATAAATTGCTTTCCCCACCCTCATGTGGTCAGAAAACACGTCTTTGTAAATAAAGTTTCCTAGGAACACAAACATGCCCATTTTTTAAGCACTGTCAAAGGCTGCTTTTGTACTACCATGGCATTGTTGAGTAGGTGCCACAGATTCCACATAGCACAGAAAAAGTTTGCCACCCCATTGTAATCCTTTATTCCTTTAGGCTATATTCCATCTTTTTACCTTTTCATGCCAGAAAATGAAAGACACCCTTTGCACTGTTTTGCTAAAATCCAACTCATCAGAAAAAAATGTCCTTGGTGAAAATCTAAAACTGGGACAAGGCAGGAGGCCATGGTTTTGCCTGAAGTGAGGTCGTCTTAGAGAGGAAGAGTGAGTATCACTTTTCTAGGCGCCCTACTTCCCATAAGGAGTTAAAGACAACAGTCAAGGAAGAAACTGCTCTATTCTTTGACTAAAGCAAATTAAAATATGTGCATTTCTTCAAACTAAACATCACTAGTGGATAACTAAGCTGGCCATAATAATTATAAATTAAATACTGCTTGGCTGCTTACTTCTGAAAGCAAATTCTCCAGAGACATAGGATCCATCTTGCTGTAGACATTCCATAGATTCAAACTCACATCCTGCAACTGCAACAAAGACAAAATTATTGAAATAATTACGTCAACATTATTAGGACAATCAGAATTTTCTCATGTTTAGAAATGACTATTTTGAACTCAATGTGATTAGAATAATAACTCAAATTTCTGTCAATTATATTAGAACCTATACATATTAATAAATGTTTTCCTATTTAAGGAACCTGTTTTTTCAGAAGCTTTAGTATATGTTTCTTTCTTTCTTTTTTTCTTTTTTTAGATTCTCACGCTATTCCCCAGGCCAGAATGTGGTGGCGTCAGCCTAGCTAACAGCAACCTCAGACTCCTAGGTTCAAGTATCCTTTTGCCTCAGCCTCCTGAGTAGCTGGGAAGCTACAGGTGTCCACTACAATGCCCTGCTAATTTTTCTATTTTTTCTAGTAGAGACCTAGTCTCACTGTTGTTCTGGCTGGTCTCAAACTCCTAAGCCCAACTGATCCTCCCATCTTGGCCTCTGAGAGTGCTAGGATTACAGGGGTGAGTCACCAAGGCCAGCTAGAACTTTTGCTGTATCCTTTATCTTCAATGATGGACATATATTAACTTATATACACATGTACATTGTATGTTTTTTGCCATTGTTTAAAATAAAATTTAAATAAATACATGCCCATGGTTTAAAAACTCAAATGGTACAAAAGGCTTATAAAAAAAAGGGCGCTAGCCACATACATTGGGGCTAGTGGGTTAGAACCTGGCCCAGGCCTGCTAAACAACAATGACAACAAAAAAATAGCTTGGTGTTGTGGCAGGCACCTGTAGTCCCAGCTACTTGGGAGGCTGAGGCAAGAGAATTGCTTAAGCCCAAGAGTTTGAGGTTGCTGTGAGCTGTGATGCCATGGCATTCTACCAAGGGTGACATAGTGAGACTCTGTCTCAAAAAAATTTTTCAATCTCCTACTCCAATTTTATACAAACTGTCATTAGTCTCACCCCTCAGAACCAATCACTTAGAATTCATCTAATATTTTATTTTTGGTACTTAATTGTGTATTTTAATACAATATGCTTCTATCACTATTTCTTGATTTACTGATTAATTAAATACTGACGTAAAATAAAGATGTAGTTCTTCTACACCCATCCCTATCCCCGAACCATTTCTCTACACACACCCCCAACATCATTTAATATAACATGACTTTCTTGTTTACATGAATATTTAGATTAAAACCCTGTAAATATTATTTATTATAGACTAAGTACATACTAAATTCCTATTTGCTTTTTAATTTTTGTTTTTCTTAGAAGTATTAATAGATTCATTTTTTCACTTGCATTGCATAATTTTTTTACAAATCAATTCTAAACTTTTGTATAACTGTCCCTTCCAAGTTACTAGTATGCTTACTTCAGGGTTTCTCAACAGTGACACTGTGTTCATTTGGGGCCTGATATTTCTTTGTGATATGGGTCACCCTGTACATTGTAGGATGCTTTGTAGCACTCTGAGCTCTACCTGTTAGCTGCCTATATCCCCTCCCCTCCCCCTAAATGCAATCTAAAATATTTCTAGACATTGTCAAATATTTAGGGAGGGGAGGGGAAGGTAAAATCATCCCTGATTGAGAACCACTGGCTTAAACATATCAAATAACCTATCAATTCCTTTCATCTTTCAGCTTCATTCTGGTCTGGCTGCTAGGTAAGCGTTGTAGCAGTTACAACTCCCATTTTGAGACTTCTCTTTGCTATCATCCTGGAACTCTCAGGATGGATTTTGTTCCACAGCTTTCTTGTCTCCTCTTTCATAGTTAATGATCTTTTTCGCTGAAACATATATTCCAAGAGCTTTCTAAGAAAGAATTAGAGCTCACAGGTTCCAGACCAGTCTGAGCCAGAACAAGACTCTGTCTTTAAATTAGCCAGGGGTTGTGGCGGGCGCCTGTAGTTCCAGCTACTCAAAAGGCTGAGGCAAGAGAATCACTTGAGTCCAAGAGTTTGGAGTTGCTGTGAGCTATGATGCCAAGGCACTCTCTCTACCAAGAGTGACAAAATGAAACTCTGTCTCCAAAAAAAAAAAAAAGAAAAGAAAAGAACGAAAGAAAAGAATTAAGAATTAACAGGAAGGAAACATTGTTAGTTTTAAAATGACTTTATTTTGTCCTTTTGACTGTAGCATAGTTCAGTGATGCTATAGGTTTGGTTTTTTTATTCTTTCTTTTTTTTTTTTTAAACAAAGTTTATTGAGGAAGGGTAAGTTTGAAGAGCAAGATATGGGTTTACTGAGCAACATACTTTTGCCATAAACAACAAACAGGACCCCTTTAATGCCCTGAAGGAAAAGGCCTACTTTTTTGTTTTTATTAAGACATACTTCTCTGGCTGGAGACTCTCCTTGAGGGACAGTCTCCAGCTAGGAGCTAAAGGACAAGAGAGTCAGCCATCAAGATTATTCCCTTAGGGTGCCCTTCCCTCCCTAAGTGACAATCTCAAATCATGGCTTCATCTTTACTCCCCCATTCAGCCATCAGTTTGTCTATTTTCCAGCCAAGATGAGGCAGCTGTGCTCTCATGGAAGGACCCCTAGATTATGATTAAGAGGATGACAAGAGGCCTGGTGCAGTGGCTCAAGCCTGTAATCCTAGCACTCTGGGAGACCCAAGCATTTGGATTGTTTGAACTCAGGAGTTTGAGACCAGCCTGAGCAAGAGCAAGACTGACTGTGTCTCTAAAAAAAATACCCAGCACTGTGGCAGGCACCTGTAGTCCCAGCTAGTTGGAGGCTGAGGCAGAAGGATCGTTTGAGCCCAAGAGTTTGAGGTTGCTGTGAGCTATGACGCCCTGAGACTCTGTTCCCCTCCCACCCCACCCCCCAAAAAATGACAAGAGTGTAGGCAATGGGGATGTGTTAACTGCAAATCTTAATATTTTGCTCCAGCTACCTGGTCATTTCAAAAAAATAAAAAACTGTGGAAGTTCCGCTCCAAGCCACACAGTAATTCACTGGTCTGTTTTCTTTCTTTCCGAACCCCGAGAGGAAGCAAAAGTACTGGCAGCAATCTCCCCGTGTCAGATCCAGCCTGACCTCCACACCCTCGGCCGTAGTTCCAGTATTTCCTGAGCTCTCTCCCCTGTAGAAATGTAAGTTCTATTCTAGATCATTACAACAAAATAAGTTATACAAATTTTTTTGTTTTCCAGTACATATAAAAGTCATGTTTATACTACAGTATGGTCTATTAAGTGTGCAACAGCAGTATGTCTAAAAAGATATATAACACGCATCTTAATTTAAAAATACTTGTTAAAAAATGTTAATGATCATCTGGATCTTTAATGGAGCGTAGTATTTTTGCTGGTAGAGGGTCTTGCTTCCATGGTGATAGCTGGTGACTGATCAGGGTGGTATTACTGAAGGTTAGGGATGGGCGATGGCAATTCCGTAAAACAAGACAATTATATATCAGTGTATCAACTGA
Source organism: Nycticebus coucang (assembly GCF_027406575.1). NCBI lineage: Eukaryota > Metazoa > Chordata > Mammalia > Primates > Lorisidae > Nycticebus > Nycticebus coucang. Next base: position 35,223,380 of record NC_069800.1, on the reverse strand, counting down.
TGCTCCCTTTCACAAAAGACTTCTCTGTTGCATGTGATGCTATTTGATAGCATTTTATCCACAGCAGAACTTCTTTCAAAATTGGAGTCAATCCTCTCAAACTCTGCCACTCTGCTTTATCAACTAAGTTTAGGTAACATTCTAAGTTCTTTGTTGTCATGTCAATAATATTTATAGTATCTTCAGCAACAGTAGATTCCATCTCAAGAAACCACTTTGCTCATCTTAAAAAGCAACTCCATCCTAATAGCAGAAACGTGGCCAGGCAGCACATGGATTTTTAACGTTTGTTCATTTCCAGAGCCTATAATAACGCATCTAATCGATGTCAGGAATTTTACAGACTAGAGTCTTTTTGAGTCTCTTGTGTAATGTTTATCTTGTACATATCTCTTCAACTGTGGAGAAGGCATCCAATGACTCATGTAGGAACACAAGTTGAAGGTTGCTCACCTGGACAACATATTCCTGACACGAATGCACTGGTGTAATGTTGGGGGGTTGTCTGGAATGATTCTTATGTTAAAGGAAACCAAGCTTCCAAAGACTGTACTTTATGGACCTCCATAACTGGAAAAGTACATAGAAGCAATCAAAATATTTTCTGGTCCATCGAAAGGAATAGACCTGGCTGTGCGGCCCCACTCTGCACCAGAATACAAAGATGAAACCATAACTGTTTACCAGATTCCCACATATAGTGAGCGGACGTTTGACCAGCACCAGCCATCGCAGAGTCCAGAAAGACCTCTCAGCAGGCTCAGTCCAGATCAGTCTTCAGACACTGGATCAGCTGAAAACAAGCAGCAGCTTCCACTTGGTAAAGGTGTTAGCCAGAAAGGGAATGACAGGAACCCTTCCTTGGTTGTAGCTTTTGTCTGTAAGCTTCACTTAAAGAAAGGAAACTTCTTGGTGCTCGAAGCGAAGGAGCACAGCCTCCCAGTTGGGACAGCTGCCATTGCTCCCATCATTGTTGCCATCAAGGACGGGAAAAGTGTCACGTATAAAGAAGAATGATTTTGCCTGAAGAGCTCTGTACTTCCCCAGATCCTGGTCTTGCTTTTATTGTAGTAGAATGTCCAGATGAACATTCAACTCATTCAACTCATCTGTGAGAATGCCACCTTTAAGAGGTACCAGGGAGAGGCCAATGCCCCCATGGCCTTGGTGGTTCACATGGCCCCAGAATCTGTGCTGATGGATCACAGGTACCAGCAGTGGATGGAGAGGTTTGGGTCTGACACCCAGCACTTGATCCTTAATGAGAACGGTGGCTACGGTCACAACCTCTGCAGCCACAAGATCCAGACGAAGCTTAGCCTCATCCACCCTGGCATCTTCCCCCACTCAACAGTTTCCCCTGAAGAAGGTGCTGCCCTCCATGTGCCCACAGTTCCAGGGTAATGCCTCCTCAAGTACCAGCTCTGGCCCAGGAGGGAGTGGCAGAGGTTAGGGCTGTTCTAACTAGTAGACTCCTCTGGGTCAGGCTTACATCTGGCCACACAGTGGATATTTCAGGGGGCTTCTCAGGCCATGTGTCCTCCAGGCAGCCGCTCACTGCGGCCTCCGTAACACCAAAGAGCTACAGACCATATGTAAACGAGGGGCCTGGCCGTGTGCCCATACATGTCTATTTAGAAAACGGCCTGGCACTGGGCTGGGTCAAGAGGGGAAGACTGGTGCCAGTGCTCATCCTGTTCTAAGACTGTTTTCCTTGGTGGTAAGAATGAGCAGGTTCATTGTTTAACAATATGGAAAGTAGCAGCGGTGATTGTAGCTCAAGCGGCTAAGGTGCCAGCCACATACACCAGAGCTGGCGCGTTCGCACGCAGTCCCGGCCTGGCAAACAACAATAACAACTACAACCAAAAAATAGCCAGGCGTTGTGGCCGGTGCCTGTAGTCTCAGCTACCTGGAAGGCTGAGACAAGAGAATCACTTAAACCCAGGAGTTGGAGGTTGCCGTGAGCTGCGACACCACACCACTCTACCCAGGGCGACAGCTTGAGCTCTGTCTCAAAAAAAAAATAGGGCGTCGCCTGGCTCAAAGGAGTAGGGCACCAGCCCCATATACCAGAGGTGGTGAGTTTAAACACAGCCCTGGAAAAAAAAGGGAAAGTAAGTAACATATGAAGATGAAAAACTCACCCATAATCCTGTCACCCAAAGATAATGATTGCTAACATTATGTTTTTAAAATTTGTGTTATATGGGGATGTAATTTTTTTTTTTTTTTTAAAGTATAAGCTACCATTTATGGCCTGGAAAAAAAAAAGGCAACTCCTCCTCCATTGGGTTTTTATCACGAGATTGCAGCTCTTTAGTCACATCTTCAGGTTCTCCATCTAATTCTAGTTCTCTTGAGGTTTCTACCATATCTGTAGTGCCTTCCTCCACTCGAGTCTTGAACCCCTCAAAAATCATCAATGTGGCTGGAATCAACTTTTTCCTAATTCTTGCTAATGTTGATATTTTGACATCCTCTCATGAATCATAAGTGTGCTTAATAACATCTAAAATAATGAATCCTTTCTAAAAGTTTTCAATTGAATTTGCCCAGATTCATCAGAGGAATCACTATCTATGGCAGCTACAGCCTTATGAAATGTATTTCTTAAACAGTAAGACTTGAAAGACGAAATTATTCCCTAATCCATGGGCTGCAGAATGCACATTATGTGAACAGGTATGAAAGCAACATTCATTTTGTACATCTCCATCAGACCTCTTGGGTATCTAGGTATATTGTCAATTAACAGTAGTATTTTGAAAGGAATCTTTTGTACTAAGCAGTAGTTCCAAGAGCACAGGTTCATAAATCAGACTATGCAGAGTTAGCCCTGCCCCTGCCTCTTACTGGCTCTGTGACTTCGGAAAATTCATTTAATCTCCCTTTAAATAGGGATGTAAAACAGTACCTATCTCAGAGGGTTACTCTAAGAATTAAATCAGTCCATTCACATAAAGTACTTAGGACCATTCCTGGCATACAGCAGGTATAGGTGCCTAGTTCATACAGTTCATTAAAAATAAATATACTATTATTTAAAACAGTGAAGGTTCCTCTTTGCCCTCATTCCTCTAAATTAGACAGTATTACTCCTCAGCAAGAATAGCTCCCCAGCCTTTTTGATGTCCTGCTACTTGTAGTCAATGTGACAATCAATATTGTGGTTTGGGAGCAGGAAAAGTGGAGTTCAGGCAGTATGTTTTCCTTTAGCCCTACAGCTCATGCTGCTCCACAGTGGAGGGATTCATGGTTCTGCCAGCCAAGTTTCAACTCATTTCCTAGGGATGCTGGTGCTTCTCAGAAGGAGGTGGGAGGAATTAGCCCCATGCCTTAATTCTACAGGTCCCATTTACTCTCTCCATTTCTAGCATGACAAAACTACCTCGCCTGGTTTCTTGTATGGGGGGCACTTCATTTCAGTGGGGATCATGGAAGTACATGGATGCCTATGGTTGTGACGCTAACTTACCAGGCCATTCTCCCTTATCTATACTCTGGACGAATGCCTCTCCCAGATTCACTCATTAATTCACTTAACAAATATTTATTAGTTATCTCCTAGATGTCAGAAATACTAAAATAAAAGACACTGTCCTTGCTACAAAAGCTAACTCTTTTATTCCTCTGGTACATTGTATTTCTATAAATTCTATACTGTCCCTTTCACTGATCTTGAATAGTTTTCAAACTATATGAATTTCAGAAGGTACAAACAACAAGGCTCTATTTTGTACTCAAGGAGCTCCCAGTGCAGAGATCAGAAGTGGGTGGGTGAGTGAGGGTATGTGTGACAAATGTGTAATAACAGGGTGATGAAAGCTAGCTATCGGAGTTGATCTAGGGTGCTACAGGAGTAGCCAGGAAGAAAAGTTTACTAAGAATGGGGAAAGGAGAGGAAGGAGGACAGAGAACTCCAAGAAGAAAGGACACGGGCGCTCACATTGGGACTACCTGCAACAGCAACTGTTTTCCATTTTAAGTCTTCTAATTTGCTCCATGCCCTTGGGAGGGAACTGCCAGCTTTTTAGAGTGTTATAATAATGTACAGCCACATGGCAGGCCCTTCAAAAAACAGCCCAGTGGCAGACAAAACCCAGACATACTGCTTTTCATACATACCTCATATTTCATGGTAAAAAATCCATCCCCTCCAATGCCCTCAAGTGCAAAGGCCTGTACAATTGGCCATTTCTCTACCACAAACATATCGAATATCTGCAAGTGACCTAGAGGAATCAAATGAAACAACACATATCAAATACCATCTTGGATATAACAGTCTAAACCTGATCTAATGCGGTTAGAGAGGTACCATTTCTCAGGAGTTCACCAAGGCCTCATCTAGCAAAATAAAATTCAAACAAATAAAATGGTTAGAATATTGAAACTAGAAACATAAAGTGAAAGCCAAGAAATATTCAAGTGATAAGCAAATTATATAAAATCAGATTTCTCTACAACATATTTTTACATTCTGGTTTCCTAAGTAATTAAGTAAAAAATAAATAACTAAATAGTAGTCTATTACATCTGATTTGCATCATTTAGTGGGTATAATTATTAACAGATCCAAACTTGGCTCTTCTCCCTCAAGAAACGTAGTAGTCAATTTCTTCAAGGGAAAACTATCAAATCAAAAATTTTCCTTTCTTTTAACAATATGTCAATGTGCAAGCTTATTTTTGTTGTTGTAATAATATAAGCACTGGCAAACTTAACTGACTTTTTCCCTCTATTTTACGGATCATGTTTAAACCTGTCAGCCTGTTTTTAACAGCTACTCAAATAACTCTTTCTTTCTTTCTTTTTTTTTGAGACAGAGTCTCATTATGTCGCCCTCGATAGAGTGCAGTGGCATCACAGCTCATAGCAACCTCAAACCTCAAACTCTTGGGCTTAAGTGATTTTCTTGCCTCAGCCTCCCAAGTAGAACTATTTCTTTTTTCTTTTTTTTTGTTTTGAGACAGAGCCTCAAGCTGTAGCGCTGGGTACAGTGCCATGGCATCACTGCTCACAGTAACCTCCAACTCCTGGGCTTAAGTGATTCTCTTGCCTCAGCCTCCCAAGTACCTGGGACTACAGGTGCCCGCCACAATGCCCGGCTATTTTTTGGCTGCAGCCATCATTGTTGTTTGGTGGGCCTGGGCTGGATTCGAACCCACCAGCTCAGGTGTATGTGGCTGGCACTTTAGCCATTTGAGCCACAGTCACTGAGCAGAACTATTTCTTTCTTTCTTCTTTTTTTTTTTGTAGAGACAGAGTTTCACTTTATGGCCCTCAGTAGAGTGCCGTGGCCTCACACAGCTCACAGCAACCTCCAACTCCTGGGTCTAAGCGATTCTCTTAGAGTAGCTGGAGTACCTCCCGAGTAGCTGGAACTACAGGCGCCCGCCACAACAACGCCCGGCTATTTTTTGGTTGCAGTTTGGCAGGGGCCGGGTTTGAACCTGCCACCCTCGGTATATGGGGCCAGCGCCTCACCGACTGAGCTACAGGCGCCGCCCAGAACTATTTCTTATTATCAAGAGGCCCCACATCTATACTCTATTTACAGTAAGTGATACAGACTACATGTCATTTGTGCTAAATCCTATATTAGTTCTACATGATTGTAGGCAGCCTCCTGCATCGGTGCAAAAACTTCATAGTTCTGACTATAGGCCTGCATAGAAAAGTCCCCAAATTTCATTCTGTTTGATCCTTTACCTTTAGTGAAAATGGATCAAGGGTTTTCCCAGCTGAATACCTCTAACAAAAGGGGAAGTAGGGACACTGAATTCACACAGTATCCAAGCAAGGTTCTAAAATAGTTTGCTAGGCTGGGCGTGGTGGCTCATGCCTGTTTTCCTAGCACTCTGGGAGGCCTAGGCAGGTGGACTGTTTGAGCTCAGGAGTTTGAGACCAACCTGAGTACAAGTAGGACTCTGTCTTACTAAAAATGAAAAACTGAGGCAAGAGGATCACTTGAGCTCAAGAGGAGGAGGTTGCTGTGAGCTATGATGCCCCAGCACTCTACCCAGGGTGACAGAGTGAGAATCTGTCTCAAAAAATAACAATAATAAAATAAAATGGCTTGCTGTTAGATACTCACCTTGGGCACTGTAAGGAATACCAATTCTACTACAGTCTCGAACCATGTCCACAAAGCTGGTGATTTTAAATTCTTCTGCAGCTTCCTCGTCTTCATACTAAAGAAGGAAATTAAAAGAAAAACACGCTCTGAAGACACATCATGCAAAGTCCCACATTTTTCTCTACATTTTTATCAGTCAGTTGCCCCAAATGACATTTATGGAGGACTGCACTCAAGAGCATGTTTCCAAAGCCAACCTTCTGTTATCTGCTGGTCAGAAGAAACACTTGTCTTTCCTTATCTCACATCATACGTGAAAGTTAAAAAAAAAAAGTATCAGGAGACCTAAATGCAAAACATAAAATTTGCCCTTAAAAATCTCCCAAATACTCACATGGAAAGAAGGGTGCTTGGCCAATATTGGGTCACAACTGCCATAGCATCTTAAATTTCAAATCCTAATTTGATTTCTAGCCAAACCCTTGAAAGGGGCCCAAAAGGAAACGGAAACAGATACCAAAAAATCCAAACATAGGAATGTCATGAAACTTAAAAACTTCTACAGGGACAGTCCCTAGGCACCAGTCTCCTGAGAAAGGGACTCGGCTGGTGATGAAGAAGCAGGGCAGGAAGTAGGTTCACAAGACTACTGCTAGGTCCTAATTTGAACAGTCCCTTTTCATCTTCTCGGGCATGCTATTTTTCTATAAAGTAGGCCTCATAAGGAAATACAAAATTTTCCACTTCAAATAATTTTTTTGTGTAAACACTCTCTGCAATTTGAGTGTTTTAGAGGCCACTTGTTCCAGATCAACACTTTCCTTAAAGAATATTCTTAGAGTATCTCTAAGTGCCTACTCTATCTTTTCTCCTCACCTCATTTTCAGTCATGCAGTGGAAATGCAGATTTCTCCAGTGTGCCACATAGGGTAAGAGATAGCGATAGTTTACAGGATTACAGTATAGATGGACACTATCTGATTTAATCAATATAATTACATCTGTAAGATAAAAATAAAAGCACAAGATTGTCAAAAGCATTCCTTTTAGACATTTTCTGCCCACATCATTACCAGAACCATTAAAACTACTTCAGAGACAATGTAACAAAACTCTAAACTGATAATTATATAATTAGGTAATGTGTTTCAAAGTAATTTTAGAACTTTCAAGCTTACACAGCAAGGATTTCTGAGTCCCCATGCAATGCACCACTGTGGCCCTCTGGATATGGCAATGCAGGCACAGAATAAGTCAGAAGAATAGACTTTATCTCCTGAAGCATGGGTCTTACAAAATTCAACAGTCAAATGTGTAACCAAACACAGCTTGTACCTTCACTGCAGAGGCAAATATCAAATGGAAACCCATAGCCTAAAGCCACTGATGTAGGAAAACAGCATCAAATATGATTAGTGACCAATTCTCCCCCAGACATCAGTGTCTAAAGCTCTTGGCTGTTGGCTCATCTAGCTCAAGGGAATTGTAGGCCCAAGGATGTTGCATGTTGGCTTTGGGAAGAGTTACTGTGTAACACTGGTCAACTCCATAGGCAGGAAAGGCTAGGAGGAAGGAAGTGGTATTAAGTGGAAAGAGCTTCTGTAAATAGGAAGAGCCATCAATGTTGATAAATACAGCAATCCTAAGGGTGCAAATAAACCCAGGTAGAAAGAGGTTCCATGGAATAAGGAAGGACTATTGAAGCAGTTTGAACAGTGAGAATGAAAAGAGTCATACTTCCAAAAGAAAACCATCATTCCTCGGAAACTAGAGCCATCAAGCCTCCTTCTAACACAATGAAACCAGAAGTTGTTGGAGCAGTAGTTGGAGGTGAGAAAGGAGCACCCGTGGGGGCAACAGGTGTAGGGCAATGCCAACATAGTAACAATGTGACAGTCCACACTTCACAAAACATAAAGCCTATAAATACTGACCACACACATGAGAGGCCTACTGAAATAAAGGCCATGATCTGGCCTTTTAAGCCACTCTGAGCTCCATAACTGATCAGGTCCAGCATGTTCTAAGGAACACAGTACATAGCAGCCTCTTTTCTGTTGACTCTATACCATAAGCACTAGAGTCAAAGGGGTAGCAAAGGGCAGGAAAAGGGGCCCCCCCATCTCATCTCTCAGCATACTGTCTTCTCACATACCTCCTCCAAACGGCCCTGTCCTGAATCATTTATAGACCACCTGCTGAGGAGTGTTTCATGTCACCTGAAGAGAATGAGAGCTTCCAGTGTATATTATATGTATAACATACCTCAGAGAAGTAGGATCTAATAAAAGACATAACCCAACAGCTCCTAAAACTAATTAAAGCATTCCCAAAACCTCTTAGAACTCTGACATCACTAAGAACAAAAGATTAACAGAGTATATAGTCAGGTAAAAGAAGAAAGTATATGAGAATAAGATGAATATGTAAACTATTCAAAAGTTTCTTTTAAAAATAAATATCTCATGCTGGCCTTTCTCCCTCTCATATAGAGATCATGTAGAAATCTGATGATCACAGCTATTTCTTTCCTTTTTAAAAATTTTTAAATAGATTTAGGGGGTACAAGTAGAACTCCATTACATATACAGATGTCCATAAAGTTCATGTGCAATTGCATACAACACCCTGTATATTGCATAGTAGTGGAATCTGGGCTTTGGGTATACTCATCACCTGATTAGTGTACACTGTACCCCGTAAGTGTTTTTTCATCCCTCATCCTTTGTTCTTCCCTTTCCCCCACTCATAAGTCTCCAATGGCCATTATACAACTCTGTGTGTCCTTGCGTGGCCCCAGTTTAGCTCCCATTTATAAGTGAGAAAGCAGCATTTATTTTTTTGTTCCTGAGTTACTTCACTTAGGATAATGATCTCCAGTTCCAGCCAAGTTGCTGTAAAAGACATTATTTCATTCTTTCTTTCTTTTTTTTTTTTTTTGTAGAGACAGAGTCTCACTTTATGGCCCTCGGTAGAGTGCCGTGGCATCACACAGCTCACAGCAACCTCCAGCTCCTGGGCTTAAGCGATTCTCTTGCCTCAGCCTCCCGAGTAGCAGGGACTACAGGTGCCTGCCACAGCACCCGGCTATTTTTTTGTTGCAGTTTGGCCAGGGCTGGGTTTGAACCCGCCACCCTCGGCATATGGGGCCGGCGCCCTACTCACTGAGCCACAGGCACTGCCTATTTCATTCTTTCTTCTGAGTAGTATTCCATGGTATATATGTACTACATTTTCTTTATCTAGTCATCAATTCATGGACGCTTAGGCTGATTCCTTATCTTTGCAATTGTGAATTGTGCTGCAATAAACATACAAATGAAGGCATCTCCTTGATAAAATCTTTTTTTTGTTTTGTTTTGTTTTTGTTTTTGAGATGGAGTCTCACTATGTCACTCTTGGTAGAGTGCCGTGGCATCACAGTTCACCGCAAACCTCAAACTCTTGGGCTCAAGTGATTCTCTTGCCTCAGCTTCCCAAGTAGCTGGGACTACAGAAACTCACCACAGCGCCAGCTATTTTTTTGTTGCAGTTGTCATTGCTGTTTAGCAGGCCTGGGCTGGGTTCGAACCCACCTCCCTAGTGTATGTGGCTGGCACCCTACCCAGTGAGCTATAGGAACTGAGACAAATCATTTATTTTTGTTTGGATAGATACCCAATAGTGGGTTTGTAGGATCAAATGGTTAGATACTTTTAATTATTTGAGAAATCTCCACACTGATCTCTATAGAGGTTCCATTAATTTACACTCCCCACCAACAATGTCTATGTTCCCTTTTCACTGCATCAGCTGCCAACATTGTTTTTTGACTTTTTAATAATGACCATTCTAATTGGAATAAGATGGTATTTCTTTTTGTTGTTGTTGTTCCAGTTTGGCCAGGGCAGGGTTTGAACCTGCCACCTTTGGTATATGGGGCCAGCGCCCTACTCACTGAGCCACAGGCACTGCCCAAGATGGCATTTATTGTGGTTTTAATTTGCATTTGGCTGATGATTAGTGATATTGACCATTTTTTATGTTTTTTGGCCATTTTATAACTTCTTTTTAAAAATGCCTGTTGGGGGTGGCGCTTGTGGCTCAGTGAGTAGGGCGCCGGCCCCATATGCCGAGGGTGGCGGGTTCAAACCCAGCCCCGGCCAAACTGCAACAAAAAAATAGCCAGGCGTTGTGGCGGGTGCCTGTAGTCCCAGCTGCTCGGGAGGCTGAGGCAAGAGAATCGCTGAAGCCCAAGAGCTAGAGGTTGCTGTGAGCCATGTGACACCACGGCACTCTACCCGAGGGCGGTACAGTGAGACTCTGTCTCTACAAAAAAAAAAAAAATGCCTGTTGGATCTCAGCTTTCTAACTACTTGGATTTAAAAATGAATTTCCTAAGCACCCATTATACCAGAAGAAAAGATAAAAAACAAACAAGCAAAAAAAAAAAGCATACTTTTGAGGATTTTAACTATTTCCTAAATTTCAGTACTATAATGTCCTTAGCAACTTCAACTGCAGTGAAATGTGTGGCTGGTACAAGATGCCAAGATTAATTCTTTCCAAACCAGCAGAACAGATACTATACAGTACAAGGAAAAAAATTTTAATAAAAATCTGAAACCAAATTTGAATTATAAAGAATTTAACAGAAGTAATTTCAGTCTACTTTCTGTACTTTCTAATAAAATGGAAAGCTTTAATCAATCTGTAAGTATAAACACTATTAAGGACTTTATCAGAGAAGAATTTTCACATAAACTAGATCAGGTTTCTCAACCTCGGCATTTTTGACAGTTTAGATGGGCTAATTCTTTGTTGTAGGTGACTGAATTATCAATATTTAACAGTATCCCTGGCCTCTACCCCCTAGATGATTGTCTGACAATTAAAAATGTCTTCATACATTGTCAAGTATCCCATAGGAAACTAAAGTGTCCCCAGCTGAGAAACACTCCACAAGACCCACAGCTATATTATTTCACATCAGATGTCTGTGTTCACGCCCTCCCCCAGCTACCTCACAAGAGCTGTCTGTCTCTTGTCCAGTTTTATTTGCCTATTCCTATGTCTCCTGACCCATCTGGTAGACGAGTCAGATGCTAAGTATGTGATATCAGAGATAGCTCCCGGGCAACAGCCCACAACAGCATCAACACAGGCAGAGTGCCTCACATCTGAGGAAAGGGGAATCTAAACAGAGAGCCTGCACTGTAGTCATGGACATCGTCATGAATTAAAGTCACATAGAAAACAACTCCCAAAGATAGCAAGACAAGGCGCCTTTGTTCCTCAACTGACATCCTTGTGAAGTCTTTCTTGTAGTAGCAGCTTGTAGGCCCATCCTTACCTCACAACTAAAAGTGCTTTTACAGAGTAACAGCCCCTAATCTGAGTATTCAGCAAATAGAGGCAGTAAGCAATTAACAGGAAAAATAGTACCATGCCCACAAGAGATAAAGCCAAACCCTGATGTTTACTTCTTTCCCTAAAACTAAATTATCCAGTAAACATATTCTGAAAACTACTTCTTGCTAGGTGACCAATAGGAGCATATTATTTAATATATTAGCAAAGAAGAAATGCTATTTTTCATTATTAAAAAGGCAAACATTTACTGGAGCTTTGGACTATTTTAAATTTGACCATATTTTTCCATAAAAGACCATGAAATAGGGCAGTGCCTGTGGCTCAAAGGAGTAGAGCGCCGGCCCTATATGCCAGAGGTGGCAGGTTCAAACCCAGCCCCAGCCAAAAACTGCAAAAAAAGAAAAAAGACCATGAAATAAGGATCCAAAGAAATAAACCACCCACTCTTCTTTCGCACAGAGTTTACCAATATACACTTACCATCTAGAACTTCTTCCGAAAATCCTGTTTTCTCAAAATCACTGGTGTTCTGATTGTACAAACCAAATAGAAGATAATTTGCCAGCTCTCTACAGCCTTCATTGTATCTGCTATCGATTCCTGAAAGGCAAAGAAGACTCTAATCAGCTGTACTGTGTACTATGGGGAACAAAGGAGCCCTAATAATTTGACCCTGCTCAGTAAAACCCTGATGGTCAAATTAAAGGCAGCAGCTCAGACCAATTTTGTGCCAGAACCAAGCTAAGCAACTCTCCAAGAAAAAAACACACTTCCGAACATCCGTACTTGGATTTCAAGATTTATATAGTTGAGACATCAAATAGCACAGATTATTGAGGCTGCTAACTTCTGAAAAGCAATTCCTGAGGACAGAAGTAACCAGAGAAATATAGTCCAAGTCCTTCCACAGCTTGCTAAAGCTCTTGGAATACTTTCATTTGGCCTAAGAATAGGGGATAGAAAAATATTTACTTCTCAAAGAGAGCTTTACCAAAACTGGTGAATCAAATTAAGATAGAGGAAAGTGGTTTGAAAAGAACCAAAGGATGTGAAGATGACAAGTGAATGGAATCATGCTCATCATTTCACAAACAGGCTCAAGACCTAGCACTGTGCCAGATGCCAGGTGCAGTGGATAGCATGCCTGCAAGTAGCACTCATGAAGTTTACAGTCTAGTGGGCCAAGACAGAGAAAATGAAAAGGAAATTAAATGGGACTATCTTCACTACTGCCTCTCAGTGCCTCAAATATATATGTCATACACACTTCAGGTATATATATCCTGGGTGTCTGTGAAGTCTCAGAACTATGGCTCTGGGCAAGAGGAAGTGTCAATTGCAGGAGATGGCTATCTATGTAAGGCTAAGAGGAAGTGGTTGGGGCAGAAGCTGGGAGCTTCCAAAATGGCAAGGGCTCCCTATCTTCCTGATAAGTGTACCACACCCAACCTCACTAAAACAGCAATACATCTCAGGGGAACAAGAACTGTAAGGACACTAACTCAGTTTATCTCACAATGATACTACTATTAATCTTGCTGTGAACAAAAAGCCAAGTTTTCCCAGACCTGAATCCCACCTTGTTAAAAGCACTGACCTAGGGGGTGGCGCCTGTGGCTCAAAGGAATAGGACGCTGGCCCCATATGCCAGAGGTGGCGGGTTCAAACCCAGCCCTGGCCAAAAACTTCAAAAAAAAAAAAGAACTAACCTAGGATGCAGAGGATCCCATCAGGCCGAGACTTGCTGCTCTGGGTCAGGATGCTCTGAACATGCCGGAGTCGGCTGCAGCTGCAACAAGAACAGAAAATAATTCCCTGGGTGTCAGCACAGCCCCATAAGAAGAGAGAGTCCCACAATGGAGGTATGAGGAAGAGAAATGATGTGCAAGGGACAGAAACTGATCCTTGTCTGCTTCTGGTATCAGTACCGTAAACTGAATTGAGAAGGGTTCACTCCTCTTCTACTTTGTGGAAGAGACTAAAACAGAATTGGCCTGAAGGCCAAGTCTGAACTGCTAATTACAAATGGAATGGTCAAAAGCTCTCTGGCTTAACAAAGGATGGAGCCAAAGGCCCTCTCATAGTCAATGCTGGACAGGACTGAGACTCAGCAGCTGATGCCCAGAACTACCCCAGTGGCTCATCACTTTTGAAGATTTTCAAAGAAGAATTCCCACACTGATTTCCCTTTCATCATTAGTGAAAGAGAGGGGAGAGCGGGGAGGTGAGGGGAGAGGGGGGAGGGGAGCGGAGAGGAAGAAAGGGAAAGGAAAGAAAGGGAAAGGGAAGAAAGACAAAAGATAAAAACACCAAAATTGGTCTAATGTCCTAAACAAAGCTCTAATTCATCCTCATGGCTATCCATGTCTCTGTAGGGACAGAAAGTGACTTGCTCCCCTTTCTGTGCAGATCTATTGCTCTTTCAGTCCTAGGGATATCCCCTTGCTCCCAAGCAAAGGGAGGAGAGGACATTAGTATTATTTCTCAGGACCCTATTCTCTCCATACCTACTTCTCCTTCCCAGCAGAGAGAGGCACCCAATTTCTTGCTCAAGACTGATCCTTCCACCAGGTCTCCCCACCAGCTTCAGCTCCAGGATCTGCTCCTACTATTCATTCCTTAACACTACTATCAATATAGTTCCAGCCTACCACATCATTATTCAGATCCTCCACAAACCAACTACACTAACTGTTTCATCCTGACAACATACTTCATCCCCACCCCTTAATGAATCTGCTCTAATACACTGCCCTACACTCACCGGAAAAATAGCCTTTCATAATTCCCTGAATTCCTTTCCCCCACTGGATTCTTTCTTGATGTTCTGAAAAAGTTAGGAGAATGAGTTAGTTCCCCTAACTTTTGCTCCCTGACTTAGTGATAATTATCATTGTCTTCCATGAAGACTTTCACAATCTTCCACAATCTTCCATGTGAAAACTAGACAAATGCAATACCAGAGACACAGAGAGAGCATGCATGATCTATAAACCAATGTCCATCATGATGACAAATGTAAATACCCTTAATAAAATATTAGCAAATAAAATTCAGCAACATATAAAAAGAATTATACACCATGACCAAGTACGGTTTATCCTAGGAACACCCAAGGCTGGTTCATCCCACTAAAAACATTCAACCGATGGATGTCCCAATTACACTGATTTGATCTTTACATATTATGTGTATATGAAAGTATTAAATTATCATATGTTCCTGAAAAATATGTATATCTATTATATATCAATTTTAAAAATGAAAAAAAAAAAACTTAGAAAACTGGGTTTCTTCAATTTGATAAAGAACACCTATAAAAAAAAACCTACCAAGCAAAGTTTAGAATTATACTTAATAGTGAAAGACAGTATTTTTTCTCTAAGATCAGTAATTTAACATACTACTGAAAGTTCTAGAATAAAGCAAGAAAAGGAAATAAAAGGCATATAGATTGAAAAAGAAATAAAAATTTGTAGATATGACCTGTTTGTAGGTGATAAAATGGTTTTTATAAGGAATCTCAAGGAATCTACAAAAAAGCCTCTAACTAGTAAGTGATTTCAACAAGGCCTCAAGATACAAGAGCAATACACAAAAGTCAACTATAATTCTATATAAGAGCAATGAATACATGGAAACCAAAATTAAAAGAATAATACCATTTGTAATCTCTCAAAAATGAAATACCTATAAACCAAATAAAACATGTATAGGACTTAACATGTTAAAAACTATAAAACACTGATGAAAGAAATTTAAGCAGATCTAAATAAATGGAAAGATACAGAGTATATTTGAGGATTGGGAGACTCAACATAGTACAGGTATCAATTCTCCCCAAATTGATATGTAGGTTTAACACAATTTCTATAAAAATCCCAGTGAATCCAAGGAATCACTCTACCCAGTGTCAAGACTTATTCCATAGCTAAGGTCATCGAGAATGAGTGGTACTGGTTGAAGGACAGCACCTATAAACACAACAAAACACAACAGCCAGAAACAGATCAATAAATGTACAGCTAATTTTTAACATAGGTGCAAAAAAAGCAATTTGATAGAGGAAAGATAATCTTTTTCTTTTTCTTTTTTTTTTTTTTTTGAGACAGAGTCTTACTTCATAGCCCTCTGTAGAATGCCATGGCGTCATAGCTCACAGCAATCTCAAACTCTTGGATTCAATTGGGTTCAATTGATCCTCTTGTCTCAGCCTCTCAAGTACCTGGGAGGCTACTCGTGTATGACAGGTACCCACCATAATGCTCAGCTATTTTTTAGAGATGCTCAGCAGAAGGATAGTCTTTTCAAAAACAGGTACTAGAGCAACTGTATATCTATAGACAAAAACATGAACCTCAACCTTATACAAAACAGAAGATAGACTTAAATGTATAAAATCCATCCTAAAATTCATATGAAGGCTCAAAGGAATCCAAATAAATTAAACAGTCTTTTAAAAAAGGGCAAAGTTGGCCAGGTGTGGTGGCTCATGCCTATAATCCTAGCACTCTGGGAGACCGAGGTAGAAGGATCACTTAAGCTCAGAAGTTTGAGTCCAGCTTGAGTAAGAGTGAGACCCTGTCTCTACAAAAAAATGAAAAAATAAGCCAGGCATCATTGTGGTAGGGACACTGTCCCAGCTACTAGAGAGGCTAAGTCAGGAGGATCACTTGAGCCTAGGAGTATGAAGTTGTTGTGAGCCAGGCAGAGGCCACAGCACTGTAGTCTGGCCAACAGAGTAAGATTTTGTCTCAAAAAATAATAATAAAATAAATAAAAACAAAAACAAGTGACATTGGCACGGCACCTATAGCTCAGTGGCTAGGGCGCCAGCCATATACACCAGAGCTGGTAGGTTCAAAGCCAGCCCAAGCCAACTACAACCAAAAAATAGCCGGGAGCTGTGGTGGGCGCCTATAGTCCCAGCTACTTGGGAAGCTGAGGTAAGATTGGGCTTAATTGATTCTCTTGCCTCAGCCTCCCAAGTAGTTGGGACTACAGGCACCCACCTTTGCTGTGAGTTGTGACCCCACGGCACTCTACCAAGGGTGACATAGTGAGACTCTTTGTCTCAAAAAAAAGAAAGAAAGAAAGAAAAAGAAGGGGCGGCGCCTATGGCTCAGTAGGTAGGGTGCCAACCCCATATACCGAGGGTGGCAGGTTCAGGCCTGGCCTCCACCAAACTGCAACAACAATAACAAAAAAAATAGCCGGGCGTTGTGGCGGGCGCCTGTAGTCCTAGCTACTTGGGAGGCTGAGGCAAGAGAATCGCCTAAGCCCAGGAGTTGGAGGTTGCTGTGAGGGCGATAAAGTGAGACTCTGTCTCTACAAAAAAAAAAAGGGGGGGGCTCGGCGCCTGTGGCTCAAGAGGCTAAGGCGCCACCCACATACACCTGAGCTGGTGGGTTCGAATCCAGCCCAGGCCCGCCAAACAACAATGATGGCTGCAACCAAAAAAAAAAAAAAAAAAAGGAAAAAGAAAACAAGTGATAGCAAGGATATGTGGAAATTGTAACATCCTTGTATGCTGCTGGTAGGAATGTGCAGCTATTATGAAAAACAATATGGGCAGTTCTTCAAAAAATAAAAACAGAATTACCAAATGATCCAACAATTCCAATTTGGGTATAAATCCAAAAGAACTCAGAGCAGAGACTCAAAGAAATGTCTGTATACCCATGTTCGTAGCAGCACTATATGCAACAGCCAAAAGGTGAAAGAAAGCAAGAGTACAGATAAAGAAAATGGGGTATATACATACAATGGAATATTATTCAGACTTAAAAAGGAAAAAAATTTCTTGTAGCATTAACACATGCTACAACATGTATTAATCTTGAGAAAATTATACTAAGAGAAATAAACCAGAAATAAAAGTACAATTACTTTTTCAAGCATCTTGACAACTTTTTGCAGAGAAAACCCTTCCACAACCAGCAGGATACAAACAATGCTTTCCAACAATTCTTCAAATCCTGAAGCATAGATTTTTACACCACAAGAAGAAATAAATTTATCTATTGTTGGCAACACATATTGATTGTAATAATTCCATTTTGATTAATAAAGACTTGTTTGAGCTAATTATAATGATTAAAAATTCATGATCCAAAACCTGCTACTTTTGTACCAACCTAATATGTTTACAAGGTACCTAGAATAGTCAACTTCATAGAGACAGAAAGTAGAATGGTGGTTGCCAGGGGCTGGGGAAAAGGAGTGAGGAGTTATTGTTTAATGGTCACAGAGTTTCAGTTTTACAACATGAGTAGAGTCATGTGGAATTTTAACATAGCAACGTAAATGAACTTAATGCCACTAAACCGTACGATTAAAAATGGTTAACATGGTAAATTTTATGGTATGTTATTTTAACACAATATTTTTTAAAAATTTAGAAAAAAAAAGCCAATGTAATGTAAAATGAAAACGACAGTGACAACTCTTGTGGTATAAAAGACAGTAAAGAATAACAACAAAATGTAATATATGACCCTTAACTTGATTTAAAAAACAAATGAAAAATAGGGAAACATCTTTGAGACATCTGAGAAATTTAATGGACTGAGTATTTGATGCTACTGTTTTTATTTTGTTTTTTTTGTGTGTGTGTGTGTTTTCTTTGAGACAGAGTCTCACTGTGTCGCCCTTGGTAGAGTGCTGTGGTGTCACAGCTCACAGCAACCTCCAACTCTTGGGCTTAAGTGATTCTCCCACCTCAGCCTCCGAAGTAGCTAGGACGACAGGTGTCCGCCACAATGCCCAGCAATTTTTTTGTTGCAGTTGTCATTGCTGTTTAGCTGGTCCGGGCAGGGTTCGAACCCACCAGCCTGGATGTATGTGGCCAGTTCCCTACTCACTGAGCTAGGGGCACCGCCTGTTTTGTTTTGATTTGTTTTTGAGACAGAGTCTCACTCTGTTGCACAGGCTAGAGTGCCATAGTGTCAGGCTAACTCATAGTAACCTCTAATTTCTGGTTTTCTCTTGCCTCATCCTCCCGAGTAGCTGGGACTAGGGATGCCTGCCACAATGCTTAGCTAATTTTTTCTATCTTTAGTAGAGATGTGGATCTTGCTCTTTCTTGCTCAGGCTGGTCTGGAACTCCTCAGTTCAAGAGATCCTCCCACCTTGGCCTCCCAGAATGCTAGGATTACAGGCATGAATCACAGTGCCCAGGTGGGACAGCCAGGCATTGTGGCAGGCACCAGTAGTCCCAGCTACTCAGAAGGCTGAGGCATCTCCTGAGTTTGAGGTTGCTGTGAGCTATGATGCCACAATACTCCAACCAGGGTGACAGAGTGAGGCTCTATCTCAAAAAATATTTTTTTTTGCCTTAGATAAGATAATGTTATGGTGCTATATAATAGAATGTCCTTTATCTTAGCAGATGCATGAGGAACATAGTGTCATTTAACATAAAAAAGGAAAGATCTGAGGAAAAGAAAAAATATTCCTTGATGAGGCAAGTAAAAAAAAAAAAAAAGAAAGAAAAAAGCACACAGCAAAATGTTAAAAAGTTGTTGAACCTATGTGGCGGTATAATGAGTACTCACTGTACTATTCTTTTACCTTTTCTGTATGGTTTGGACATTTTCATAATAAAAATTTGTGTTTGGGGCGGCGCCTGTGGCTCAGTCGGTAGGGCGCCGGCCCCATATACCGAGGGTGGCGGGTTCAAACCCGGCCCCGGCTGAACTGCAACCAAAAAATAGCCGGGCATTGTGGTGTGCGCCTGTAGTCCCAGCTGCTTGGGAGGCTGAGGCAAGAGAATCGCTGAAGCCCAGGAGTTGGAGGTTGCTGTGAGCTGTGTGACGCCATGGCACTCCACCAAGGGCCATAAAGTGAAACTCTGTCTCTACAAAAAAATAAAAAATAAAAAAATTTGTGTTTGGCAGGAAAAGGGTCATGTGAAGAAACCTAGGATTTTAGAAACAGCAGGGCAGAAACAGCAAGACAATCAAGATTAAAGAAAACTGTTCCCTGGGAAATGCGGATTGTCTGCCACTCCTCAGTTTTTCATTTTTAATAGAAGATTGAACTTGCAATCATTCTCTGCACTAGAAGTATTTCATTGAGTTGGTCCATTGGCCCACTTCCCCTGCTTAAGCAGACAGTAGACTGACTGACTGCCAAGGTTACCAAGAACTCTTTGGTTTTCAAATTTAAAACCTTCCAGAGACAAAAGCATGAGTAGGTCATGTGACCAAGAAACAAACAGCTTCCTAACTACTGCTACAGAAGCTGAGATAGTACTGAAAAGTTTTTTCAAAGTAACTCGGCCAAATAAAGTGAAAGCACATAACATATAGAAAGACCTTCCTCTTCCCAGAGTAAAACATTATCCAAATTTATTTTATTTTCTTGGCAAATGAAAGACTAAACTCAGTCTTTTTTCCTTTGTACATTTTCTTGCTTCCCAAATTTAATTTTTAACCAGAACATAGCCTGTTATTCATCACTGAATTATGGTACATATTACTTAATGACTTACCTTTTAATTAAAAAAAATCTTATAAAAATAAGGAAAAACCCAACCATCTTTACTCACAGCACTCAGAATAAACCACTGTTAACATTTTGGTACATGTGCTTTTATCTATGTTAGTGCAAATTATGTATGTAAAGTAGTTATTACATACTGTCCTTTTTGGAGCAGAAAAAAGGGCTATTACATATAAAGCTAAAGTACTTGTTGATCCTGACTCACAAACATCACCACTATGAGTTTACTGTGTCTCCAGTTTTTTGTTTTTTCTTTAGTAATACACTTAAGCATACACCAAACCCAGCAATAACACTGCCCTCTGGCCTCCAGATCTAGTGCATGACTGGCACACCAGGGGTAGATGGCCTGTGGTCACCGTGACTTTACAAAGTATAGCTCTTAGAAGACACACAGACTCAGCACACCCAATAGTGCAGCTTACATCAAATATGCTTCTTTCACACTATAATTTATTTCTGATTTTCTTTGAATCAGGCTCAGAATTGCGATATAATAGACGACAAGATGAAGAAACCAGGACCTAAACAGATGCAACTTGCCCAAGATCATGAGGCTGAGTAAACAATAACAGGGTCAGCACCTGGACAACCAGCTGTTCTAACTCTGAGCTTTCTCCTTCAGCTACACCTCACTGTTTTCCAGACAAGTCAGCCACAGCTACATTTCTGAACTCATAACAATCAGCCAGGTGTGGTGGCTCATGCCTGTAATCCTAGCACTTTGGGAGGCTGAGGCGGGTAGATCGCTTGAGGTCAGGCTGTCTCTACCAAACAGCAACAGCAAGACTCCTTCTCTACTAAAAATAGAAAAACTAACCAGGTGTCCTGGCAGGTGCCTATAGTCCTAGCTACTCCAGAGGCTGAAGCAAGAGGACTACTCAAGCCCCAAAGTTTGAGATTGATGTGAACTATGATGCCAGGGCACTCTACCCAGGGTGACAGAATGAAACTCTGCCTCAAAAAAAAAAAAGAAAAAATGTAGAAAAACTAGCCAGGTGTTGGTTATGGTGGGCACCCATAAGTCACAGCTACTTGGGAGACTGAGAAGATCACTTGAGCCCAGGAGTTTGAGGTTGCTATGAACTACGATGACATGGCACTCTATCCAGGGCAACAGAGTGAGACTCTGTCTCCAAAAAACCCCAATTATCTCTGTTCCTCCCCTCTTCTATCTTACTATATCCAATAGTTAACACACTGTCATTGCTTTTATAACAATTTCTGCGTAAACAGCCAGGTATGTTTTCTTGTTAGTATGTATTCCATTATCCTGGTTCCCCAGAAATGATGAAAAAAATGAACAGATTTTTACCTGTTTTTCCTCCATGATTTACATTAACATTTTTATCTTAAAAATTAAACAATTAGGCTCAGCACCTATAGCACAGTGGTTAAGGCGCCAGCCACATACACCGAGGGTGGCGGGTTCGAACCCAGCCCAGGCCAGCTAAACAGCAATGACAACCGCAACAAAAAATAGCGGGGCATTGTGGTGGGTGTCTGTAGTCTCAGCTACTTGGGAGGCTGAGGCAAGAATCGCTTGAGCCCAAGAGTTTGAGGTTGCTGTGAGCTGTGACGCTATGGCACTCTACCATGGGCAACACAGTGAGACACTGTCTCAACAAAAAAAGAAAGACAGACAATTAAACCATTAAAACACTAATGTATTATCCTTAAAATACCGTATGCTTTGTTTTGAATGTTTTATAAAGTAAAACCTCATACCAATCTGATTCATCTCATTACATAAAACTGATGTGAACAATTTGGTATGGCTCTCTCAGTAACATACAGTTTGAGTGGTTTTTGCAGGGGGAGATTTATTTTTTACATCAGTCATAAAGCTGCTCTGTAAAATGTTTTTTTCATTTAACACTATAACATGGAGATCTTTCCAACTTAGCACAGAGAACTGAACTTCATTTTTAAAACTAGTGTACTGTATTCGTTTGTTTTTATTTAACTGGCCACTGTGATTGAACATTCAGGATTTTTATTTGCTGTTGCAAATAATGCTTTAGTGAGCAACCTTATTTATCCATCCTTGCCACAAGTACAAAAGTTTCTCCAAGGTAGAGAGACCAGGTTAATAGGTATCTATATTTTAAATTTTAAAAGATTTTGCCAAACTGTTCTCTTAAACTATTCACCTACAATATGCCAGCATTATGTTTTTCCCAACTTTCTAAAGCATGTGTTATCATTCTTCAACTAATGCTAAATTAATGGTTAGAATTCTCAGCTATAAACTCATATTTTCCCTAATCATTAGGGAAATTGTCAAATGTTTCTTGATCACCTATATTTTTCTTTTTCTTTCTTTCTTTTTTTTTTTTTTAGAGACAGAGTTTTGTTCAGTTGCCCAGGCTGGATTTATAGTGGTATGTTCATATCTCACTATAACCTTGAACTCCTAGGCTCAAGCAATCCTCCCACCTCAGCCACCCAAGTAGTTAAGACTACAGGCATACACCACCACACCTAGCTAATTTTAATTTTCTGTAGAGACAGGGTTTCACCCTGTTGCCCAGGCTAGTCTTGAACTCCTGGCCTCAAGTAATTCTCTCACCTCCACCTCCCAAAGTGTTGGAATTATGGGTGTGAGCCACCGTACCTGGCCTATAGTTCTTTTTCTATGAATGCATGTTCATATTCTTTGACCATTTTCTATCCCATCATGTGGATTTTTTTCCCTGGAATAACTTATTTTACCATGTTAAAACATTGCATTTTAGCCGTAGTTGCAAATATTTTCTCCAATCTTTATACTTTGTTTACAGTGTCTTTTTTCATGCATAAGTTTTAAAAATTTATAGGATTAAATCTACCTTTAAGCCTAAGGGTTTTATGTCCTCTTCTACCTTCCTCACCTAGTATCATAAAATAATAACAATTTTATTTTAGGCTCGGCGCCTGTGGCTCAAGTGGCTAAGGCGCCAGCCACATACACCTGAGCTGGCGGGTTCGAATCCAGCCCGGGCCTGCTAAAACAACAATGAGGGCTGCAACCAAAAAATAGCTGAGCATTGTGGCAGACGCCTGTAGTCCCAGCTATTTGGGAGGCGGAGGCAGGAGAATCGCTTGAGCCCAGGAGTTAGACGTTGCTGTAAGCTGATGCCACGGCACTCTACTCCGGGTGACAGCTTAAGGCTCTGTCTCAAAAACAAACAAACGACAGGGGAGAGGAAGGGAAACCCATGGTCAGCAGCACGTTGGATGAGCCTATTAAAAAAAAAAAAATGGAGGAGACAAGATGGCTGACTAAAGCCAACTTTCCACAGAGGCTCCCATCCAGTAGGAGAGTTAAAGGACAAAAATTCAGCAAGTAACCTGGTGGATTTGAGCTGCACTAAGAGAGAAGGTTGAAGAACACACGTCAACCTGGCTGAGGCAAGCTGCGACCACAAGGATACAAACAAAAGGTACAAAATCCATCACCAAGTGGACGGGAGTCCCCTCCCCCATGAAACGGCTCAGAGTGCCCCACAAACAACCGGGCAGAGTTCAAAGGTCCTCCCACTACACTCCACGGGAGAGACCCTCTAAAAACTGGACCTACCTCCCCTACTAGGGTGCCATGGCATCCTCTTGCCAGGCATAAAACTGTATAAACTGTATATAGTCTCTACCTGGAATTCTGAGCTCCCAGCGCTCCCTTTCACTCACACTGAGGTCTGGAGGCCAGTCCAGGTCTGCGGAGAGGGGACCGCACCGGAGTGGCAGTTCCCTGAGGCACAGTGCGACAGCCGTCTTTTGGTGACAGTACGGCCAGGCATAAGACTGTGTAAAGCTGTGTGTGTTCTCTGCCCGCAACCCCAGGCTCCCAGTGCTCCCCTCTGCTCTCGCTCCAAAGTCTGGAGGCCTGTCCCCCAGGGGTCCAGACTCTTGGGCAATTGCTCGAGGGGTGTATACAGTGCTGGGCTGCAGCCGGTCAGTGCAGACTCTGGGGTGCGGCAGCGGAGAGAGGACGGTTGGCCGGAAGGGAGCTACACCGGAGCAGCGGTTGCCTGAGCCATAAAACAGCAGCCCTCTTTTGCTAGCAATGCGGCTCACTACCGAATATTCTGAAGCGACACCCCCTGTCTCCCTAGGCAACCAGAGACTCTGAGTATAGGATTTGCCTGAGGCAACTCCAACTTGCAAACTGGGGAAACTCCCAGGGCGGGGCTGACCCAGAGGTACGCTTTACTAAACCCAAGACGCACCTGGCCCTCATGGGATCGTCAGCCTATAGACAATACAAAAGCAAAGACAAGCTGATTTGGAACTCAATTCAGCTTCTCTTCTGCAGGGGAACCGCAGAGTTGTTCTGTTCTGTTCTGTTCTGTCAGTAACATTAATCAGGGGCGAGACTGGATCTGAGTGAAAACCCCCCAACCATCATCAAGCGCCTAAGGTTGTCAGGCCTCACCTCCTCCTGCTAGAGAGAGGCAGAGCACAGTGGCCTGGTAGACTTCCTTGTGATTCAGGCAGGTGCAAACTCCTGGAGTACAGATTCACTACAGGCAACAGGGTCAGCCAACTGCAGGGCTATCAGAGAATGGGTGTGACAGTGGTGCAAGGTGGGGAAGGAGGCAGCAACCTTCCCAGACTGATCTATTGGCTAGGTGGCTACTCCTGACTCCACGCAGCACTGGAGCAAGCCACACCAGAGTAGTCACCAGACCCCTGTAATCCAGTTCCCAGAGACCTCTTAAACTCTCTCACCCGAGACAGGTGCAGACTGAGACAACTGATTTGGACTTTTTGAACTGAACCAATCGCCTGAGGACAAATCAGGTGGTGCCCTGTGTGCACAGTGGTAGGAAGGTTTGATTTTTGATTTTTCTTTTCCAATTGTTTGCCGGGGTGGGTGTGGGTGTGGGGGGGGTGACTTAATTGCTGATATTTCTCCACAGCTGAGACTTCAATCCAGAGTATCTGTTTCACTAGGGTGGAACAAAAACCAGCTGAAAACAAGACAGAACCACTTAGCCCCACCACACCAGACAGGGCCCCAGTTTCTCAGGCCACAACACTGTACAGGCCCTCAACAAAGCCCCAGGGGAAAAAAATCAAAGGGAGTAAAACAACCATGGGGTGCAATCAGCAGAAAACTCTGGTAACATGAATAACCAGAATAGATCAACCCCCCCAAGGAAAGATAAAGCAGATGTAATTGAAGATCCTATTCATAAACAACTGGCTGAGATGTCAGAAATCGAATTCAGAATTTGGATTGCAGACAAGATTAACAAAGTGGAATTAGGAATCGGAGGAGAAATTCAAAAGTTGTCTCAAGAATTTAACGAATTTAAAGACAAAACCACCAAAGACTTAGACACACTGAAGCAAGAATTTGCAGCCCTCAAAAATATGATTTCTGACATTGAAGATAAAGCCTTTGAACGCTCCCAAACTCTCATAGAGGAAGAGAAATGGAGAGCAAAAACAGATCATTCTCTCACAGAGCTCTGGGATAATTCGAAGGCGGCGAATATCCAAATCATTGGAGTTCCAGAAACAGATGAAGTGGCCTCGCTGGGCACTGAGGCACTTCTGCATGAAATTATGAAAGAGAATTTTCCAGACATGCCTAGAGATTCTGAAATTCAGATAGCGGACAGCTTCAGAACCCCAGCACGACTCAACCCCAATAAGACATCCCCCAGGCATATCATCATTAACTTCACTAAAGTTAATATGAAGGAGAAAATCCTCAAAGCTGCCAGGAGAAAGAAAACCATTACCTTCAAAGGGAAGAATAACAGAATGATTGCAGATCTCTCTGCTAAAACTTTTCAAGCCAGAAGAGGGTGGTCACCGACTTTTAATCTCCTAAAGCAAAATAACTTTCAACCCCAGATCTTGTATCCAGCTAAACTGAGTTTCATTTATGATGGAGAAATTAAATACTTTAATGACATTCATATGTTGAAGAAATTTGCCATAACCAAACCAGCTCTTCAGGATATTCTCAGACCTATCCTCCATAATGACCAACCCAATCCTATACCACAAAAGTAACCTCACTCAGAAACTTCGGATCAAACTCCAATTTACACACTAGCAAAAGGATTAAAAATGCCCACTGGACTTTTGAAAAACTCGATACCCAAAACTTCACCAGACTTATCAATATTCCCCATTAATGTGAACGGCTTAAACTGTCCTCTAAAGAGGCATAGGTTAGCTGACTGGATACAAAAACTCAAGCCAGATATTTGTTGCATACAAGAGTCACATCTTAACTTAAAAGACAAATACAGACTCGGGGTGAAAGGATGGTCATCCATATTTCAGGCAAATGGTAATCAGAAAAAAGCAGGTGTTGCAATTTTATTTGCAGATACAATAGGCTTTGAACCAACAAAAGTAAGGAAGGACAAGAATGGTCATTTCATATTTGTTAAAGGTAATACTCAATATGATGAGATCTCAATTATTAATATCTATGCACCCAATCAGAATGCACCTCAATTTATAAGAGAAACTCTAACAGACATGAGCAACTTGATTTCCTCCAGCTCCATAATTGTCGGAGACTTCAACACTCCTTTGGCAGTGTTGGATCGATCCTCCAACAAGAAGCTGAGCAAAGAAATCTTAGATTTAAACCTAACCATCCAACTTTTGGATTTAGCAGACATCTACAGAACATTTCATCCTAACAAAACTGAATACGCATACTTCTCATCAGCCCATGGAACTTACTCCAAAATCGATCACATCTTAGGTCACAAGTCTAACCTCAGTAAATTTAAAGGAATAGAAATTATTCCATGTATCTTCTCGGACCACCATGAAATAAAACTTGAGCTGAGTAACAACAGGAATCTGCATACTCATACAAAAACACGGAAGTTAAATAACCTTATGCTGAATGATAGCTGGGTCAGAGATGAGATTAAGAAAGAAATCGCCAGGCGGTGCCTGTGGCTCAGTGAATAGGGTGCCGGCCCCATATGCCGAGGGTGGCGGGTTCAGACCCAGCCCCGGCCAAACTGCAACAAAAAAATAGCCGGGCGTTGTGGCAGGCGCCTGTATTCCCAGCTGCTTGGGAGGCTGAGGCAAGAGAATCACATAAGCCCAAGAGCTAGAGGTTGCTGTGAGCCGTGTTACGCCACGGCACTCTACCTGAGAGGGGTACAGTGAGACTCTGTCTCTACAAAAAAAAAAAAAAAAAAGAAAGAAATCGCCAATTTTTTGGAACAAAACAACAAGGAAGACACAAACTATCAGAACCTCTGGGACACCGCAAAGGCAGTACTAAGAGGGAAATTTATAGCACTGCAAGCCTTCCACAAGAGAACAGAAAGAGAGGAAGTTAACAACTTAATGGGACATCTCAAGCAACTAGAAAAGGAAGAACATTCCAACCCCAAACCCAGTAGAAGAAAAGAAATAACCAAAATTAGAGCAGAATTAAATAAAATTGAAAACAAAAGAATAATACAACAGATCAATAAATCAAAAAGCTGGTTTTTCGAAAAGGTCAATAAAATAGATAAACCTTTGGCCAACCTAATCAGGAAAAAAAGAGTAAAATCTCTAATCTCATCAATCAGAAACACCAAAGACGAAATAACAACAGACTCCTCAGAAATCAAAAAAATCCTTAATGAATAAGAAACTGTATTCTCAGAAATATGAAAATCTAAAGGAAATTGACAGATACTTGGAAGCACATCACCTTCCAAGACTTAGCCAGAATCAAGTGGAAATGGTGAACATGCCCATATCAAGTTCGGAAATAGCATCAACCATACAAAACCTCCCTAAAAAGAAAAGCCCGGGACCAGATGGTTTCATGTCAGAATTCTACCAAACTTTTAAAGAGGAATTAGTACCTATATTACTCAACCTGTTCCAAAAGATAGAAGAAGAAGGAAGACTACCTAACACGTTCTATGAAGCAAACATCACCCTGATCCCCAAACCAGGAAAAGACCCAACAAGAAAAGAAAATTATAGACCAATATCACTAATGAATATAGATGCAAAAATATTCAACAAGATACTAACAAACAGAATCCAGCAAAACATCAAACAAATTATACATCATGACCAAGTCGGTTTTATCCCAGGGTCTCAAGGCTGGTTCAATATACGTAAATCTATAAATGTAATTCAGCACATAAACAAATTAAAAAACAAAGACCATATGATTCTCTCAATCGATGCAGAAAAAGCTTTTGATAATATCCAGCATCCCTTCATGATCAGAACACTTAAGAAAATCGGTATAGAAGGGACATTTCTTAAACTGATAGAGACCATCTACAGCAAACCCACAGCCAATATCATATTGAATGGAGTTAAATTGGAATCATTTCCACTCAGATCAGGAACCAGACAAGGCTGCCCATAGTCTCCATTGCTTTTTAACATTGTAATGGAAGTTTTAGCCACCGCAATTAGGGAAGAAAAGGCGATCAAGGGTATCCATATAGGGTCAGAAGAGATCAAACTTTCGCTCTTCGCAGATGATATGATAGTATATCTGGAAAACACTAGGGACTCTACTACAAAACTCTTAGACGTGATCAAGGAATACAACAGCGTCTCAGGTTACAAAATCAACATTCATAAGTCAGTAGCCTTTATATATACCAACAACAGTCAAGTTGAAATAACAGTTAAGGATTCTATCCTATTCACAGTAGTGCCAAAGAAGATGAAATATTTGGGAATTTATCTAACAAAGGACATGAAAGATCTCTATAAAGAGAACTATGAAACTCTAAGAAAAGAAATAGCTGAAAATATTAACAAATAGAAAAACATACCATGCTCATGGCTGGGAAGAATCAACATTGTTAAAATGTCCATACTACCCAAAGCAATATACAATTTCAATGCAATCCCTATTAAAGCTCCACTGTCCTACTTTAAAGATCTTGAAAAAACAATACTTCGTTTTATATGGAATCAGAAAAAACCTCGAATAGCCAAGACATTACTCAGAAATAAAAACAAAGCAGGAGGAATTACGCTACCAGACCTGAGACTATACTACAAATCGATAGCGATCAAAACAGCATGGTATTGGTACAAAAACAGAGAAGTAGATGTCTGTAACAGAATAAAGAACCAAGAGATGAATCCAGCTACTTACCGTTATTTAATGTTTGACAAGCCAATTAAAAACATTCACTGGGGAAAAGATTCCCTATTTAACAAATGGTGTTGGGTGAACTGGCTGGCAACCTGAAACTGGACCCACACCTTTCACCATTAACTAAGATAGACTCTCACTGGATAAAAGATTTAAACTTAAGACATGAAACTATAAAAATACTAGAGGAGGGCGGCGCCTGTGGCTCAATGAGTAGGGCGCCGGCCCCATATGCCAAGGGTGGCGGGTTCAAACCCAGCCCCGGCCAAACTGCAACCAAAAAATAGCCGGGCGTTGTGGCGGGCGCCTGTAATCCCAGCTACTCGGGAGGCTGAGGCAAGAGAATGGCTTAAGCCCAGGAGTTGGAGGTTGCTGTGAGCCGTGTGACGCCACGGCACTCTACCCGAGGGCGGTACAGTCAGACTCTGTCTCTACAAAAAAAAAAAAAAAAAAAAATACTAGAGGAGAGTGCAAGGAAAACCCTTGAAGAAATGGGTCTGGGCGAGTATTTTATGAGGAGGACCCCCCGGGCAATTGAAGCAGCTTCAAAAATACACTACTGGACTTGATCAAACTAAAAAGCTTCTGCACAGCCAAGAACACAGTAAGTAAAACAAGCAAACAGCCCTCAGAATGGGAGAAGAGATTTGCAGGTTATGCCTCCGACAAAGGTTTAATAACCAGAATCCACAGAGAACTCAAACGCATTAGCAAGAATAGAACAAGGGATCCCATCACAGGCTGGGCAAGGGATTTCAAGAGAAACTTTTCTGAAGAAGACAGGCACACGGCCTTTAGACATATGAAAAAATGCTCATCATCTTTAATCATCAGAGAAATGCAAATCAAAACTACTTTGAGATACCATCTAACTCCAGTGAGACTAGCCTATATCACAAAATCCCAAGACCAGAGATGTTGGCGTGGATGTGGAGAAAAGGGAACACTTTTGCACTGCTGGTGGGAATGCAAATTAATACATTCCTTTTGGAAAGAGATATGGAGAACACTTAGAGATCTAAAAATAGATCTGCCATTCAATCCTGTAATCCCTCTACTGGGCATATACCCAGAAGACCAAAAAGCACATCATAACAAAGATATTTGTACCAGAATGTTTACTGCAGCCCAATTCATAATTGCTAAGTCATGGAAGAAGCCCAAGTGCCCATCGATCCACGAATGGATTAATAAACTGTGGTATATGTACACCATGGAATATTATGCAGCCTTAAAGAAAGATGGTGACTTTACCTCTTTCATGTTTACATGGATGGAGCTGGAACATATTCTTCTTAGTAAAGTATCTCAAGAATGGAAGAAAAAGTATCCAATGTACTCAGCCCTACTATGAAACTAATTTAGGGTTTTCACATGAAAGCTATAACCCAGTTACAACCTAAGAATAGGGGGAAGGGGGAAAGGGAGGGGAGGGAGGTGGGAGGTGGGTAGAGGCAAAGGGATTGGTGGAATTACACCAGCGGTGCATCTTACAAGGGTATATGTGAATCTTGGTAAACAGTCTGTGAAGCTAGTAAATGATGTCCCATGATTATATCAATGTACACAGCTATGATTTAATAAAAAAAAAACATGAAACAAATAAAAGTGATAAAAAAAGAAAAACAAACAAAAAAACAATTTTATTTTAATTATATGTATGGATTATTTAAAATAAAATTTAGCTCTTAATTCCTCTGGAATTTTTTACTTTTATGAAGTAGGAAGCTAACTGCATTTTGTTTCCAAAAATATAAATGATTGTTCCATATATTGATCAAGACCATATGTTGATTCTCTTAATCCACTGAAGTGAAATGCCACTTACAGCAATTCTATTATAATAAATTGCCATATATACTTGGACCTATTGTTTGTATCTCTATTTTATCTATTCTCACAGAAAAAGTACACTAAAAAAATCAGAGCTTTAGTTTAAGATATGCTAGCTAGCACTTGAACTTTCTATTATATAGATAAATTTTATAGCTGAAAAGCAAGTCATTGTTTCAAAGATTCCATGGCTTTTACTAAACATTTTCTCTTTAAGATGAAGTGTAACATCAGCTGTCAAGTTCCGTAACACTTTCTGTTGAGAATTTATATTTGAATCATGTTGAATCTGGACAGCTGCCCACTCGGGAACATGATGTCTCTCTCCTTGCCTTCATCTTTTGTTTTAAAGCTCCATGTCACGTTTAGATTTTTATTTATAAAGTAAGTCTTACACACTATTATTAGGTTGATTTCTAGGTATTTTATAGTTTTTGTCTTTTCTTTTTTCTTCTTCTTTTCTTTCTCTCTCTCTCTCTTTTTATTTTTTCTTTTTTTGAGACAGGGTCTCACTTCGTTGCCTAGGCTACAATGCAGTTGGTGTCATCACAGCTCACAGCAACCTCAAACTCCTGGGCTCAAGCGATTCTCCTGCCTCAACCTCCCAAGTAGCTGGGACTACAGGCACCCGCCACAATGCCCAGCTATTTTTTGGTTGCAGTCATCGTTGTTTGGCGGGCCCAGGCTGGATTCGAACCCGCCAGCTCAGGTGTATGTGGCTGCTGCCTTAGCTGCTTGAGCCACAGGCGCCAAGCCTGGTCTCAAACTTTTGAGCTAAAGGGCGGCGCCTGTGGCTCAGTGGGTAGGGCGCCGGCCCCGTATACCGAGGGTGGCGGGTTCAAACCCGGCCCCGGCCAAACTGCAACCAAAAAATAGCCAGGCGTTGTGGCGGGCGCCTGTAGTCCCAGCTACTCAGGAGGCTGAGGCAAGAGAATCACTTAAGCCCAGGAGTTGGAGGTTGCTGTGAGCTGGGTGAGGCTACGGCACTCTACGGAGGGCCATAAAGTGAGACTCTGTCTCTACAAAAAAAAAAACAAAAAACTTTTGAGCTAAAATAATCCTCCTGCCTCAACTTCCCAAAGTGCTGGGATTACAGGAATGAGTCATATTAAATTTTAAGCAGAGATTCTACTAGCTTGTTAATTTCATTAATAGATTTCCTAATAATGAACAAATCTTGCATTTCTGGGACAAACTACTTATGAGTGAAGTAGTGTTGTAATTTTACCACACTTCTAAATTCAACATAGTATTGTCTTATTTAGGTTTTTTGCACTTGTAGTTCTCCTTTGTGTTTTCCTAATCAAGTACCAGGACTACACTGGCCTTGAAGATTAAATGGGAAAGCTTTCTAAGGTACGCACTCCACTCAGCATGCTTTCCATCTCTACCTGCCCTGGAAACATACGCTATGCTCCTTCCCAGCAGTGTCCCCCTGTGATTTACCCAAGTGGAAGCCAGGTCATTTGGAGTCCTTTTCAGGGTTATCTCACTTTAGGAGTAGAAGACAGGCCAGGCACAGTGGCCCACACCTGTAGATGGCTCCGAGCTCACAGGTTCAAAACCAGCCTAAGCCAGAGCGAGACTCCATCTGTAAAAAAAAATAGCTGGTATTGTGGCGGGCACCGGTAGTCCCAGCTACTTGGGAGACTGAGGCAAGAAAATCACTTGTGCCCAAGAGTTTAAGGTTGCTGTAAGCTATGATGCTACAGCACTCTACCAAGGGTGACAACGTGAGACTGTCTCAAAAAAAAAAAAAAAAAAAAAAAAAAAAAGAACTAGAAGACAAATGGCCTTCAGGGGCACAGTGCAAGAAGAATGCTGGTTTAGGTCTGCAATAACCATCTTCCTTGCCTTGGGAAAGGTGCATTCATAGAAGAAAGCCAGATAGTAGTGGTGGTGCCTGTGGCTCAGTGAGTAGGGCGCCAGCCCCATATATCGAGGGTGGCGGGTTCAAACCCAGCCCCGGCTGAACTGCAACCAAAAAATAGCCAGGCGTTGTGGCAGGCGCCTGTAGTCCCAGCTGCTTGGGAGGCTGAGGCAGGAGAATCGTGGAAGCCCAAGAGCTAGAGGTTGCTGTGAGTCCTGTGTACATCATGGCACTCTCCTGAGGGCGGTAAGGTGAGACTCTGTCTCTACAAAAAAAAAAAAAAAAAAGAAAGCCAGATGGTGAGACGCTGAAATGAGACATCACAGACAGTCTACTATTCTGACAGCAGAGTCTCAGTTCCATATATATCTCTCCACTATCCTTTCTAGCCGAGTAAACCAATACATTCCTTCCTTTTTTTTTGAGACAGAGTCTTAAACTGTCACCCAGTATGGAGTACCATGGCATCACAGCTCACAGCAACCTCCAACTCTGGGGCTTAAGTGATTCTCTTGCCTCAGCCTCCCAAGTAGCTGCGACTACAGGCACCCACCACAACACCTGGCTATTTTTCTTTTTGTTGTTGTTGCAGTTGTCATTGTTGTTTTAGTTGGCCTGGGCAGGGTTTGAACCTGCCAGCCTCAGTGTATATGGCTGACGCCCTATCCACTGAGCTGCAGGTGCTGCCAAAAGCATTCTTCTTAATACAAATCAATCCTAGGAAGTGTTTAGGGTTGAAGCACACTGCTGTTTACAACTTCTTTTCTTTTTTTTTTTTAGACAAAGAGTCAAATCTTGTCACCCTTGGTAGAGTGCCATAGCGTCATAGCTCAAAGTAACCTCAAACTCTTGGGCTCAAGCGATCCTCTTGCCTCAGTCTCCTAAGTAGCTGGGGCTACAGGTTCCTGCCACCCAGCTATTTTTTAGAGACAGGGTCTCACTCTTGCTTAGGCTGGTCTCAAACGCATGAGCTCAAGTGATCCACCTACCGTGGCCTCCCAGAGTGCTGGGATTACAGGCATGAGCCACCACGCCTGTTCCTCATTGAATAATTCTTTCAAATTTTCTGTATTTTTGAAAATTTTCATTATATAACAATGAATAATCAATAGCAGGAGTAATAAAAGCCCTATCAGCATTAATCTGGATTTTGGGTACTGATTAAAAGGAGCTCATTGTAGGACTACTACAGGTTTAAGAAACCTGGCTTTGCATTAAAGCAGCAATTCTTTACTTTCTTTGTGAAACTAGAAACTTGGAGGAAAAGCAAAAAGAGCAATTAGTAACCCTAAGTAATATAACTTTCACTCCACACAGCTCCCTCCCTATAGAAATGGTTGCCAATCCATATCCTGCTCCCCTTCTTCTTACTAGGTAGTAGGGAATTTAGGGAGGGAGAAAACAGGTCCAGGTCCTTTGCTTCTAGTGCCAACCAACAAGACATACACAAGTCATCAGATGCTTTTGTGGAGGTTCTTTGAAGGAAACTAGCTCAACCAGGAGGGAAATTTTTGCTTCCTTTTCCTTCTGCCTAACAGACATGATGGCTGGAGTTCCTGCAGCTATTTTGTGGCCATGGAGCTGTGATGAAGGTAGAAACCACTTGCTAAAGATAGCAAACACAAACACAGAACAGGCCTGGTCCCCTGATGACTTTATACCAGGAATAGTCTGGCTACTTGTCTAGAGAGACATTTTTACAGGAGAAGATAATGTTTATTCAAGGCCACAAACTGCCCACCCCTGGAATAAACCCTAAAGTTAGTTACATCATTATTATCAAGTGTCATTTATCAGCTGCCAAATGTAGTTGCTAATAGGCTGCCTTAAGTAAGTGTTTAAAACTCGTGTCCAATTGCAATTCAAGTATACACATACTTCAAGAATTGATATACAAAAGATACTCTACAAATTGAAGTCAAAAGTTTTGGAAATGCCATCCAACACAAATGGAAATGTTTTCTGGAAGTTTTTTCACTATATTCCAGTGTAACTAACACCTTATTTCCTATTTTCCTCCTTTTCTGCGGCTTTCTCTAAAGATTTCCCCATCAGAGTTTGCTCTTTGCAAAGTGAGTTTCACAAGTCTTTGTTCAGAAAAGCATCCACAATTACTCTCCCTTACTTCTTTGACTAGTAAAAGCATGCCAAATCTAAATGTAATGTGTAATTCAGGATTGGTTCCTGGAATAGAAAAAGGACATGCAGAAAAACTGAGAAAAGTCAAATAAAGCCTAGAATACTAAACTCTAGGTAAACAAAAGCATACTAAGTAAACTGAAGTATTATACCAATATTAACTTCTTAGTTTTGATAAATGTACCATGGATATATCAGATGTTAACTTCAGAGGAAGCTGGGTAAAGAACACTGTACCATATTTGCAACTCATCTATAAATCTAAAATTATTTCAAAATTGAGAGTTAAAAACAAAAAGCATACCAAATGAGCTGCTTTTTCTTCAAACTAGGACTCAAAATCCATAGACCCAAGTTGCAAACCCTGATTTTTCTTTTCTTTCTTTTTTTAAATTTGAAGGCAAAAATAACAATTTAAACTGTGTGACTTAAAGGGCATCTATATCTCATTACTGCCCCTCTCCAAAGGTTAGAACATCAGAGAAGAGCCCAGAGCTAGGTTACACTGTCAAGATATTATGCACTATTAGTGTCACAATATTCACTAGGAGTGAGGTTTTTTTTTTTTTTTTTTTTTGTAGAGACAGAGTCTCACCTTACCGACTTCAGTAGAGTGCCATGATGTACACAGGACTCACAGCAACCTCTAGCTCTTGGGCTTCCGCGATTCTCCTGCCTCAGCCTCCCAAGCAGCTGGGATTACAGGCGCCCGCCACAACGCCTGGCTATTTTTTGGTTGCAGTTCAGCTGGGGCTGGGTTTGAACCCTCCACCCTCGGTATATGGGGCCGGTGCCTTACTCACTGAGCCACAGGCACCACCCAGGAGTGAGGTTTTAATTAAAGTGCTCTCTGTAAGTCACTATCAAGAACCACTTTCTCACCACCTAGCTCAAAACTATGACTCTTAATTCTCTGAACACTTATGAAATTTAACATAGCCCATAGCTGCACTTGTAATTACTCTCTATTAATTCAATAAATAGTGCAAGCAGTATTTCATAATAGGTAACCTTAGCAGTTCCTATTTCGTGAATACTGACTACACGCCAGACACTGATCTAAGCACTAAGGGAAGCAATGTGGGAAAAGACAATAAAAATGGTTTCAGCCCTTTGAAAAATTTCTAGGGGTGGCTCATACCTGTAATCCTAGCACTCTGGGAGTCCAAGGTGGTTGGATTGCCTGAGCTCACAAGTTTGAGGCCAGATTGGCCAGAGCAAGACCTCGTCTCTAAAAATAGCCAGGAATTGTGGCAGGCACCTATAGTCCCAGCTACACGGGAGACTGAGGCAAGAGAATCACTTGAGCGTAAGAGTTGGAGGTTGCTATGAGCTATGACAACCATGGCACTCTACCAAGGGTGACAAAGTAAGACACACACACACAAATTTAAAATAAAAAAGAAAATACAGAAATCCCACCTGTACATGACACAGAGGGGTCCCAGCACAGGAACCCCTTACTCAGATTATTTTGTAGAGAACATCCTCCAGTAGCTTCCTCATAAAATGTACGTGGGAAGTCAAATTTTGAGACCTTGCATGTGTGAAATGTCTTTATCTTCTTCTCATACCTGCCTGAGAATTTGGCTAGATACAGAATTCTATTTTCTTTGAAAAGGCACTGTTTGCTGTTATGTTTTATCTTTCAACGCTGCTAGAATCCTATTATTTCTGACCCTATCCATTTGGTGGTTACGCACGTGTCATCCCAGATACTTGGGAGGTTGGAAGATCTTTGTAATGCCACAAAATTTCATGATGCTATGCCTTGACATGGGTATTTTTATTTTAAATTGACAGATAAAACTGTAACTATTTATTGTATACAACATAATGTTTTCAAGTATATATATATATATATATATATATATATATACACAGTGGAATATTTAAATCTAGCTAATTAAAAAATGTATTACCTCACATAGTTATTTTTTTTTTTTTGTTTCTGAAAACAAGTTTTATTTAAATAAGGGTTTAAATACATTACATATAACATTAAAATTGAAGGGAAAAAAATCAAAAACCAGTCTTGTTACTTCACATGGCATTGGGCAGCTGTTGCTACTAAGTTGCAAGCTCTACAGCTAGCTACATAGCTGATACATCAGTTTTGAGATTTGTTCCCTTGTCAAAAGTTTAACTGATAGAAGGTTGGGCTCACATTCTGATGTTGGACATCCCTTAGCTAAGATATGTCTGGTCAAAAAGACCTTGGTGGAAAGCCAGATGTCCTATCACCCGATTGGAGGGAAGGTGGCCTAAGTTCTGCCCACCTGGAGACACCAGGGCATCTTTCCTTTACTACCAAAGACTCCCTCTAGAGGTATAGCTGCATTGCTGCCTTACCCCATCCTCTCAGATTCACGGAGGGTTGTCCAGGTGGTGACATTCTCTTAGGGCTGGAAACTCTGCAGAGGGAGAGGCGAGGAGCTTCTGGCCAGGTATAGCCGTCTGTGATCTTAGGGCTCTGGGCTTGGCTGAAACACCATGTTATTGCTTTGTTTCAGGCTTGACACTGCCAGGTGCCTCCTGCTTGACCTCTGTTTAAATGAGGGACTTCAAGACTAGACAGCATGGCTCTTTTCAGTTTATTGCATGAAGGAGTTACACTAGTCCCAAGTTAAAAGCAGACCCCAAATGGTTACATTATACAAGCTGTGAGGTTTTTAAACTTGTGACAAGGGACAGAGGGGAAATTCTACTCA
The DNA here is from genome assembly GCF_027406575.1 of Nycticebus coucang. Classification (NCBI taxonomy): domain Eukaryota; kingdom Metazoa; phylum Chordata; class Mammalia; order Primates; family Lorisidae; genus Nycticebus; species Nycticebus coucang. The sequence continues at coordinate 35,185,788 of NC_069800.1, read as the reverse complement.
TTGCAAGGAAATCCTCACTTAAGCTTCAGTGAGCCACAAGCACTTAAAACCCATGAACCTTCAGCTGATCGTCCTTAGCCAGTCCAATCTCTACAAGGAACTGGCATATGTTCTTGCGCTGGTCACCCTGTAGCTGAATTACTTCTCCATATTCTGGATGCTCAATTACAGTACCATTGCAGGCAAATTTCTTCTTAAACGCCTTCACTAATTTCTTTTTATCGTAATCATCAGCGAGCCCTTGAACAGTAGTAAGGGTCTTCCTGCCGTTTCTCTGTTGAATTCTTATATGGATATAATCCTCAGTGCCAGCAGGAAGCAGGTCATCACCCTTACTTGCATCAGCAAAGGGGTCGAAAGAGTGGAGGTTCTGGATAGCGGACATACGATACGATTCCTTTTCCTCGGTGGAAACGGCCTGCGGAAGGCGGCGGCGGGAGAAGGCGGGCGCGGGGGAACGGAGCGTCGGGAAGCGAGGGGGCTCAAGGGGGAGGCTGCTGAGTCCTCGGCGGCGGCTCAGTGACTGGGGCCACATAGTTATTTTTAAAAACATATAATATACACTCTCTTTTTTCAAGAATACAGCACATCATCACTAATTACAGTTACCATACTATATAACACATCTTGAATTCATTCCTCCTATCTAAATGTAATTATATATTCTTTGATCAACATCTCCCCATTCCCTACTTCCTTGCAACACCAGCCTCTGGTAACCAGAATTCTATTCTGTATTTCTACAAGATCAACTTTTTTTTTTTTTTTTTTTGAGACAGTCTCAAGCTATCACCCTAGGTAGAGTGCCATGGCATCACAGCTCACAGCAACCTCCAACTCCTGGGCTCAAGCGATTCTCCTGCCTCCTCCCAAGTAGCTGGGACTACAGGTGCCCACCACAACACTCAGCTATTTTTTGTTTGCAGCCGTCAATTGTCATTTGGTGGGCCTGGGCCTGGAACCAGCCAACTCAGGTGTATGTGTCTGGCACCTTAGAGGCTTGAGCCACAGGCGCTGAGCCAACTTTTTTTTTTTTTTTTAAGACAGAGTTCTGCTCTGTCTCCTGGGCTAGAGTGCATGGCATCATCATAGTTCACTGCAACCTCAAAGTCCTGGTCTCCAGCAATCCTCCTGCCTCAGCCTCTCAAGCTTGTTCTGGGTCCCAGACTGATGGCATGGCCACCATTTAGAGCATCAACAGCCATCATTACAGAAGTAAAAAACAGCAAATTACATAGGAGAAGCTTTTACCCTGAAAGGCTACACCTTATTACTAAGCACATTTCACTGAAGAAAAGCAACTCATAAGACCATACCCAACTTCAAAGGGCAAACAAGTACAATTCTATTACATGCTTATGAGACAGAAAACAAAAATATTTGCTAGACAGCACTGATGACTATCGTATCCTTAAAAAGAAGCCTCTAATTCTGAACAACAATATTTAACTCCTGATCTCCATTATCCATCTCTGAAAATTAACTCCCTCACTAGAAAAAAAAAAGTATACACTTGCAAAATACTATCTGCGTGTGGTAGGAATGTAACTTCACCAGTCAGGCCTGCCTCTTTCCTCATTCAGGAGTCAGGGAGCAGCAGAGAAGCCATATATGGGTAACAGGAATGTACTGAAGTCAAACTGGCTAGAAACGTTCAATGTCAAAAGTGAGGGAAAGGCTAGAACAGGCAAGAAAAGCATGTTCAATTATCTACAGAGGTGGAGAAAAAAGAGAACCCTCTGTAAATTTGTTCACCAAAGGTATGGAACAGCCAGGCTTTGGAGTCTTTTGCACTACCCCTTGTCTGAAATGTTAACAAGTTTCATTCAAACCACTGGACGGAAGAATTGGAGTTTGGGTATGATTAGTAAAGTTAGACAGCATACTTTTTTTTTTTTGAGACAGAGTCTCAAGCTGTCACTCTGGGTAGAGTGCAATGCCATCACAGCTCACAGCAACCTCCAACTCTTGGGCTTAAGTGACTCTCTTGCCTCAGCCCCCTGAGTAGCTGGCATTACCGGCACCAACCACAACACCTGGCTATTTTGTTATTGTTGTTGTTGTAGTTGTCCTTATTGTTTAGCTGGCCCAGGCTGGGTTTGAACCACCAGCTTCGGTGCATGTGGCCAGCGCCATAATCACTGTGCTATAGGCACCAAGCCCAGCATACTTGTTTTTAACATAAAAACACTAGCTTTTAAATGCATTAATAGCATACCATCATGGTACTAGAAATAAAAAAAAAACAGCAGTTAAGAGATGGATTTTATGGTAAAGATAATTTTTTTATAAATCTCAAAAGACAAATAAAGATTCCTAAACTCAAGATGAACTGGGATAAACCCAAGTCTATATAGAGCCTAAATTTAACGGATGGCTGCTCCAAGTTCTAAAGTATCCTGTGCAATTTCTATACAAATTCATATATTTTTTGTTCCAGACAGTGAGACTCACAAAATCACTGGGAATGACTGGAGATGGATACCATAAGCCGTTAAACACTTGAGACTGTAAAGCCCATAAGGAATTAATTGCAGGGCAGAGCAGGAGTTCAAATAATGTCACCTGCCAAATTTCATTGGTATCTTAGCCCCACTTTCCTTATCCCATAATTTTTGGTAGCTAGGGTGTGGGAAGTAAAAGTGAAGTAAGGTTCTAAGAATTCTTCGTTGGCCTCCATAAGAATTCTTCATTGGCCTCCATGAATTTGATCTAGTTAAACAAACAAATAACCCTCCAAAACAGATTGGCAAGCAAAAAGTTAACACATAATGCCTTGAAAAATGTTTGGAGAACACTTAGAGATCAAAAATAGACCTGCCATTCAATCCTACAATTCCTCTTCTAGGTAAATATCCAGAAGACCAAAAATCACATTATAACAAAGATATATGTACCAGAATGTTTACCGCAGCCCAATTCTTAATTGCTAAGTCATGGAAGAAGCCTAAGTGCCCATCGGCCCATGAATGGATCAATAAACTGTGGTATATGTACACTATGGAATATTATGCAGCCTTAAAGAAAGATGAGACTTTACCTCTTACATGTTTACATGGATGGAGCTGGAACATATTCTTCTTAGTAAAGTATCTCAAGAACGGAAGAAAAAGTATCCAATGTACTCAGTCTTACTATGAAACCAATTTATAGCTTTTTTATGAAAGCTATAACCCAAGAAGGGGAAAGGAAAGAGGGAGGGGACTGGAGGAGAGGGAGGAAGATGGGTGGACGGAGGGTAATTGGTGGGACCACACCTACAGTGCATCTTACAAGGGTACATGTGAAATTTACTAAATGTAGAATATAAATGTCTTAACACAATTTAAAAAATGCTAAAAAAAGAAAATCCACAATGCCTTAAGTACCATAACAAGAATATAAGAAAAGCCATGCTAAAGTGTAAGTTGACGACCCTCTTTCAAGGGAACAATACCATATTTGCCACTTAGCTAGAAAAAAGGAAAAGCAAACAAAAAACAAAATCTCCCCTCTGGTTTAATGACAGTTCAGTATCAAAGCCCCTCGCTCTCCCTCCCTTCCAAAGGTTTCCGTTGCAACCCTTGTGTAATTCCAATCTCCACACTCCGCTGGCAGCCCTATACAAGCTCCATTACAAACAATGCCCAGACTACAAGGTCAGCACCAAAGGCACAGAAAGCAGAAATCGGAAACGTATCTTCCTAAACCAAAATGGGGTGGAGGAACCTTCCCTCTCAATCACTGCCCTACCCCCTAAAACAACAGGCACTGGGGGGACTCTTTCCCTAGGCTTAGGGGGCTGGCGTCTGCCGCCTTTGGGGCTTCTAAACCTCTTTCCTCTATTCAACCAGTTAGTCTTCCCTCCTGCACCCACAATGACTCTGCCTTCCCTCAACCTGAACTCACCGCTGTGGAGCGAGGGAACATCACGATGCAGGCTGGGACATGGGAAGGTGGGGAAATGCGCAATAGGGGAGATGCTGTCAGTGTTTGTGTGTGTGTGGAGGCAGCAGGGGGGTGCTCTTTAGGGAAGTCGCTGCCAAGGGCAAAGGCTCTACAGACCTGCAGTGGGGAGCTTTATAGGTAAGGTGTGGCTGAGGAAAACCCATTTTGCGGTTCTAACATAAGCGAACTATTGTGTGTGTGTGTGTGTGTGTGTGTGGTGGGGGGGGTCTAGAGTAGCCATTTCTGGGGGAAACATTCCATGGGGAAGGTAAATGAGTTATTCATAAGGAAGTCACCTGGGATTCTGGACAGGGGAATCTTTCCTTAAGGAGACATTCTGTGGGGGTGGGAATGTCATAATAGGAAGTCTTCACAAGAAACCGTTGTGGTGTTGTCCATAGAGGAGCCATTGTGGGGCCTCTACAGAGGGCGCCGTTCCTGGGAAAACGTTCCTCCAGGAGCCGTTTAGAAAAGAACTGTCCGCTAGGAAGCCATGTCGGGCCACGCCCTGCGGCGGGAGGCGTCGCCAGACCCCCACAACCCGCAGCCCCCGCCTGGCCGCCCCCTCTGCGGCCTCGGCCCCGCGTACCTGACGGAGGGGTATCCGCTTCTGGAGCCTCCGGGGGAGCGCGCGCGGGCCAGCCCCAGCCGGCGCGGGGGGTACACGTCCATGGAGGCGGGCGGCGGGCGGCGGAGGAGGACCGTGCCGCTGCGAGGGTAGCTCTGGATCGCCGGGTAGCTCTAGGACCGCTGCAGCCGGGCGGGGCGGCTGGGTGTGCCGGTGGGAGGGGGCGCGGCACGCGGGGGCACGTCGGCGCCGGGGGCGGGGCCGGACGCGCGCAGAGTGCGGAGGGGGCGTCAGGGCCCGAGAGGAGTGAGGGCTGCCCCCCGGTTGCAGGGCTGCGCCCTCCTTAGGCTGTAAGGCGGCCGAGTTGGGTGTCGGGACCGCGGATCTGAGGGTTACCACGGCGCCACTCAGCCCTCTCCTCAGGGGCCGCTTCACGCAGTGGGACTCCGCGTGGCGCCCCCCAGCTAAGCGCGCGGACGCTCTCGGAGGCGGAGCCTGGCTCCAGCCCTGCCCCGCCCCGCCGGCTCTGGCCTCCTGCGAAGCCTCCAGCTGCTGCTGCCGGATCCCTGGCGCTTCCCGGGTGCCGACTGCCTTTCCCCGGACTCCCGGGCGAGTTCCTCGTTGCTGTCTCCTCACCTCCTGCTCCTCTGTCGCGGACTCACTGTTCAAACATCCAGCGGATTCCTAGCAGGCCTCCAGTTAGCAGTGCGCGCCCAGCCCTGCAGAGGGCATGGGCGTTAGTGGTGACAGTATCCCACAGGACCCTGCGGCGTTACCGTTCAGATCCTGGCTAGACCCGTTTCCGAGTGGGGCCACGGACCAGAAACGTAATCGCGCTAAGCCTCCGTCTTTTCATGTGTAAAATAGGGAAATACTTCACTGTATATACACAGCACGTATTTAATCACTTAATCCTTCATACTGTATTGACTTTGTCAAGATGCCTTAAATGTCCTGTATTTTTTTTTTTTTCCAGAGACAGTCTCACTTTGTCGCCCTCGGTAGAGTGCCATGGTGTCACACAGCTCACAGCAACCTCCAACTCCTGGGCTTAGGCGATTCTCTTGCCTCAGCCTCCCGAGTAGCTGGGACCACAGGCGCCCGCCACATCGCCCAGCTATTTTTTTGTTGTTGCAGTTTAGCCGGGACCGGGTTCGAACCCGCCACTCTCAGTATATGGGGCCGGCGCCCTACCCATTGAGCCACAAGCACCGCCCCCTCCCCCTTTTTTAAAATTCAATTACTTGGTTGGGCGGCGCCTGTGGCTCAGCGAGTAGGGCGCTGGCCCCACATGCCGAGGGTGGCGGGTTCAAACCCAGCCCCGGTCAAACTGCAACAACAACAAAAAAAAAAAAAAAAAAAAAATTCAATTACTTGGGAGGGCAATAAAGTGAGACTCTGTATCTACAAAAAAAAAAAGATTCAATGACTCTCTCTTGAAAAGATTCAGTGCCCAAGCTGGAGTGCAGTGGCGCTATATAAGCTCACTGCAGCCTCGAACTCCTAGGATCAAGCGATCCTCCTGCCCCAGCCTCCTGAGTAGCTGCAGGCATGTGCCACTATGCCTAGCTAATTTTTCTTATTTTTTGTTGTTTATTTTGGGACAGAGTCTCATTCTGTAGCCCACGGTAGAGTGCGGTGACATCATAGCTTACAGCAACCTCAAACCTGGGCTCAAGTGATCCTCTTGCCTAAGCCTGAGTAGCTGGGACTATAGGCGCCAATCATAAGGCCTGGCTAGTTTTAGAGAGGAGACTCTTGATCAAGCTGATCTCCAACTCCTGAGCTCAAGCAATCCACCTGCCTCAGCCTCCCAAAGTGCTAGGATTACAGGCATGAACCACCACTCCTAGCCTTAATTTTTTTTTTTTTTTGGTTTTTGGCCGGGGCCGGGTTTGAACCCGCCACCTCCGGCATATGGGACCGGCGCCCTACTCCTTTAGCCACAGGCGCCGCCCCTAGCCTTAATTTTTTATATAGACAGGGTTTGACTGTGTTGCCCAGGCTGGTTTAGAACTCCTGGCTTAGCCACTCCTCTTGTGTAGGCTTCCCAACTTGCTGAGATTACAAGTATGAGCCATCGTGCTGGCTCCTTTATTCATCTTTTTACAATAAATTACAATAATTAGAACTATTTTCTTGCCATAGGCATTGGTGCTTAAATCACTTAAATGACATCACTAGCTGAAAAATCCTACCTCCACGAATAAAGATCTTGGTAATCCCTATTGTGTTTCATGCAGGTTTAGCTGAGGAAAGACCAGAAGAAGGAGTAGGAATTTAAGTATTGTTTTTCATATTCAAGGAAAAAAAAAAAAAAAGACTGTTTTGGCTCAAGTCCCAAGTCTTGAACAAGTAACTGCCATTATTTAGAGATAATTTCTTTTTCTTTCTTTCTTCCTTTTTTTTTTTGTAGAGACACAGTTTCATTTTATTGCCCATGGTAGAGTGCAGTGGCATCACACAGCTCACAGCTACCTCCAATCCCTGGGCTTAGGCAATTCTCTTGACTCAGCCTCCTGAGTAGCTGGGACTACAGGCACCTGCCAACTGCCCAGCTATTTTTTTGTTGCAGTTTGGCCAGGGCTAGATTTGAACCTGCCACCCTCGGTATATGGGGCCGGTGCCCTGCCCACTGAGCCACAGGTGCTGCCCTAGAGATAATTTCTTATCAATATTCATGCGTTGAAAATCAGGCAACCAGGGCGGCGCCTGTGGCTCAGTCGGTAAGGCGCCGGCCCCATATACCGAGGGTGGCGGGTTCAAACCCGGCCCCAGCCAAACTGCAACCAAACAATAGCCGGGAGTTGTGGCAGGCTCCTGTAGTCCTGGCTACTCGAAGGCTGAGGCAGGAGAATCGCTTGAGCCCAGGAGTTGGAGGTTGCTGTGAGCTGTGTGATGCCACAGCACTCTACTGAGGGCTATAAAGTGAGACTCTGTCTCTACAAAAAAAAAAAGAAAAGAAAATCAGGCAACCAGTGATAACCCTCATTCCCAGAGGCTTGTGCTTCTGAAAAATCAACTAGTCAAAGAAAATGCCATGAAGGCTATGTTGAACAGTTTGATGAGAATATTTCAGATTGTATATGAAACCCGCACATTGTACCCCTTGATTGCACTAATGCACACAACTATGATTTAACAATAAAAAAATTAATAAAAAAAATCAGCTAGTCAATAACAGTTTCACTCTGGTAAACTCTACTTCTGAAAGTTAGTAAATCAATGACAGCCAAACATTGGCAGCTCTATGCTTCTAGACAATAGCCAGTCAACCAATGACCAGGGTTCTGAAAGCCAGTCCTGAGCTGCTGTGCCATGCTAACACAAGTCAGAGTATGTTAATTGCTAAATACTCTTCTGTCTGAAAGATCACCAGTCCTTAAAGGCTAGGCTTTCCAAAACCTTATATAAGACCAACTCTGGCTTTGTTCTTGGAGACTAACCCTTACAAGTACAGCTCTTCCCTTGCAAGCAGATAAGAAATTCACCTATTTTTTTTTCTTTTACATCAGACCTTGGGTTCAATTTATTAGTTTTCACAAGTTTAAAGTTCACAACACTTTTTTTTTTTTTTTTTTTTTTTTTTTATTGTTGGGGATTCATTGAAAGTTCACAACACTTTTAAGATTCAACTCCCATTTACTGTTAGGTATGAATTTGGAGTTGTGACAGATATAGTGACACAGCCATGAGATTTATCAAATATAGCTTTTTCAATTTTATGCCATAGTTGTTTTCAATTTTACCCCAAAGTTGCCATTAATTATTTAAAACAACTCAATAGTTATATGCACAAAGTTGTTCAACCATCACCACAATCAATTTTTTGTTTTTTGAGACAGAGTCTCACTTCGTCACCCTCAATAGAGTGCGGGGGTCACAGCTCACCGCAACCTCAAACTCTTGGGCTTAAGCGATTCTCTTGCCTCAGCCTCCCAAGAAGGTGGGACTATAGGCAACCACCACAATACCCTGCTACTTTTAGAGACAAGATCTGGCTCTGGCTCAGGCAATCCACCCACCTCAGCTTCCCAGAGTGCTAGGATTACAGGCGTGAGCCACCATGCTGGCCACCACAGTCAATTTTAGAACATTTTTTTAATCACTCCAGTAAGAAACCGTTTGTCTATGAGCAATCATTCCCTATTTCTCCCCAACCACCCCAGTCTTAAACAACTACTAATCTTTCTCTCTATAAATTTACCTATTCTGAACATTTCATATGATTTGGAATCATATGTGATCTTTTGTGACTGGTTTCTTCCACTTAGCATAACGTTTATAAGGTTTATACATGTATCAGAATTTTGGTCCTGTTCATGATTGAATAATATTCCATTGTATGGATACACCATTCTTGGTCACCCATTTATCAGTTGATCAATATTCGGGTTGTTTTTACCCTTTTTGCTATGTGTTTTAGCTAAGGCTGTTATGAATGTGTAGAAGTTGCTGTGTGGACATGTTTTCACTTCTCATAGATATGCTTCTCATGTATCTAGGAATGGAATGCTAGATCCTATGGCAACTCTATGCTTAAACTTTTGGGGAACTGCTCAGCTGTTTTCCAAATCAACTGCACCATTTAAATTCTCACTGGAAACTACAGTGGTTCCAAATTTTCCACATCCTCCCCCAAATTTATTGTATTTTTTAATTTTTTTTTTCACCATACACTGGTTTTATATACCATTTGACAAATTTTCATCACACTGGTTAACATAGCCTTCCTGGCATTTTCTTAGTTAGAGTGTTCAGACATTTATATTCTACATTTAGTAAGTTTCACATGTACCCTTGTAAGTTTTACATGTACCCTTGTAAGATGCACCCTAGGTGTGGTCCCACCAATTACCCTTCCTCCACCTATCCTCCCCCCTCCCTTTCCCCTTTCCCCATATTCTTAGGTTATAATTGGGTTATAGCTTCATTTATTGTATTTTTTATTTTAGCCATCCTAGTGAGTATAAAGTGGACTTTCATTGTGGTTTTGGTTTGCATTTTTCTGTTAACTAATGATGTACAGCATCATTTCATGTGCTTATCAGCCATTTGTATATCATCTTTGGAGAAACATCTGTTCAGATTCTTTGCCCATTTTATTTATTTATTTATTTAGAGACAGAGTTTCACTTTGTCACCCTTGGTAGAGTGCCCTGGAATCATAGCTCACAGCAACCTCACACTGTTGCCTCAGCCTCCCAAGTAGCTGGAACTACAGGCACCCGCCACAACAGCCAGCTAATTTTAGAAACAGAGCTCACGGGCGGCGCCTGTGGCTCAGTCGGTAAGGCGCCGGCCCCATATACCGAGGGTGGTGGGTTCAAACCCGGCCCCGGCCAAACTGCAACCAAAAAATAGCCGGGCGTTGTGGCGAGCGTCTGTAGTCCCAGCTACTCAGGAGGCTGAGGCAAGAGAATCGCTTAAGCCCAAGAGTTGGAGGTTGCTGTGAGCTGTGTGAGGCCACGGCACTCTACCGAGGGTGGTACAGTGAGACTCTGTCTCCACAAAAAAAAAAGAAACAGAGCTCACTCTTGCTCACGTTGGTCTCCAACCATGCGCTCAGGTAATCCAACCACTTCAGTCTCCCAGAGTGCTAGGATTACAGGCATAAACCACTATGCCCTCCCTCTCTTTTTATATTCTTTATGGGGTCTTTTGAAGCACAAAACTTTAAAATTTTGATAATAGCCAATTTATTTTTTCTTTTGTTGTTTGTGCTTTGGGTGTCATAACTAAGAAAGCATCAACTAATCTAAGATTGTGAGGAGTTATTCCTGTTTTCTTCAAAGAGTTTAATAATTTGAGCTCTTTTTTATTTTTATTTATTATTTTTTCTATTTTGTAGAAAAAGAAATAATGACAAGAGACAGAGTCTCACTTTATTGCCCTTGGTAGAGTGCCATGGCGTCACACAGCTCACAGCAACTCCAACTCCTTAGCTTAGGCGATTTTCTTTCCTCAACCTCCCAAGTAGCTGGGACTACAGGCACCCACCACAATGCCCAGCTATTTTTTTGTTGCAGTTTGGCCAGGGCCGGGTTTGAACCCGCCACTTTCAGTATATGGGGCCAGTGCCCTACCCACTGAGCCACAGGCACCGCCCTGGGCTCTCTCATTTTAAATCTTTGATGCATTTTGAGTTAATTTTTGTATATGGTGTGAGGTGGGTATTCTATTTCATTATTTTTTCATGTGACCGTCCACTTGTATCAGCATCATTTGTTGAGCAAATGGTTTTTTCCCAATTGAATTGTCTTGATACTCTCATTGAAAATCAATTTTTTTATTTGTGTATATTTGAACCCTCAGATGCCACAATGCAAGAGTGAATTTCATGATGAATTTTATGAACCATGCATAGTTCTTTTATTTATTTATTCTTTTTTTTTTTTTTTGAGGCAGAGACTCAAGCTGTCACGCTGGATAGAGTGCTATGGCATCATAGCTCACAGCAACCTCTAGCTCAGACTCAAGCGATCCACTTGCCTCAGTTTTTCTATTTTAAGTAGAGACGAGGTCTCGATTTTTGCTCAGGCTGGTCCCAAACTCGTGAGCTCAAGCCATCCACCCACCACGGCCTCCCAGAGTGCTAGGATTAAAGGCATGAGCCACCATGCCTGGCTGAAAGACAGTGCACAGTTACTGAATGAGGGAAAAGTTCATTTGCAGGGCAGTGCCTGTGGCTCAGTCGGTAAGGCACCGGCCCCATATACCGAGGGTGGCGGGTTCAAACCCGGCCCCAGCTGAACTGCAACCGAAAAATAGCTGGGCGTTGTGGCGGGCGCCTGTAGTCCCAGCTACTCGGGAGGCTGAGGCAAGAGAATCACTTAAGCTCAGGAGTTGGAGGTTGCTGTGAGCTGTGTGATGCCATGGCACTCTACCGAGGGCCATAAAGTGAGACTCTGTCTCTAAGAAAAAAAAAAAAAAAGTTCATTTGCAGTTCTTTGTGTGCAAGTGTTCTTTCAATATTGAAAATGGTGGAAAGTTAGATATAAATCAGTGTATACTAACAGCTAAGCATAAAAGATGTGTAATTTCCTCAACTTTTACTAGAGGAAGTGCTAACAAATTTTTAGCGAACCATAGTAGCTCATGCCTCTAATACCAGCACTTTGGGAAGCCATGGAGGGAGGATTCTTTAAGGCAGGAGTTTGAGACCAGCCTGGGCAACATAGTAAGACTCTATTTCTTTTTCTTTTCTTTCTTTCTTTTTTTTTTTGTAGAGACAGAGTCTTAACTTTATCACCCTCGGTAGAGTGCCATGGTGTCACACAGCTCACAGCAACCTACAACTAATTCCTGGGCTTAGGCGATTCTCTTGCCTCAGCCTCCCGAGTAACTGGGACTACAGGCACCAGCCACGATGCCTGGCTATTTTTTTTGTTGCAGTTTGGCCAGGTCCAGCTTTGAACCCACCACCCTCGGATATGGGGCTGGCACCTTACCCACTGAACCACGGGCATCACCCAAGACCCTATTTCTAAAAAAAAAAAAAATGCTTTTAATTAGCCAGCCTTGTTGGTGTGTTCCTGTAGACCCAGCTAGTTGGGAGGCTGAAGGCTACAGCGAGCTATGATCATGCCCTTGTACCCCAGCCTAAGTGACAGATTGAGACTCTGCCTTTAAAAAAAAAAGAAAGGAAGTGATACAATAGCAAAATTTTGACTGAGAGATTCAAATGAAGAAGATAAAATAATCATACCAGATGTTGTAATGCCCTCCCACACTATGTGTTGTCATTAGTCTTTAAGCATAACATACTGCTACCGAAGTTTTTTCTAATTCCAAAATTGAAAGGAAATTTTTATTTTTTAATTTATTTAATTTTATTTTTTTTGTAGAGACAGAGTTTCACTTTATTGCCCTCGGTAGAGTGCCATGGCCTCACACAGCTCACAGCAACCTCCAACTCCTGGGCTTAGGCGATTATCCTGCCTCAGCCTCCCTAGTAGCTGGGATTACAGGCACCCGCCACAACGCCTGGCTATTTTTTTGTTGCAGTTTGGCCGGGGCTGGGTTTGAACCCGCCACCCTCGGTATATGGGGCCGGCGCCCTGCTCACTGAGCCACAGGCGCCGCCCTGAAAGGAAATTTTTAAATGCTAGGACAAACACTAACTGCAATAATTTAAAATGTGATAACTTCATTAACTACTGTTGCAATGACTGTCAAAGTTCAAAATGCCTCAGCCTTGTATAGGATTGTCATGGATGCAAATAATCACAATGGAGAAAAATTTTCCTTTTTCTTGTGCAATGATTTCCTGGTGATAAAGGCTTGCGTGTAAGACTATTTTGTGTAGAAAATAGCCATATTTCACAAACAAAAGCAAATTTTTGCAGAGACTCTCCTATTGAGTTAATAGGAAAAAAATCTTTTTTTTTTTAGAGACAGTCTAACTTTGTCACGCTTGGTAGAGTGCTGTGGCATCACAGCTCACAGCAACCTCCAGCTTGTAGGCTTAGGTGATTCTCCTGCCTCAGCCTCCCGAGTAGATGGGACTACAGGCGCCCGCTACAATGCCTGGCTATTTTTTTGTTGCAGTTTGGCCCGAGCTGGGTTTGAACCAGCCACCTTCAGTATATGGGGCCGGCGCCCTACTCACTGAGCCACAGGCACTGCCCAAGAAAAAATAATCTTATTGTTTTTGGTGGAGATAAGACAAAATTTTTATAGATGTTTGCGCAATGTTTATTCAAAGTTAAAGTAAAGCTTGGATGTTTCTATTGAAGCTGTTGACTGTCCTCATATTCTGCTGCTGCTCAAACAGCAAATGGGCTGCTGCATCTGTGAGGAAAAGGGGTTCCACATGTAGTTTCTGCTCTCACTGTGGCAAATCCCTCCTAACCACCATCAGGAAAGTAAAAGGAAGCCCGCGTTTCAGGCTGGAAGAGACACGACAGACAGTTTACTTGTGCACATCCGAGAGCAGGACTCTGGTGGAGAGTGAGGCTGCGCCCTACCCTCGCAAGGGCTCTGCATACCTGGCGCTCACCACACATCTTCAGGGCTTTCTGCCAGGCACTCAGCAAGGTGGACATCTATGTCCAGCTGGGTCAGCTCCGGAGCGAATACCTTCTGGCACTTCGGGCAGCTCTGCAGGGCCAGGGCACCCTCCACCCCCCTCCCTGGAGGTGGGGCGTCCCCCTGGGTTCAGGCGCAGGGTGTACTTGAGGGGATCTGGTGGGGGACTCCGGGTGTCCTCCTGCCCGGCAAAGAGGCCCATGGGAGTGGCCTGGGACCGCCGGGGCGGGTGGAAAGGGCGTCCAGGAAAAGATGTTGGGTCCGATCGTGAAGACCGCGGGGGGCGCAGGGCGCTCTGGGCTGCCCCTGGACTCCTGGCCGGGGAAGGCAGGCAGCGGTGGCGGCTGGCCATCCAGGGTCAGATCCGGGCTCACAGTGCGCAGCAGCTCCATCCAGAGTCGCTCGCTCTCGCTGTTGCCCTCCTGGAGAAACCAGGGGCGGCCGCTCTGGAGCCAGTCCCCTGAAGGAGGCCCCGGCGTCTCAGCCTCAGGCGCTGCCTCCCAGCCTCCTCCATCAACCCCGTGAGCGCCTGAACGAAAAATTTTATAAGGTCTCAGAATTCTTATTGACTTTTAATATAATCCATTGAAGGAAATCTTTCTGGCAATAAGGTTATGCAAACTGGAAAAGAGCAGTTTATTGAAGTACTCCATTGCTTAAGGAAGTACTCAATGCATTAAAAGTAATTAATGAAGAAAAATTTATCCATTTAAGTGTTAAGCCTGTTCTTAAAAGAGACATTACTTATGAACAAGAAAAGAAATTCTGATTGAAGGGCGGCGCCTGTGGCTCAGTCGGTAGGGCGCTGGTCCCATATACCTGAGGGTGGTGGGTTCAAACCTGGCCCGTCCAAACTGCAACCAAAAAATAGCCGGGCGCTGTGGCGGGCGCCTGTAGTCCCAGCTACTTGGGAGGCTGAGGCAAGAGAGTCGCTTAAGCCAAGGAGTTGGAGGTTACTGTGAGCTGTGTGAGGCCACGGCACCCTACCGAGGGCCATAAAGTGAGACTCTGTCTCTACTAAAAAAAAAAAAAAGAAATTCTGATTGAAGTGAATAATTTTTATAGCATTTGTCATGCTACCTTTTGAAATGGATTTCCTCCCATGAAGAATTTTATTATTTTACATTGATATTACTAAATACTCTCTAGCATGTGAACATGTGGAATCATGTTTAGTGTTGAAGAAGAAAGGAATAAAAATTGATGATGATGCTCTTTTCTATCAAAGAATGGCATTTTTAAAAGTTACTGAGAGAGACAACACAATCCCGAATAATGGAAAAGCAAGTCATGCCATAAAAACATGGTATTTGCTTCAACAAACCAAATTTAAAAAGCAGTTCTCACAGTTGTTAACTTTATCCTAAAAGATGTTCAGTATATGGCTCATAATGTTAATGTTGAACATGATTTCTAATCAATGAATATTTAGTGGACAAAAGAATAACATAAGTTAGATGCGAAGGGAAGCTATGTTGCAACAACAATGATTATAGATTGTATCTGCAAGGAATTTTATAAGCAAATCCCCTAAACAAGAAACTGTTAACTAAAATGGTCAAAAAATATAATTAAAGGGCAGTGCCTGTGGCTCAAGGAGTAGGGTGCTGGCCACATATACCGGAGATGGTGGGTTCAAAACCAGCTCTGGCCAAAAACTGCCCCTCCCCCCCAATATATATATAATTAAAGAAATAAATAATTCAGATAATGTACTTATAATTTATTTTCTTTTTTTCTCATTAAACTTTGTTTTAATGGGTCTCAAAATTCTGTGACAGATTTTTGGTCATTATTTCCATTAAAAAGTACTGATTTTAGGGCGGCGCCTGTGGCTCAGTGAGTGGGGCGCCGGCCCCATATGCCGAGGGTGGTGGGTTCAAACCCAGCCCCGGCCAAACTGCAACAAAAAAATAGCCGGGCGTTGTGGCAGGCGCCTGTAGTCCCAGCTGCTCGGGAGGCTGAGGCAAGAGAATCGCGTAAGCCCAAGAGTTAGAGGTTGCTGTGAGCCGTGTGACGCCACGGCACTCTACCCGAGGGCAGTACAGTGAGACTCTGTCTCTACAAAAAAAAAAAAAAAAAAAAAGTACTGATTTTAAAAACTGCCACACAAAAAGAAAGAAATGGTCCACAAAACATTTTCCTTTCCTTCTGAAGTTTTTACGATGCATTGTTATCATTAACCAGTCTTTTACTATTAAACTTAAATGGCCAATTGAAACAAACAGTTCTGAGACCGTTCTTCCACCACTGATTAAGACTGGGGTGGCAGGTATTAGAGATAATATTCATTTAGCCTTCTGAGCTTTCTGGGCAGACTTGGTGACCTTGCCAGCTCCAGCAGCCTTCTTGTCCACTGCTTTGATGACACCAACAGCAACTGTCTGTCTCATGTCACGAACAGCAAAACGACCCAGAGGAGGATTATCTGAGAAGCTCTCAACACACATGGGTTTGCCAGGAACCATATTGACGATGGCGGCGTCACCGGATTTCAGGAATTTAGGGCCATCTTCCAGCTTTTTACCAGAGCGGCAGTCAATCTTTTCCTTCAGCTCAGCAAACTTGCAGGCAATGTGAGCTGTGTGACAATCCAGTACAGGAGCGTAGCCAGCACTAATTTGGCCTGGATGGTTCAGGATAATCACCTGAGCAGTGAAGCCAGCTGCTTCCATCGGTGGGTCATTTTTGCTATCACCAGCAACATTGCCACAACGAACATCTTTGACAGACACATTCTTGACATTGAAGCCCACGTTGTCTCCTGGAAGAGCTTCACTCAAAGCTTCATGGTGCATTTCAACAGACTTTACTTCAGTTGTAACATTAACTGGAGTAAAGGTGACCACCATGCCAGGTTTGAGAACACCAGTCTCCACTCGGCCCACAGGGATGGTACCAATACCACCAATATTTTTTTTTTTTTTAAACATTGGGGGAGGGAACCTTATTTTATTTTATTTATTTATTTATTTTTTGTGTGGTTTTTGGCCAAGGCTGGGTTTGAACCCACCACCTCCAGCATATGGGACTGGTGCCCTATCCCTTTGAGCCACAGGCACTGCCCCAATACCACCAATTTTGTAGACATCCTGCAGAGGCAGACGCAAGGGCTTGTCAGTTGGATGAGTTGGTGGCAGAATGTAATCCAGAGCTTCAAGCAGCGTGGTTCCACTGGCATTGCCATCCTTCCGGGTGACTTGCCATCCCTTGAACCAAGGCATGTTTGCACTTGGCTCCAACATGTCATCATTCCAACCAGAAATTGGCACAAATGCTACTGTGTCAGGGTTGTAGCCAATTTTCTTTTCTTTTCTTTTTTTTTTTTTGTAGAGACAGAGTCTCACTTTATGGCCCTCGGTAGAGTGCCGTGGCCTCACACAGCTCACAGCAACCTCCAACTCCTGGGCTTAAGTGATTCTCTTTTTTTTTTTTTTTTTTTTTTGGCTGGGGCTGGGTTTGAACCCACCACCTCCGGCATATGGGACTGGCGCCCTACTCCTTGAGCCACCCGCTTAAGTGATTCTCTCCCCCACAGGCGCCACCCGCTTAAGTGATTCTCTTGCCTCAGCCTCCCGAGTAGCTGGGACTACAGACGCCCACCACAACGCCCAGCTATTTTTGGTTGCAGTTTGGCCGGGGCCGGGTTTGAACCCGTCACCCTCGGTATATGGGGCCGGCGCCTTACCGACTGAGCCACAGGTGCCGCCCTGTAGCCAATTTTCTTTTTTTTTTTTTGTAGAGACAGAGTCTTACTTTATTGCCCTCGGTAGAGTGCTGTGGCATCAGACAGCTCACAGCAACCTCCAACTCCTGGGCTTAAGTGATTCTCTTGCCTCAGCCTCCCGAGTAGCTGGGACTACAGGCGCCCGCCACGACGCCCAGCTATTTTTTGGTTGCAGTTCAGCCGGGGCCGGGTTTGAACCCGCCACCCTCGGTATATGGGGCTGGCGCCCTACCAACTGAGCCACAGGCGCCGCCCAAGTGCTGACTTCTTTAACGATTTCCTCGTATCTCTTTTGGCTGTAGGGCGGCTCAGTGGAATCCATCTTGTTAATGCCAACAATTAGTTGTTTCACACCTAGTGTGTAAGCCAGAAGGGCATGCGCACGGGTCTGCCCATTCTTTGAGATACCAGCTTCAAATTCACCAACACCAGCAGCAACTATCAGGACAGCACAGTCAGCCTGAGATGTGCCTGTAATCATGTTTTTGATAAAGTCTCTGTGTCCTGGGGCATCAATGATAGTCACATAGTATTTGCTGGTCTCAAATTTCCACAGGGAGATATCAAGGGTGATACCACGCTCACATTCAGCCTTCAGTTTATCCAAGACCCACGTGTACTTGAAGGAGCCCTTTCCCATCTCAGCAGCCTCTTTCTCAAAGTTTTCAATGGTTCTCTTGTCACTGCCACCACATTTGTAGATCAGATGGACAACGATGTTGATATGAGTCTTTTTCTTCCCCATTTTGGATCGAATGGGCAGTTTTCACAACACCTGTGTTCTGGCGGCAAACCCGTTGCGAAAAACAATTTATTTTCTATAAATACAAAATTTTAGTATATATCCTAGGTATTTTTTTTTACCAATATGCCTGTGAATAGGCAATTAGCTATAATTCAAATTCAACTGGACTCCTGTATTTGCTAAATTGGCAACCCTACTTGTGGATGATCTGACCTACTACATGTAATCCATTTAACAAGGATCTTTAAAAATAATCTGAACTGGGCGGCGCCTGTGGCTCAGTGAGTAGGGCGCCGGCCCCATATACCGAGGGTGGTGGGTTCAAACCCGGCCCCGGCCAAACTGCAACCAAAAAAATAGCCGGGCGTTGTGGCGGGCGCCTGTAGTCCCAGCTACTTGGGAGGCTGAGGCAAGAGAATCGCTTAAGCCCAGGAGTTGGAGGTTGCTGTGAGCTGTGTGACGCCACGGCACTCTACCGAGGGCCATAAAGTGAGACTCTGTCTCTACAAAAAAAAAAATAATAATAATAATCTGAACTGGGCGGCGCCTGTGGCTCAAGGAGTAGGGCACCGGTCCCATATGCCAGGCGGGTTCAAACTGAGCCCTGGCCAAAAAAAAAATAAAAATAAAAATAATCTGAACTGTGAGTGGTGGCTTATGCCTGTAGTCCCAGCTAATTGGAAAGCTGAAGTAGGAGGATGCCTTGAGGCTAGGAGTTTGAGACCAGACGGGGCAACACAGCCAAACCCATCTCTACAAATAATAGTAATAATCTATCATAATCTTTTTAATGCAGGCATAATTTCCTTATAAGAATAGGAAAAATAAAATGTATATTTCATTTTACTTGACAAAAATTTTTTTTGACAAACACATACAGTTGTAAAATTCTTGCCCCAGTAATTAGGACCATTTCCATGATCATAGAAAGTTCTCTGAAACCTTTAATTTAAAATAATAATAATAAAATAATAACACACACACAAGAAAGTTCTCTGACACTCTTTTGCAGTCAAATCCCCCACCTCTGCCCTAAGCAACCACTGATTTGATTTTAATGTCCATAGATTAGTTCTATCTACTGTTGATTTTTATATAAATATAATCAAATGTAATGATTTTGAGATTCATTCATTTTTGTTATATGTATCAGTACTTTGCTTATTTTTATTGATGAGTCGTTTGGACATAATATAATTTGTTTATCTATTTACTAATTGGTAGACATTTGAGATGTTTCCAGTTTGAAGCTATTATGTATAAACTGTTGAAAACATTCATGTATAAGTCTTTGTGCAGCCATATGTTCTCATTTGTCTTGTGTAAATACTTAAGAGTAGAACTGCTATGTTATATGGTACATGTATGTTTGTCTTTATAAGAAACAGTCAAACAGTTTTTCAAAGTGGTTGTACCCCATTTTACACTTAGTCATGTATGAGAATTCCAGTTGCTCCACATCCCTGGCAACACATGGTAGTGTCAGTCTACTACAGTGGTCAGTTCTCAACCTGTGGGTCGTGACCCACAGGAACTGTATTAAAGGGTCGCAACCTTAGGAAGGTTGAGAACCACTGGTCTACTATGTCTGTTTTCATTTATTTAAGAAAGGATTAAGAGGGGATTGAGGGCGGCGCCTGTGGCTCAAGGAGTAGGGCGCTGGTCCCATATGCCGGAGGTGGCAGGTTCAAACCTAGCCCCGGCCAAAAACCAAAAAAAAAAAAAAAGGGGGATTGAGCCTGCTATGATGCTCAGGATAATGATTCCTCTCTATTCAATGTCTCAAATCAGGGTCTTAAATAAAAGCTTGAACTGATTCAACTTTGATTTTTTTTTCAACTTTGATAATTTTGCCACAGCTACTTATTAACTGCCTGTGTTGGTCTAAAAGAAGTGGTGTTTATGCAGGGATTCCCAAAGATAAGTGATAATAAAAGCTATAGTTTAAAAATATACTGTGTTCTAAGCACCTATCATATATACTTTATGGTAGTAGCCTCCAAGATGGCCCTGAGTAATCCTAACTCCTGTGTTTGTGCTTTTGTTTTTGTTTTTTGTTTTTTTTTTTTTGAGACAGAGTCTCAGTTGCCCTGGGGTTGAGTGCCATGGTGTCATAGTACACAGCAACCACAAACTCTTGGGCTGAAGCAATCCTCTTGGCTCAGCTTCCTGAGTATGAGCAGCTGGAACTACAGGAGCCCACCAGAATGCCCAGATCATTTTTATATATTTTTAGTAGAGACAGGGTCTCCTTTGCTTAGGCTGGTCTCAAACTCCTGAGCTCAGGCAATCTACCCACCTCAGCCTCCCAAGAGTGCTAGGGTTACAGGAGTGAGCCACTGTGCCAGCCTATGTTCATGCCTTTGTATAGGCTCCTTCCACACTGAATCATGTCCGGCCTGTGACCAATACAGTAAGGGAGAAGTCACAATGTGTGACTTGGTCATAAAAGACACATGCAGGTTCCATTTGTCCTCCCTTGGATCATCCATCTGTTCTGGACAAAGGCAGCTGCCATTTTATGAGGATACTCAAGCAGCTGTATTGAGAGGCCCACATAACAAGAAACTGAGGCCTCTTGCCAAAACCAGCACCAACTTGTCAGTTGAGTGACTGAGCCACCCTGGAAGCCAATCTTCCTTCCAGCTCTGGTCCCACCTGCAATGATCACAGCCTCAGCTGACACTTGGCTGCAGTGCTGAGAGACCCTGAGCTAGTGCTGATTGGCTAAGCTACTCCTGCATTCCTGACCTTCAGAAACTGGTTAAGATGATAAATGTGTTATGTCATTACAAGTCACTAAGTTTGAGGGTGATTTGTTACACAGCAATAGTTGATTAATACATCCTCACAGCAGGTCTGTAAAGTAAGGATTAGCTATGTCTCCCTGACACAAATAAGGAAATTGAGCCTCTCAGAAAGGTTAAGTGACTTGCCCAAGTAAATGTCAGAGCAGATCTTTTTTTCCTTGACAAATAATTTAGATTTTAAGGCAGTTTTCACAGACAAACCATAAAGAGAAACATCAGGTTCGGTGCCTGTAGCACAGTGGTTACAGTGCCAGCCACAAACGTGGAGGCTGGAGGGTTTGAATCTGGCCTGGGCCAGCTAAACAACAAAGACAACTGTAACAAAAAATAGCTGGGCATTGTGGCAGGTGCCTGTAGTCCCACTTACTTGGGAGGCTGAGGCAAGAGAATCACTTAAGCCCAGGAGTTTGAGGTTGCTGTGAGCCATGATGCCATATCACTCTACTGAGGGCGACATAGTGAGACTCTGTCTCAAATAAATAAATAAATATATATATATAAATAAATGGAAACATCACACCTCAAAAAGCAAATATTAGCTTCCCCTAACCTCATTTTCCTCCCCAACATTCCAACATCTTCTCTCAAAATTTCTCAAACCTACTCAACTTTATGCTCCCCACCCCCCATCCTGTCCCCTGCATTTCCCACTCAGCAAATTAAAAACTGGCTACCTTGGAATTGAGTTTTGATTTTAGCTCTGTCTTTCTCCAGTGTCCATGTTCCTAACCACTCCCTTTCTAGAGGGGATTTCCTAGGAAGAGCATTAAATTCAAAGACAGTAACAGATGCAAATAAGGGAGGATTTGATAGATTCTGGCTGCTTCTGGGGGAACAGAAGGAGAGCAGCTGAGCATGGCTGGAGCAAACTTCCTGAGAAAGGAGGTGGCAGGGTAAGGCAGGAAAAGGAGTTTATACCAAATTTGAAGAAAGCTGTAGGTTATGCCGACAATTTCATATTTCTATGTAACAAAGAACTTTAGGCCCAGGAGAACGGTCTTATTTCTGAGTTTTACAGATACTTTGGTGGCTTCACTTGAATTATGCCTGTAATCCTAGCACTCTGGGAGGCTGAGGGAAGTGAAATGCTTGAGCTCAGAAGTTTGAGACCAGCCTGAGCAAGAGTGAGACCCCCATCTCTAAAAATAGCTCAGCATTGGGGAGGGCACCTCTTGTCCCAGATACCCAGCACTCTGGGAGGCTGAGGCAAGAGGATTACTTGAGCCTAAGAGTTTGAGGCTGCTATGGGCTATGACGCCACAGCACTCTACCAAAGGTGACAGAGTGAGACTCTCTCTCAGAGAAAAAAAAAAATAGAGTAAGACCCTGTCTCTACTAAAAATAGAAAAACTTAGTAGGCATCATGGAAGGTGCCTATAGTCCCAGCCACTTGGGAGACAGAGGCAAGAGGATCTCTTGAGCCCAAGAGACTAAATAAGGTTGTTGTGAAGTTTGATGACCCACAGAACCCTACCCAAGGCAACAGAGTGAGACTCTGTCTTAAGGAAAAAAAAAAGCTACTAGTAATTAAGATTTACTATGAAGCTATCATAATGGCACAGGGAGATATCATAATGGCCCAGGGAGAGGTAAACAGACCCAAACATCATGGGACCTTGTTGTATAATAAATGAGGCAAATTAATAAGGGAATTGGTGGACTATTCAAGATGTGGTGCTGAATAATTCACTATACATGTAAAAAAATATATTTAAGTCCCCGTGTGACCTTATATACAAAATAAACTGTAGGTGATTTAAATATGAAAAACAAACACTTGAAAATGATTTCAAGTGTTTTCAAGGGAGGCTCAAGTGAGTGGATCACTTGAGCTAAGGAGATCAAATAGGGAATAACTTTATGTCTTAGGAAAACGGGTGGATTTCTTAAATAAGAAAGAAAAATCAAGGTCAGGTGTGATACTTTGTGCCTATAATCTCAGCTGCTCAAGAGGCTGAGGCAAGAGGATCATTGAAGCCAAGGAGTTCAAAGCTATATTTGAGCCACGAACATGCCAATGTACTAGAGCGTGGGTAACAGAGCAAGGCTTTGTCTCAAATAAATAAATAAATAAAAAATAAGAACTCTAAAGAAAAGCCTGATATTTATGACCACATCAAAATTCAAAGAATAACCAAATTGACCATCCCTGTTATAACATGGATAATACTTGAAAACATTTTGCTAAGTGAAAGAAACCAGTTGAAAGCTGGGCATGTTGGCTAGCAACTGTAATCCCAGCACTCTCAGTGGCCAAGGTGGGTGGATTGCTTGAGCTCAGGAGTTCAAGACCAGAGAAAGATCCAGATCCTGTCTCTAAAAAAACTAGTGGGGCGTGTGTTGGGAGCCTATAGTCCCAGCTACTCAGAAGGCTGAGGCAAAAGAATCCCTTGAGCCCCAGAGTTTGAAGTTGCTGTGAGCTGTGAAGCCACAGACTTCTACCAAGAGCGCCAAAGTGAGACTATGTCAAGAAAGAAAGAAAGAAAGAATGAATCAGTTGAAAAGACTACATACTGTATAACTACATTTAAATGAAAGTCCAGGCCAGGTGCAGTGGCTCACTTCTGTAATCCTAGCACTCTAGCATGCTAAGGCGGGTAGATTTCTTGAGCTTGGGAGTTCAAAATCAGCCTTAGCAAGAGTGAGATGCCTTCTCTACTAAAAATAGAAAAAACTGAGGCAAACGATCACTTGAACCATGGAGCTTGAAGTTGCTGTGAGCTATGTCTCCATGGCACTCTACTCAGGGTGCCAGAGTGAGACTCTATCTCAAATAAATAAATAAATAAATGTCCAAAATAAGCAAATCTATAGACAGAAAGTAGATTAGCAGTTGCTGGGGGCTTGGGACAGAGGGGAAATGGGGAATGACTGCAGATAAATATGAGGTTTCTTTTTTTTTCTTAGAGTCTTACTTTATCACCCTCAGTAGAGTGCTGCCATAGTGTCATAGGTCACAGCAACCTTGAACTCTTGGGCTTAAGCAATCCTCTTGCCTCAGCCTCCCAAGTAGCTGGGACTACAGGCTCCTGCCACAACTTCCAGCTATTTTTTTTAGAGACTGTGTCTCACTTTAACTTAGACTGTTCTTGAACTCCTGAGCTCAAACAATCCATCTGTCTTGGCCTCCCAGAGTGCTAGTACTATGAAATGAGCCACCATGTCCAGCCTTATGGAGTTTCTGTTGAGGATGATGGTCATGCTCTAAAATTAGATTGTAGGGCAAGGCACAGTGGCTCACATCTCTAATCCCAGCACTCTGGGAGGCCGAGGTGAGTGGATTGCTTGAGCTCAGGAGACTGAGACCAGCCTCAGCAAGAGTGAAACCCTATCTCTAAAAAGTAACTGGGTATCGTTCTGGGGAGTGCCTGTAGTCACAGCTACTTGGAAGGCTGAGGCAATAGAATCGCTTGAGCCTAAGAGTCTGAGGTTGCTGTGAGCTACGATGCTGCAGTACTCTACTGGGGGCAAGAAAGTAAGACTCTGTCTCAAAAAAATAAAAAATAAATAAAACAAAATTAGATTGTAGTGATGCTTGCACAACTCTGTGATTATATCTAAAAGCCACTAAATTTTACCCTTTAAATGAGTGAATTTTATAGTATGTGACTATCTTAAAACTTTTCTTGTAAAGGGCAAACCATACACTGGAAGAAGATATTTGCAATGGATATTACCAACAGAATATGTTAAAGAACTACTATAAAACAATAAAAATGACAAATCTCCCAATACCAAAATGCACAAAGAATTAAAATTGATCACTTCACGAAGATATTTGCACCCCCATGTTCATGGCAGTATTACTCCATCACACTGGCTATGTTTTTTTGGTTATAGTTGTCATTGTTGTTTAGCAGGCCCAGACAGGACTTGAACCCACACCTTCGGTGTATGTGGCTGGTGCCCTACTCACTGAGCTACGGACACTGAGCCCCAGTTGAATTTTATTTTTTTTATTTTTTATTTTTATTTTTTTGTAGAGACAGAGTCTCACTTTACCGCCCTCGGTAGAGTGCTATGATGTCACAGCACTTACAGCAACCTCCAGCTCTTGGGCTTCCGCGATTCTCCTGCCTCAGCCTCCCAAGCAGCTGGGACTACAGGCGCCTGCCACAACGCCCGGCTATTT
The DNA here is from genome assembly GCF_027406575.1 of Nycticebus coucang. NCBI lineage: Eukaryota > Metazoa > Chordata > Mammalia > Primates > Lorisidae > Nycticebus > Nycticebus coucang. The sequence goes on along the minus strand of NC_069800.1, from coordinate 35,160,849 downwards.
TTTGGTTGCAGTTCAGCCTGAGCTGGGTTTGAACCCGCCACCCTCAGTATATGGGGCCGGCGCCCTACTCACTGAGCCACATGCTCCACCCCCAAATTGAATTTTCAAACTGCCTTTCTCCAGGATTCAGTCCAGAACAGTGACTAGGGCCCATGTATTTCATATTCTTTCTCTGCTACCTTTCCCTCCTTTTCTTTTTTTCTTTTTCTTTTTGTTTTATTTTAGAACATTAGGGGGTACAGATATTTTGTTTATATACTTTGTTGTACATATTGAATCTAAGTTATACACATAAGCCTTCCCCCATTTTCTTTTCTGTTAATAGCCTCAGATCAAGGTCTAGGTTTTAAAAGCACACTATGGAAAAAATGCTCTAATCTTAGAGTTCTTCATATGTCAAGTAAGAAGTAAAGAAATTAAAAAAAAAAAGAAATTTTAAAAATTATTTTCCTCCTGACAATGTATTGCTTTGGAGACTACCAATTTGCAGTAAAAATCTACGTTGAATGTCCAGAAACATTAGGAGCACAAAAGTTGCATAGAAACATAGTGCTGAGTGAAAAGAATGAGATCTGGCCAGATGCGGTGTCTCACGCTTATAATCCTAGCACTTTGGGAGGCTGAAGCATTAGGATCGTTTAAGCCCAGAAGTCTGGGCTGCAGTGAGCCATGATGATGCCACTGCACTTTAGCCTGAGCAACAAGCAGTACCCTATCTCAAAAAAAGAAAGTGGCTCAGTGAGTGGGGCGCCAGCCCCATATACCGGAGGTGATGGGTTCAAACCTGGCCCTGGCCAAAAACTGCAAAAAAAAAAAAAAAAAAAGTGGAGTAAAATCTAGATGTAAATCAAAGCGTTACACACACTCGGGCCAAGTTTATAAAATGTAAGAATGATTAAGTATTAGGAAATTTATTAATATCACCATGCTAATAATACAAAGATGAAAATACATCTGCTCCTGTCCATAGATATTGAAAAGGCATTTCATAAATTTTTTTTTTTCTGAGACTGAATCTCACTTTGTCACCCTGGGTAGAGTGCCTTGACATCACAGCTAACAGCAACCTCAAGCTCTTGGGCTCAAGTGATCCTCTTGCCTCAGCCTCCCAAGTAGCTGAGATCCCAGGTTCCCCCCCACACACACACAATACTAAGGTATTTTTATTTATTTATTATTAAATCATAGCTGTGTACATTAGTGAAATAATGGGGCGCCATACACTGGTTTTATATACCATTTGACATATTTTTATCATACTGGTTAACATAGCCTTCCTGGCATTTTCTTAGTTATTGTGTTGAGACATTTGCACTCTACATCCAGTAAGTTTCACATATACCTTTGTAAGATGCACCGCAGGTATAATCCCACCAATCATTGTCCCTCCGCCCATCCTTCCCTCTCTCCTCCCCTCCATCTGCCCCCTTCCCCATATTCTTAGGTTATGATTGGGTTATAGCTTTCATATGAAGGCCATAAATTAGTTTCATAGTAGGGCTGAGTACATTGGATACTTTTTCTTCCATTCTTGAGATACTTTACTAAGAAGAATATGTTCCAGCTCCATCCATGTAAACATGAAAGAAGTAAAGTCTCCATCTCTCTTTAAGGCTGCACAATATTCCATGGTACATATACCACAATTTATTAATTCATTCGTGGATCGATGAGCACTTGGACTTTTTCCATGACTTAGCAATTATGAATTGGGCTGCAATAAACATTCTGGTACAAATATCTTTGTTATAATGTGATTTTTGGTCTTCTGGATATATACCTAGTAAAGGAATTATAGGATTGAATGGCAGATATATTTTTAGATCTCTAAGTGTTCTCCAAATATCTTTCCAAAAGGAACGTATTAGTTTGCATTCCCACCAGCAGTGTAGAAGTGTGCCCTTTTCTCCACATCCACGCCAACATCTCTGGTCTTGGAATTTTGTGATATGTGCTAATCTTACTGGAGTTAGATGATATCTCAAAGTAGTTTTGATTTGCATTTCTCTGATGATTAAGGATGATGAGCATTTTTTCATATGTCTGTAGGCCGTGCCATGTCTTCTTCAGAGAAGTTTCTCTTCAAGTCCCTTGCCCAGCCTGTGATGGGATCACTTGTTCTTTTCTTGCTAATACATTTGAGTTCTCTGTGGCTTCTGGTTATTAAACCTTTGTCGGAGGCATAATCTCCAAATATCTTCTCCCATTCTGAGGGCTGTCTACTTGCTTTACTTACTGTGTTCCTGGCTGTTCAGAAGCTTTTTAGTTTGATCAGGTCCCAGTAGTGTATTTTTGAAGCTGCTTCAATTGCCCGGGGGTCCTCCTCATAAAATATTCGCCCAGGCTGATTTCTTCAAGAGTTTTCCCTGCACTTTCTTCTAGTATTTTTATAGTTTCAGGTCTTAAGTTTAAATCTTTGATCCAGTGAGAGTCTAACTTAGTTAATGGTGAAAGGTGTGGGTCCAGTTTCAGTCTTCTACAGGTTGCCAGCCAGTTCACCCAGCACCATTTGTTAAATAGGGAATCTTTTCCCCACTGAATGTTTTTAATTGGCTTGTCAAAGATCAAATAACGGTAAGTAGCTGGGTTCATCTCTTGGTTCTCTGTTCTGTTCCATACATCTACCTCTCTGTTTTGGAGCCAGTACCATGCTGTTTTGATCACTATCGATTTATAGTATAGTCTGCGGTCTGGTAGCATGATTCCTCCTGTTTTGTTTTTATTTCTGAATAATGTCTTGGCTATTCAAGGTTTTTTCTGATTCCGTATAAAATGAAGTATTATTTTTTCGAGATCTTTAAAGTATTACAGTGGAGCTTTAGTAGGGATTGCATTAAAATTGTGTATTGCTTTGGGTAATATGGACATTTTAACAATGTTGATTCTTCCCAACCGTGAGCATGGTATCTTTTTCCATTTGTTAACATTTCAGCTATTTCTTTTCTTAGAGTTTCATAGTTCTCTTTATAGAGATCTTTCACATCCTTTGTTAGATACAAACTCCCAAATATTTCATCTTTTTTGGCACTACTGTGAACGGAATAGAGTCCTTAACTGTTTTTTCAGCTTGATTATTGTTAACACTAGGGTATTTTTTTTAGTGACAGAGTCTTGCTCTTGCTCAGGCTGGTCTCAAACTCCTAAGCTAAGCAATCCACTTGCCTCAGCCTCCCAGAGTGCTAGGATCACAGGCCTGAGCCACTAAGCTCAGCAAGCAATTCATAAAATTTAACATAAATTCCTAATAAAATTCTTTTTTTTTTTTTTTTGAGACAGAGCCTCAGGCTGTCGCCTGGGTAGTGTGCCATGGCTTCACAGCTCACAGCAACCTCCAACTCTTGGGCTCAAGCGATTCTCCTGCCTCCGCCTCCCAAGTAGCTGTAGCTGGGACTACAGGCGCCTGCCACAACACCCGGCTATTTTTTGGTTGCAGCCATCATTGTTGTTTGGCGGGTCTGGGCTGGATTCGAACCCGCCAGCTCAGGTGTATGTGGCTGGTGCTTTAGCCACTTCAGCCACAGGCACTGAGCCGCCTAATAAAATTCTTTTTTTTTTGGCCAGGGCTGGGTTTGAACCCGCCACCTCCGGCATATGGGACCAGCGCCCTGCTCCTTGAGCCACAGGCGCCGCCCTAAAATTCTTAATAAAACATATATAAATTGATTCATCTTTCTTTCTTTCTTTTTTTTTTTTTTGAGACTGAGTCTCACTTTATTGCCCTGGGCAGAGTGACGTAGTGTCAGAGCTCACAGCAACCTCAGACTCTTTGGCTCACGCAATCCTCTTGCTTCAGCCTCCCGAGTAGCTGGGACTACAGGCACCTGCCACAATGCCTAGCTATTTTTATTTTATTTTATTATTTTTTTGTTGCAGTTTTTTTCTGACGAGGGCCGGGTTTGAACCTGCCACCTCCAGTATATGGGGCCAGCACCCTACTCCTTGAGTCACAGGCGCCACCCATTCCTGGCTATTTTCAGAGATAGTCTGGCTCTTCCTCAGGAATTCCTGAGTTCAAGTGATCCACCAGTCTCGGTCTCCCAGAGTGCTAGGATTACAGGCATGAGCCACCAGCTCAGCCATAAATTGATTCATCTTTTTTTTTCTTTTCTTTTTTTTTGAGACAGAGTCTCATTTTGTTGCCCCTGGTAGATTGCTGTGGCATCACAGCTCACAACAACCTCAAACTGTTGGGCTTAAGTGATTCTCTTGCCTCAGCCTCCCAAGTAGCTGGGATTATAGGTCCCACACGCCCGACTATTTTTAGAGATGAGGTCTTACTCTGGCTCAGGCTGGTCTCAAACTCATGAGCTTAGGCAATCCACCCGCCTCCCAGAGTACTAGGATTACAGGTGTGAGCCACTGCACCCCCGCCAATTAATTCATCTTGATGTGATTGATAATCTTTCTCTAAAATCAAGGCCAGGCGTGGTGGCTCACACCTATAATCTAGCACTCTGGGAGGCTGAGGCAGGTGGATTGCTTGAGCCCAGGAGTTCAAGACCAGCCTGAGCCAGAGCGAGACCTGGTCTCTAAAAATAGCTGGGCATTGTGGCAGGTGCCCGTATTCCTAGCTACTGGGGGGCTGAGGCAAGAGAATTGCTTGAGTCCAAGAGTTTGAGGTTGCTGTGAGCTATAATGCCACAGCACTCTACGGAGAGTGATAAAGAAAGACTGTCTCAAAAAAAAAATAGCTATAGGCATAATATGCAATAAACTTCAAAATACATTATTAAATGAAAAAACCAAGATGGCAAACCATGCACCTAGCATGCTACGATTAGTATAAACAAAAAGGAAAGAGATACAATTAGGATAACTGAGGGAAGCAGGAGGTCACTGGCCTCTTTCCTAAGACCTCCAGGAAAGAGTGGAGGCTCCAGCTGGAGGAACAAAGAGGAGAGTGAGGGCGAGGGAAGCTGTTGTCCCCTAAATCCATCACCTCCCACTTTTCTGCTTTGTCAGCCATTATGTCCACAGGCCTCCGGCTTGGCTTGTGGAACACTTTCTTGTGCTATAAAACTCCAAGGTGTCAAATGGGCAAGTGAGAGAGATTCAGAGTGAGATGGATGACTAGATGGGTGTTGGAATAAGAATCTCATGTTCCAGAGGGCAAGTCCGTCAAGACAATCCTGGCTAAGCTACTTTCCTCTGGTAAATGACTCTGCACCCTCTTCTCAGTCCTAGGGAGAGAGGGGCTAATAATGGGAACTGGGCAGTTATCACATAAAATCTTGGTAAGATGCTGGCAGTCTAAAGTGGTCCCTTGGTAACTACAATATAAGAAAGTGGGCTCATCCCAGCTACTCGGGAGGCTGAGGCAGGAGAATCGCCTAAGCCCAGGAGTTGGAGGTTGCTGTGAGCCATGTGATGCCATGGCACTCTACTGTGGGCAATAAAGTGAAACTCTGTCTCTGCAAAAAAAAAAAAAAAAAGAAAGTGGGCTCAAAGTATATTTCAGCAGCTACAGAATAGAGTGTCATTGGCATCAGACACATTTCACAAAAATATAAGAAATTGAAACCACCCTTACAAACTGATGAAAGGGTGCAAGGTGAGAACTAGAGTAAGAGCCCCAACACTCTGTGAAGGAGCAGGCTTAGCAAAAAATAATGATAATCATCAGCCACTGTCCCCTGTTTGCCTGGTAATAGTTAGTCACTGTCCCCTATTTACTTCCAACTGGTAGTTATAAAGATTCTTAACTTTTCTCCATAGATAACATCACCTTTTGAAACCTAAAATGTAGTTTCTAAGATTATCTCCTAAGTCCTACATTCCAGTGGATTGGCTAACCTGCCCTGGCCAGCAACCCACACCAAGAAACCATCTCAAATGGAATCATGACCCCAGGAGCTGAAGCAAACAGGAAGATTTTAAGACCCCTATAATTGGGCAGCGCCTATGGTTCGGTGGGTAGGGCGCCAGCCCCATATACTGAAGGTGGTGGATTTGAACCCAGCCCTGGCCAAACTGCAACCAAAAAATAGCTAAGCATTGTGGCGGGCGCCTGTAGTCCCAGCTACTCGGGAGGCTGAGGCAAGAGAATCACCTAAGCCCAAAAGCTGGAGGTTGCTGTGAGCTGTGATGCCATGGCACTCTACCGAGGGTGACAAAGTGAGGCTCTGTCTCTTAAAAAAAAAAAAAAAAAAAAGAACTTCCCCCTCACTACCACCATTCTACCCTCTACACACACAATTTTGGTGCCTGTGGCTCAAGGAGTAGGGGGTTGGTCCCATATACTGGAGGTGGCAGGTTCAAACCCAGCCCCAGCCAAAAACTACAAAAAAACCCCAAACCCTAATTATTATTTTTTATTTTTTTGCAGTTTTTGGCCAGGGCTGGGTTTGAACACGCCACCTTCGGTATACCCAAAACCCTAATTATTTAATCCCCTGCCTTTCAAACTATCTTTAAAAGCCCTATCTCCCCTATTCTCGAGGAGATGGATTTGGGAAATTCCTCCCATCTCCCTGATTAGCACTATGTGGAAAAAACTCGTTCTGTGCTATAAACTCTGGGTATTGATTCCCTCTTGGGCAGAGGGCAGATGAACTTGGTTGGGTGGCAACAAAATGAGGCAGAGACCATGTTCTCTCTTTTCATGCCACAGAGGCCTGGCAGGTGACATTTCCTAAGGGAGGATGGAGAATTCTGAGATTATACAAGAGTCTTCCTCGGTTACTTTTGGAACATATGGGAACCATGGTAGAAGGGAACTGAAAGTTTCAAAGTGTTGATCATGTCTGTTGGATAAGTCATTGAGTTGAAAGTCACAGTGGCATCATAAATACATGGCTCTGATTTTACCTGATTTTCTTTTTCTTTTTTTTTTTTTTTAGACAAAGTCTCAGTATGTCACCCTCAGTAGAGTGCTGTAGTGTCACAGCTCACAGCAACCTCAAACTCTTGGGCCTAAGCAATTCTCCTGCCTCAGCCTCCCAAGTAGCTGGAACTACAGGTGCCCGCCACACCTGGCTATTTTTTTGTTGTAGTTGTTGTTGGTTAACTGTCCAGGCTGGGTTCAAACACTCCAGCCAGGGTGTATGTGGCCGGCACCCTACCCACTGAGCTATGGGCGCCACCTTATCTGATTTTCTTAAAAATAAATCTGGATTCAGATTTTTTGGTATAAATATGTGATGCTGTGTCCTTCTCAGTGCATTACCCCGGTCACTTTGTCATGTTGAGGTGATGCTAAGTACAATGGCTTGATCAAGGTGGTAACCACCAAATATCTCCATGGTAGAGATACCTTTTTCCCTTTGCAATTCCAGAATAGTCTGTAGGATGATACTCAGATCTTTTTTTTTTTTTTGAACATATCATTATAACTCTATTTAATTTTAATAAATCACAAAGTCTTACCAAGTAAATAAAGAACAGAAAATACATATGTGGAGATTAGAGAACGAGCTTCCTAGGAACCTTTCAGAAGACAGTACAGCATTTTAGACAGAGATAATTTTTCAAAAATAAAATAATAAACAATTTGTTACATGATGAAGAAAACTTTCTTTGCTTCTTAGGCGACACTTCAGGCATCAGTCAACTTTGTAAGATGAGCAACATCTGAGTGGAATGGTATGAATAGAATCAGAATATTTAGAGCTAAAAGAGTCTTAAAGATGTATTGTCCTCAGAGATTTGTTCTGTTTCTCATTCTACCAATGAGTAAATGGAAGTCCAGGGATATTATAATGATATTTTGGTTATTACATAGATTGTTATGTTTAGATTCTTTATCAAAATGTACTTAATTAATGAATCAGTAACATTTATTTTTCTTTTTTTTTTTTTTCTTTATTGTTGGAGATTCATTGAGGGTACAATAAGCCAGGTTACACTGATTGCAATTGTTAGGTAAAGTCCCTCTTGCAATCATATCTTGCCCCCATAAAGTGTGACACACACCAAGGCCCCACCCCCCTCCCTCCGTCCCTCTTTCTGTTTCCCCCCATAACCATAATTGTCATTAATTGTCCTCATATCAAAATTGAGTACATAGGATTCATGCTTCTCCATTCTTGTGATGCTTTACTAAGAATAATGTCTTCCACGTCCATCCAGGTTAATACGAAGGATGTAAAGTCTCCATTTTTTTTAATGGCTGAATAGTATTCCATGGTATACATATACCACAGCTTGTTAATCCATTCCTGGGTTGGTGGGCATTTAGGCTGTTTCCACATTTTGGCGATTGTAAATTGAGCTGCAATAAACAGTCTAGTACAAGTGTCCTTATGATAAAAGGATTTTTTTCCTTCTGGGTAGATGCCCAGTAATGGGATTGCAGGATCAAGTGGGAGGTCTAGCTTGAGTGCTTTGAGGTTTCTCCATACTTCCTTCCAGAAAGGTTGTAGTAGTTTGCAGTCCCACCAGCAGTGTAAAAGTGTTCCCTTCTCCCCACATCCACTCCAGCATCTGCAGTTTTGAGATTTTGTGATGTGGGCCATTCTCACTGGGGTTAGATGATATCTCAGGGTTGTTTTGATTTGCATTTCTCTAATATATAGAGATGATGAACATTTTTTCATGTGTTTGTTAGCCATTCGTCTGTCGTCTTTAGAGAAAGTTCTATTCATGTCTCTTGCCCATTGATATAAGGGATTGTTGGCTTTTTTCATGTGGATTAATTTGAGTTCTCTATAGATCCTAGTTATCAAGCTTTTGTCTGATTGAAAATATGCAAATATCCTTTCCCATTGTGTAGGTTGTCTCTTTGCTTTGGTTATTGTCTCCTTAGCTGTACAGAAGCTTTTCAGTTTAATGAAGTCCCATTTGTTTATTTTTGTTGTTGTTGCAATTGCCATGGCAGTCTTCTTCATGAAGTCTTTCCCCAGGCCAATATCTACCAGTGTTTTTCCTATGCTTTCTTGGAGGATTTTTATTGTTTCATGCCTTAAGTTTAAGTCCTTTATCCATCTTGAATCAATTTTTGTGAGTGGAGAAAGGTGTGGGTCCGGTTTCAGTCTTTTACATGTAGACATCCAGTTCTCCCAACACCATTTATTGAACAGGGAGTCTTTCCCCCAAGGTATGTTCTTGTTTGGTTTATCAAAGATTAGGTGGTTGTAAAATGTTAGTTTCATTTCTTGGTTTTCAATTCGATTCCAAGTGTCTATGTCTCTGTTTTTGTGCCAGTACCATGCTGTCTTGAGCACTATGGCTTTGTAGTACAGACTAAAATCTGGTATGCTGATGCCCCTAGCTTTATTTTTGTTACAGAGAACTGCCTTAGCTATACGGGTCTTTTTCCGGTTCCATACAAAACGCAGAATCATTTTTTCCAAATCTTGAAAGTACGATGTTGGTATTTTGATAGGAATGGCATTGAATAGGTAGATTGCTTTGGGAAGTATAGACATTTTAACAATGTTGATTCTTCCCATCCATGAGCATGGTATGTTCTTCCATTTGTTAATATCCTCTGCTGTTTCCTTTCTGAGGATTTCATAGTTTTCTTTATAGAGGTCCTTCACCTCCTTCGTTAGGTATATTCCTAGGTATTTCATTTTCTTTGAGACTATGGTGAAGGGAGTTGTGTCCTTAATTAGCTTCTCATCTTGACTGTTATTGGTGTACACAAAGGCTACTGACTTGTGGACATTGATTTTATATCCTGAAACATTACTGTATTTTTTGATGACTTCTAGGAGTCTTGTGGTTGAGTCTTTGGGGTTCTCTATGTATAAGATCATGTCGTCAGCAAAGAGGGAGAGTTTGACCTCCTCTGCTCCCGTTTGGATTCCCTTTATTTCCTTGTCTTGCCTAATTGTATTGGCTAGAACTTCCAGCACTATGTTGAATAGTAAAGGTGACAGAGGACAACCTTGTCTGGTTCCAGTTCTAAGAGGAAAAGCTTTGAGTTTTACTCCATTCAGTAAAATTTTGGCTGCGGGTTTGTCATAGATAGCTTCAATCAGTTTTAGAAATGTGCCACCTATGCCTATACTCTTCAGTGTTCTAATTAGAAAAGGATGCTGGATTTTATCAAATGCTTTTTCTGCATCTATTGAGAGGATCATGTGATCTTTATTTTTGCCTCTGTTAATATGGTGGATAACGTTTATAGACTTGCGTATGTTAAACCAGCCTTGCATCCCTGGGATGAAGCCTACTTGATCATGATGAATGACTTTTTTGATGATAAGCTGTAATCTATTGGCTAGGATTTTGTTGAGAATTTTTACGTCTATGTTCATGAGTGAGATTGGTCTGAAATTCTCCTTTTTGGTTGGGTCTTTTCCTGGTTTTGGTATCAGGGTGATGTTTGCTTCATAGAATGTGTTGGGGAAGATTCCTTCTTCCTCAATTTTTTGGAATAATTTCTGCAGTACAGGAATAAGCTCTTCCTTGAAGGTTTGATAGAATTCTGGTGTGAAGCCATCTGGACCAGGGCATTTTTTGTTGGAAGCTTTTTTATTGTTTCTTTGATCTCAGTGCTTGAAATTGGTCTGTTCAGGAGCTCTATTTCTTCCTGGCTAAGTCTAGGGAGAGGGTGTGATTCCAAATATTGATCCATTTCCTTCACATTGTCAAATTTCTGGGCATAGAGTTTCTGTTAGTATTCAGAGATGATCTCTTGTATCTCTTTGGGATCAGTTGTTATTTCCCCTTTATCATTTCTGATTGAGGTTACTAGAGATTTTACTTTTCCATTTCTAGTTAGTCTGGCCAATGGTTTATCTATTTTATTTATTTTTTCAAAAAACCAACTCCTTGTTTCATTAATTTTCTGAATGATTCTTTTGTTTTCAATTTCTTTGATCTCTGATTTGATTTTGGATATTTCTTTTCTTCTACTGAGTTTAGGCTTAGATTGTTCTTCTTTTTCCAATTCCATAAGATCTCTTGTGAGATTGTTGATGTGCTCTCTTTCTGTTTTTCAAATGTAGGCATCTAAAGCGATGAATTTTCCTCTCAAAACTGCTTTTGCAGTATCCCACAGGTTTTGGCAGCTTGTGTCTTCATTGTTGTTATGCTCAAGAAAGTTAATGATTTCCTGTTTTATTCCTTCCTTCACCCATCTGTTATTCAACAGAAGATTGTTTAGTTTCCATGCCTTTGGGTGGGGTCGAGCATTTTTGTGAGAGTTGAGTTCCACCTTTAGTGCCTTATGGTCTGAGAAGATACAAGGTAAAATTTCAATTCTTTTGATTCTGTTGATATTTGTTTTGTGTCCCAGGATATGATCAATTTTGGAGAATGTTCCATGGGGTGATGAGAAGAATGTATATTCTTTATCTTTGGGATGGAGTGTTCTTTTTTTTTTTTTTTTGTAGAGACAGAGTCTCACTTTATGGCCCTCAGTAGAGTGCCGTGGCCTCACACAGCTCACAGCAACCTCCAACTCCTGGGCTTAGGCGATTCTCCTGCCTCAGCCTCCCGAGTAGCTGGGACTACAGGTGCCCGCCACAACGCCCGGCTATTGGATGGAGTGTTCTATATGCGTCTATCAAGCACAGTTGTTCTAGGGTCTCATTTAAGTCTCTTATATCCTTGTTTAATTTCTGTTTAGAGGATCTGTCCAGCTCTATAAGAGGAGTGTTAAGGTCTCCTGTTATTATGGTATTATCAGATATCATATTGCTCAGACTGAGTAAGGTCTGTTTCAAGAATCTGGGAGCATTTAAATTGGGTGCATAGATATTTAGAATTGAAATGTCTTCTTGTTGTATTTTTCCCTTGACCAATATAAAGTGACCATCTTGGTCTTTTTTATCTTTAGTTGCTTTAAATCCACATGTATCTGAAAATAAGATTACAACTCCTCTTTTCTTCTGAATGCCATTTGCCTGAAAAATTGTCTTCCAATCCTTGACTCGGAGCTTTAATTTGTCTTTTGAAGCCAGGTGTGTTTCTTGCAGACAGCAAATGGATGGCTTGTGTTTTTTAATCCAGTCAACCAATCTATGTCTCTTCAGTGGGGAATTCAAGCCATTAACATTTATTGAGATAATTGATAAGTGTGGTAGTATTCTATTCATCTTATTTTGTGAGAGTCCATTGCTTAGTTTTATCTTTTGCATCAGTGTGGAGGTTTGGTTCTGTCCTTTAATTTCTGAGTTCTTACTTTGCTGCTGATCCATTGTGGTGGTCAGTGTGCAGAACAGGTTGCAGTATTTCCTGTAGAGCTGATCTTGTTGTGGCGAATTTCCTCAATGTTTGTATATCCATAAATGATTTGATTTCTCCATCAATTTTGAAGCTTAGCTTAGCAGGGTACAGAATTCTGGGCTGGAGATTGTTCTGTTTAAGTAGATTAAAGGTAGATGACCATTGTCTTCTTGCTTGGAAAGTTTCATTAGAGAAGTCTGCGGTCACTCTGATGGATTTGCCCCTGTAGGTCAACTGGCGCTTACTCCTGGCAGCTTGCAGAATCTTTTCTTTTGTCTTGACTTTGGACAGGTTCATCACAATGTGTCTTGGAGAAGCTCGGTTAGAGTTGAGGCGACCTGGGGTCCGATATCCCTCTGAAAGCAGTGTGTCAGAATCTTTGGTGATATTTGGGAAATTTTCTTTTATAATATTCTCTAGTATGGCTTCCATTCCTCTGGGGCATTCTTCTTCCCCTTCTGGAATTCCTATAACTCGTATGGTGGAACGCTTCATAAAGTCCCATAATTCTGACAGTGAACGTTCTGCTTTCTCTCTCTTCTTTCTGCCTCTTTTACTATCTGAGTTATCTCAAAAACTTTGTCTTCTACCTCTGAAATTCTTTCTTCTGCATGGTCTAACCTGTTGCTGATACTTTCCATTGCATCTTTAAGTTCCCTGATTGACTGTTTCATTTCCTTCAGCTCTGCTATATCCTTTTTATATTCTTCATATCGTTCATCTCTGATTTGATTCTGTTTTTGGATTTCCTTTTGGTTATTTTCCACTTTATTAGCAGTTTCCTTCATTGTTTCCATCATTTCTTTCATTGTTTTCAACATGTGTATTCTAAATTCCCTTTCTGTCATTCCTAACATTTCTGTATAGGTGGAATCCTCTGCAGTAGCTACCTCATGGTCCCTTGGCAGGGTTGTTCTGGACTGGTTCTTCATGTTGCCTGAAGTTTTCTGCTGATTCTTCCTCATGGGTGATTTCTTTTTTTTTTTTTTTTTTTTTTGTAGAGACAGAGTCTCACTTTATGGCCCTCGGGTAGAGTGCCGTGGCCTCACACAGCTCACAGCAACCTCCAACTCCTGGGCTTAAGCGATTCTCTTGCCTCAGCCTCCCGTGTAGCTGGGACTACAGGCGCCCGCCACAACGCCCGGCTATTTTTTGGTTGCAGTTCAGCCGGGGCCAGGTTTGAACCCACCACCCTCGGTATATGGGGCCGGCGCCTTACCGACTGAGCCACAGGTGCCGCCCTGGGTGATTTCTTTTATCTGTTTCCTTGCCCTAATTTTCCTTTCACTTCCTCTTGCTCTTTAAGTTCTCGTGCCTGTGGACTAAGGGTTACTGGATCAGAAGGGTGAGAAGGTTTAAGAGCAAAAAAGGGATGAAAGAAAGGAGGACCGAGTGATAAGGAAAAAAAAAGAAAAATAGAGAAAGGAGAGGGGGTGGGTAAAAGGAATATTCACAAAAAGAAGAGAGGCACAGAAAGAGGGAGACAGAGCAATATAGGTGTACAGTAGGGTACTTTGATACAACCTTAAAAAAAAACCACCTTCTGGGGGTGCCCAGTTGGGTGGTTCCCTTGAGGTCAGCAGCTCTTTGCTAACCTGATTAGACACAGTACCCCACCTCCACCAAGTAGAGAGGAAAGACAAAAATGCTATAAATCAAACCAAAACAAGCAAACAGAAAACTTTACGGGATAAAATTGGCTGGAAAAACCAAATAATAGTGGTAGAAACACTAACAACAATGAAGTTCTAATTATTGAAATTGGCAGTAATGGGAAATTATAATTAAACTAGAAAAATTGAGAAACAAAAAGGATCTGTATGGAAAAGTTTGAACTTAAAAAACAAAACAACAATCCACAACATCAAAATAAACAAAAAAAAAACAACCAAACCCCCCCCCCCCAAAAAAAAACCACAACCAAAAACAAAGCAGTGTGTATATGTTATTGAATATTGTCTGGGCAACACGTGGTCTTCTGGGGTATGAGATGTTAATCACAGTTCTGATACGACTGGAGGCTGCTAGTTTCTCAAACCCCAGCAGGTAGACACCCTAAATCTCTCTTCAGCCCCCTTAAAAGGCACTTTGAACTTGTTCACTTACTGAGCAGAAGCTTTCTCAGGGAAGTGCTTGTCGCTGGAATCACTGCTGAAGTGGCTATCCACTTACCCTGTGTGTCAAAACTAATACTCAGATCTTATAATACCCTTTTCCCCATCACAATGGTTTTACCTTCCATTGATGATTCCTGCCTGAATCAATTATACTAGGCTGGTCCTAAAATGATGATTTTTCTATTCCTTTGACATTGAAAACTTGGTATTCTTTTATGAAGAAGAGGTTCCCATTTTACCCCTGCCCTCTTTAAATTTTGGGGGGGTTAATATCAGTATAAACACATGGATTCCTTTTTATTCAAAATTTTTTAATCCATCCCTGCATTATTCACTTGAAAGTGACATGGGGCCCTCTATAAATATAGATTCAGAGGCATTTTCCCTCTCTTCTGGGAGTGGAGTCAGGGTTCCGCACATATAACTGGCTCCTCCTCCAGAGCCACTGATGCCTATTAAAATCTGAAAAGCTGCAGCAAAGGGGTTTATGTTAAAAGTGGTCCTACTCTCGGACAGCTTATAACTTGAAAAGACTCCTCCTCTTTGGAAAGCCAGAATATCAGCAAACGACAGTGAGTCTTTTGGAGGTAGACAGGGTAAGGAAGAAGTAAAGAGATTGGGACTGGAAACAAGATGTTTAATTTTTTTCCCTGGGGAAGACCATGGCAGAAAAATACCTACTAATTTTTGTGTTGTTACAGCAAAAATGTTTTGCTTCTGGAGGCTCTTTTTTTTTTTAGAGACAGAGTCTCACTCTGAAGCTCAGTGCAGTAGTATCATCATAGCTCAAAGCACCTCAAACTCTTGGGCTCAAGCAATCCTTTTGCCTCAGCCTCTTGAGTAGCTACTGCCTGCCATGACACTCAGCTAGGTTTTTCTGTTTTTAGCAGAATAGGGTCTTGCTCTTGCTCAGGCTGGTCTCAAACTCCTGAGTTCAAGCAGTCCACCCTCCTCTGCCTCCCAAAGTGCTAGGATTACAAATGTGAGCCACCATGCCCAGCTCCAGAGGCTCTTCGATATTTGGAAGCAAGCATTGATATGTTTAGGAAAAAGCCTAGATTAAGATGGCAAATAGTAATTCCAGCACTTGGGAGGCCGAGGCAGATGGATTGCCTAAGCTCATGAGTTTGAGATCAGCCTGAGCAAGAGAGAGATCCTGTTTCTAAAACAGCCAGGCATTGTGGTGGGCACCTACAGTCCCAAATTCTCAGGAGGCTGAGGCAAGAGGTACACGTAAGCCCAAGCATTTGAGGTTGCTGTGACTTATGACACCACGGCACTCTAGCAAGGGTGCCAAAGTGAGACTTTATCTCTTTTTTTTTTTTTTTTTTTGAGACAGAGCCTCAAGCTATCGCCTTGAGTGCTATGGCATCACAGCTCACAGCAACCTCCAACTCCTGGGCTGAAGTGATTCTCTTGCCTCAGAAGCTCCCAAGTTCCCAAGTATCTGGGATTACAGGCACCTGCCACAATGCCTGGCTATTTTTTGGTTACAGTTGTCCTTGTTGTTTGGCAGGCCCGGCTGGATTCAAACCCGACAACTCTGGTGTATGTGGTTGGAGCCTTAGCTGCTTAAGCTACAGGTACTGAGCCATGAGACTCTATCTCAAAAAAAAAACAAAAAACTATGTCTGATTCCTGACATCATGAAGGATAACTTTCTCAGACCCAGTATGAATAAAGTAGAACCTTACATCCTGGAAATTTACCCCCATCTGACATTCCAGAGGAATGAAATTCCATTGCACAATGTATCTAATTAATCCACAGTGACTGAAGGAGCAGACAGTTTTACAGTTCTGTAAAGTTACAGTTTAACTTTAGAAACTAATAGTTTCTATGTTTTTACAGTCCGGTTATATAGCTAAAAGCAGGATTTTATTGCCCTGTAGAAGGTTAACCAGTCTTAAATTTTACCAAGAATTGTCCTTGGAATTCTTTTCATTGGCTCTGACTCTGTTGGTTTGTACACACACACACACATATACAATTTTTCAAGCTGGGACAAATCTGCTTCTTTTCTTTTTGGGGGGGGTGTAGAGTGCTGTTGTATCAGAGCTCACAGCAACCTCATACTCTTGCGCTCAAGCGATCCTCTTGTCTCAGCCTCCCAAGTAGCTGGGACTACAGATGCCTGCCATGAATGACACCCAGCTATGTTTTAGAGACAGAGTCTTGCTCTGGTTCAGGTAGGTTTCCAACTGGTGAGCCTAAGTAATACACCTGCCTTGGCATACCAGAGTGCTAGGATTACAGGCGTGAGTCACCACAGCTGGTCTGAGAATCATTTTCAATGTTATTGTCCAGCTCTTTTATCTTTGAGAAGTTTTCTGCTGTTAATATATTAATTGCTAAAAATCTCTTCCCATGTTATTTGAATGTTCGTTTATGTATTGTCCTGAACTGCTCAAAAAAAAAAAAAAAAGAAGAAAGAAAGAAAATATTTGCCAGACTAAGAAATCAGAAAGCTCTGGCTTAATCAGATATACTCAGAGATTTCACCAGAAATACAGTTTTCCTGGGGAACTAACGCTAGTGAAAAGAGAGGTTAATTATGTTTGATTTCCTCAAAGCCTACTGCCTAATTTCATGTGAGTGGTCTGATTTATTTTAGATCTTACACACATCACTCAGTGACACTGCACTGCTCAGAGAGGACAGAGGAGGAATTCTGTAATCCTAGCTACTGGGCAGGCTCAGGCAAGAGAATTGCTTGAGTGCAAGAGTCTGAGGTTGCTGTGAGTTATGACATCATTGCACTCTACTGGGGGCCACAAAATGAGACTCTGTCTCAAAAAAAAAAAAGAAAGAAAAAGAAAAAAGAAATAGTACGATAATCAGAAGAACAGTCTAGGAGGTATAATTCTCTTCTTCCCTTTGTATCAATATCCAGCCAGACAGGAAAACAGATTCCAGGTAATAGAGTTCTCAATAGAAGAAAATGGATTCAGATAATTAAACACAGCAGTGGCAGAAAGACCTGCAAGAGCCAAGCTGAAACACCCAGAGGTTATTTGTGGCAAGAAGCTGCTACCAGCCCTAGGCCTAGAAGAGAAAGGTATGAGGTGATGTTACAGGAGCCCAGGAACTCCTAGAGTCCTCAGGCAAAAACTGAAATCATGGGTGGGGGCGACCCAGCAGGAGACCCAGCCTCTGCCATAGACACCACTCTTCCTACATCTGGTCTCCTGTCAGTGTCTCCCAGAGGCCTTGGGAACCTGAGAAGTTAGATTTGGATCCATGTGAACATAAGAGAAGCAGGCAGAATGGGTGTGTGAGCCAGTTCCCACTTGACCTACTAGTGAAGTTGGGATGGGGGAGAGAGGAAGAGAAATAATGGAGGGAGGAAATCTTCTGTGAGATAATACAGTTTCCTAGAATCCAAGGTCACAATTTTCAAGATGGAAAGGTCTTACCAGGAACCCAGCACAATGGCTACATTTAAAAATATTCATACAGACATTAATATGAACTCATGTTTGTATGTACATATCTATGTATACACATATGTACAGATGGGTAGATACACAAATAACTCTGGAAATAAATATGTGTCTGCATGGGTTAGTATATATACATATACATATTTTCTTTTTTTTTAATTATTGCTGAGTTGCTTTTTTTTTTTTTTTTGTAGAGACAGAGTCTCACTTTACTGCCCTCGGTAGAGTGCCATGACGTCACAGGACTCACAGCAACCTCCAGCTCTTGGGCTTACGCGATTCTCCTGCCTCAGCCTCCTGAGCAGCTGGGACTACAGGCGCCCGCCACAACGCCCGGCTTATTTTTTTGTTGCAGTTTGTCTGGGGCCGGGTTTGAACCCGCCACCCTCGGCATATGGGGCCGGCGCCCTACTCACTGAGCCACAGGCGCCGCCCACATATACATATTTTCTAACTCTGCTAAGAGATCATGAGAGCAGTGACACTCAATAGAAATGAGCACACCCAGTGTCCAGATCTTGGTTTCTAAATACCATTCTCTGGCTTGACACCTGTAGCTCAGCAGCTAGGGTGCCAGCCACATACACCTGAGCTGGCAGGTTTGAATCCAGCCTGGACCTACCAAACAATGATGGCTACAATCAAAAAATAGCCAGGCATTGTAGCGGGTACCTGTAGTCCCAGCTACTTGGGAGGCAGAGGCAAGCGAATTGCTTGAGCCCAGGAGTTAGAGGTTGCTGTGAGCTGTGATGTCACAGCATTCTACCCAGGGCGACAGCTTGAGGCTCTGTCTCAAAATAATAATAATGATAATAGTAAATAAAAAATACCATACTCCAATAAAAATAACTAAAGCTTCCTGGAGAAATAGCTGAAGTTAGGTATGGGGCAAATGAAATACAAGATGAGCCCAAAGCATCTTATAGTGCCAAAAAGCAAGAAAATACTCAAGGAAAAAAAAAGGATGGGTCATGTCACAGGGACACCAGAGCCAAGTTGGAGGAGTTCCCAATGGTTAAAGCTGGAACACTTCGGAAAACAAAATAAATAATATGGTATTGGAGTAAAGCCCACAGTGTAAAATAAATATACATGAGTCCATACTTACATAAATAAAATGATCCAATACATAACAGAGAAGGGACAAATCTTCCTTACAGAAAGAAGAATTCCAAATAAAATGAGTAGTTATGCTCTCCCCCTTGCAGAAGGTCGAGTTTTATTCCTTTCCCTACTCGCCTTTGAATGACTCACTTCCAAATAATGGAATAAGGAAACAGGAAAAATAGTAGCTTTACAATGGAAAAACGTGGCAAATACAACTGTAACCAAGTGATGGAAATTAATATCAGTAATGAGTAAATCACTCATGCTATTCTTCTGTAAATCCTATAACCCCAGTCTAATCATGAGGAAAACGTCATACAAACCCCAATTGAGGGATATTCTACAAAATGCTTAATAATACTTCTCAAACTGTCAGGGTTATAAAAACAAAAAAAGACTGAGAAACTATCACAGACTAGAGGAGACAAAAGAAACTTGATGGATAAAGGCAATGTGGTATCCTGGATTGGATCTTGGAACAAAAAAAGGACATAAGTATAAAAACGGGTGAAATCTGAATGAAGTCTGGAGTTTGGTAAATAGTAATGAACCAGTATTGGATTTATTTATTTATTTAATTATTAAGACAGTCTCCTTTTGGGCGGCGCCTGTGGCTCAGTGAGCAGGGCGCTGGCCCCATATACCGAGGGTGGTGGGTTCAAACCCGGCCCCGGCCAAACTGCAACAAAAAAATAGCCGGGCGTTGTGGCGGGCGCCTGTAGTCCCAGCTACTCAGGAGGCTGAGGCAGGAGAATCGCCTAGGCCCAGGAGTTGGAGGTTGCTGTGAGCCGTGTGACGCCAAGGCACTCTACCGAGGGCGATAAAGTGAAACACTGTCTCTACAAAAAGAAAAAAAAAGACAGTCTCCTTTTGTCGCCCTTGGCAGAGTGCCATGACATCACAACTCACAGCAAACTCAAACTCCAGCTTAAGCAATTCTCCTGCCTCAGCCTTTCAAGTAGCTGGGACCACAGGCACCTGCCACAATGCCCAGCCATTTTTTGTTGCAGTTGTCATTGTTGTTTGGCAGGCCCCTGGCCGGGTTTGAACCTGCCAGCCTTGGTGCATGTGGCTGGCGCTGTAACCACTGTGCCATGGGCGCTGAGCCTGGATTTTTAGTTTTAAAAAATCCATGGCAAGCTAATATGTTAACATTAGGGGATAATATGTTAACTAGGTGAGGGCTACACAGGAACTGTCTGTGTCTTTGTTACTTCTCTGTAAATCTTAAATTATTCAAAAAATTAGTAGCTCATCACATAAAATTTCAGAATATTACAAAGAATTTATTGCATAGGCTTCTGGAGAGAAAAAAGGTAAGCCACATATAATCGGGACTCAAAACGATATCAGATTGCCCATCAGGAACCCTGGAGCAATTCCCCCACAATCGGGAGGAAATCACAGTCATCTATGCACCTCAACCTTGAACAGGGCAGCATTGTCACTGCATAGGCATCCTACTTACCCCTGAGGTCATCCTGGAGTTCTACATTAGGGAAGCCCTGGCTCTGAACTACATTTGCATAAGGATAATAATATAAGTGCTAAGTATTAGTATAATAGAAACATATTATAACTTATTTATTGGGAGTATAATTGTAGGAGTGAAATTGAGTGTGAGAATGTATCTGTGTGTGCTATGGAATAAGATGGTATATAAAAGAAAAAGCTTATGTAAGCTGAGCATGGTGGCTCACGCCTGTAATCCTAGCACTCTGGGAGGCAAAGGTAGGTGGATTGCTTGAGCTCACGAGTTTGAGACCAGTCTGAGCAAAAGTGAGACCACCGTCTCTACTAAAAATAAAAAACTGAAGAAAGAGGATCACTTGAGCCACAGTTGGAAGTTGCTGTGAGCTATGACGCTATAGTACTGTACCCAAGGTGACAGCTTGAGACTCTGTCTCAAAAGAAAGAAAATGCTTATGGTTCCAGGGGTCCTCAAACTACAGCCTGCAGGCCGCATAAGGTGGTGTGATTGTATTTGTTCCCGTTTTGTTTTTTTACTTCAAAATAAGATATGTGCAGTGTGCATAGGAATTTGTTCATAGTTTTTTTTTTTAACTATAGTCCAGCTCTCCAACAGTCTGAGGGACAGTGAACTGGCCCCCTGTTTAAAAAATTTGAGGACCTCTGGGCCACCCGGAGGCTGAGGCGGGCGATTGCTTTAGCTCAGGAGTTGGAGATCCAGCCTGAGCAAGAAAGAGACCCTGTCTCTAAAAATAGCCTGGCATTGTGGTAGGCACCTATAGTCCCAGCTTCTCAGGAGGCTGAGGCAAGAGAATCACTTGAGCCCAAGAGTTTGAGGTTGCTGTCAAGGGCGACTGAGACTCTTGTCTCCAAAAAGAAACAAAAGCTTATGTAGTAAGGAGTCAGGTAATATTTAAAGCATGAAAAAAAGGCTAGATGTGGTGGCTGACATCTGTAATCCTAGCACTCTGGGAGGCCAAAGCAGGAGGACTGCTTGTGCTCAGGAATTTGAGACCAGCCTGAGCAAGAGCAAGACCTTGTCGCTACTAAAAATAGACAAATTAGTTGGGCATATGCCTGTAGTCCCACCTACTTGGAAGGCTTAGGCAGAAGAATTGCTTTAGCCCAGGAGTGTGAGGTTGCTGTGAGCTATGATGATGCCACTGCCCTCTTCCAACGGAGATGGAATGAGACTGTCTCAAAAAAAAAAAAAATTCCTAACACTCTGGGAGGCCAAGGCAGGTGGACAGCCTGAGCTTAGGAGTTTAAGACCAGCCTGAGCAAGGGTGAAACCAAGTCTACTAAAAATAGAAAAACTGGCTCAGCGCCTATAGCTCAGTGGTTAGGGCACCGGCCACATACATCGGGGCTGGCAGGCTTGAACCCGGCCCCAGCCTGGTAAACAACAATGTGACAACTATAACAAAAAAAAAGCCGGGTGCTGTGGCGGGTGCCTATAGTCCCAGCTACTTGGGAGGCTGAGGCAAGAGAGTTGCTTAAGCCCAAGAGTTTGAGGTTGCTGTGAGCTATGACATGATGGCACTCTACTGAGGATGACATAGTAAGATTCTATCTCAAAAAAAATAAATAGGCTCGGCACCTGTAGCTCAGTGAGCAGGGTGCCAGCCACATACACTACAAGCTGGAGGGTTCGAGCCCAGCCCAGGGCCTGCTAAACAACAATGACAACTGCAACCAAAAAATAGCTGGGTGTTGTGGTAGACACCTGTAGTCCCAGCTACTCGGGAGTCTGAGGCAAGAGAATTGCTTAAGCCCTTTGAGGTTGCTGTGAGCTCTCACATCACTCTACTGAGGGCAACAGAGTGAGACTCTATGGAACATGGAATAAAATAATTGAATGATTAAAAAAAATAATAAAATAAAATTAATAAATAAAAATAGAAAAACTAGCTGGGTATAGTGGTACATGCCTATAGTCCCAGCGACCTGGGAGGCAGAGGCAAGAGGATTGCTCAAGTCCAAGAGTTTGAAGTTGCTGTGAGCTACCATGTCATCGCACTCTACCCAGGGCAACAGAATGAGATCCTGTCTCCAAAAGAAAAAAGCATGAAAAATAAAAACAGGCGGCGCCTGTGGCTCAAGGAGTAGGGCGCCGGTCCCATGTGCCGGAGGTGGTGGGTTCAAACCTAGCCCTGGCCAAAAACAAAAAAAAGAAAAAGAAAAACACAGGACTTCTGTATCTAGTAGTGAAGATGAGGTTACTTAGATCAAAATTGTGATGAACATAACAAAAAAATTGCTTAGGCTTGATGCCTGTGGCTCAAGCGGCTAAGGCACCAGCCACATACACCTGAGCTGGCGGGTTTGAATCCAGCCCTGGCCTGCCAAAACAACAATGACGGCTGCAACCAAAAAATAGCCGAGCGTTGTGGCCGGTGCCTGTAGTCCCAGCTACTTGGGAGGCTGAGGCAAGAGAATCGCTTGAGCCCAGGACTCGGAGGTTGCTGTGAGCTGTGATGCCACAGCACTCTACCCAGGGCGACAGCTTGAGGCTCTGTCTCAAAAAAAAAGAAAAAATCGCTTAAATATCTTTATTTGTCCCTCCCACATCAATCTAACTATATCCTTAAAACGTAAGGAAAAGGCGGCATCTGTGGCTCTGTGGGTAGGGTGCCAGCCCTATATACCAAGGGTGGCGGGTTTGAACCCGGGTTCAGCCAAACTGCAATAAAAAACAGCTGGGTGTTGGGTGGCGCCTGTGGCTCAGTGAGTAGGGCGCCAGCCCCATATACCGAGGGTGGCGGGTTCAAACCCTAGCCCCGGCTGAACTGCAACCAAAAAATAGCCGGGCGTTGTGGCGGGCGCCTGTAGTCCCAGCTGCTCAGGAGCCTGAGGCAGGACAATTGCTGAAGCCCAAGAGCTAGAGGTTGCTGTGAGTCCTGTGACGTCATGGCACTCTACTAAAGGCAGTAAAGTGAGACTCTGTCTCTACAAAAAAATAGCCGGGTGTTATGGTGGGCGCCTGTAGTCCCAGTTACTCAGGAGGCTGAGGCAAGAGAATCACCTAAGCCCAGGAGTTGGAGGTTGCCATGAGCTGTGATGCCACGGTCACTCTACCAAGGGCAATAAAGTGAGACTCTGTCTCAAAAAAAAAAAACAAAAACATAAGGGGACGTACCAAGGTCAAATATTTCTATGTTTTGAGCATAATATTAGCACACTAAAGTTGGTTCTGTCTTGTTAATACTACACACCTGGAGTTTTGTTCAATGATGTTGGTAGAGTGAGCAAAGAGACAAAAGTAGAGGTGTGTGGAGTTTGCTTAAGATGAGTAGCCTCCAAGAATATCCTGTTCAAATTAAGCTGGGGTCTGCAAGGGCCTATACCCTCAGAGTAAATGTGAGCCAGAACTATACCTGCTTAGTTCCCCTACTCCAGAGGACTTTAGAAAAGGCTGTCTTTGGGCAGCGCCTGTGGCTCAGTGAGTAGGGCGCCGGCCCCATATGCCGAGGGTGGCGGGTTCAAACCCAGCCCCAGCCAAACTGCAACAAAAAAATAGCCGGGCGTTGTGGCGGGCGCCTGTAGTCCCAGCTGCTCGGGAGGCTGAGGCAAGAAAATCGCGGAAGCCCAAGAGTTAGAGGTTGCTGTGAGCCGTGTGACGCCACGGCACTCTACCCGAGGGCAGTACAATGAGACTCTGTCTCTACAAAAAAAAGAAAGAAAAGGCTGTCTTGGGCTGCGCCCATAGCTCAGTGAATAGGGCACTGGCCACCTACACTGAGGCTGGTGGGTTGAAACTCAGCCTAGACCAGCTAAAACAACAATGACAATTGCAACAACAACAGCAAAATAGCTGGGTGTTGTGGCAGGCACCTGCAGTCCCCGCTACTTGGGAGGCTGAGGTAAGAGAAGAGCTTAAGCCCAAGAGTTTGAGGTTGCTGTGAGCTGTGATTTCATAGCACTCTACGGGGCGCCACAGTGAGACTCTGTCTCAAAATTAAGTAAATAAGGCTGTCTTGTGGAAGGGCATGATGGCTCACATCTGAAATGCTAGCACTCTGAGAGGCTGAGGCAGGTGGATTTCTCAAGCTCAAGAGCTCAAGACCAGCCTGAGCTAGAATGAGACTTGGTCTCTATTAAAAATAGAAAAACTAGCTGAGCATTGTGGTGGGCATCTATAGTCCTACCTATTGGGGAGCCTGAGGTAAAAAAGTTTCTCAAGCCCAAGAATTTGAGGTTTCTGTGAGCTATGATGCTTGAGTACTCTACCCAGGGTGACAAAGTTAGACTCTGTCAAAAAAAAAAAAAAAAGAAAGAAAGAAAAAGAAATTGTCAGACAGGTTATAAAAAGTATAGTTACAGGGGTGGCACCTGTGGCTCAAGGAGTAGGGCACCGGCCCCATATACCAGAGGTGGCGGGTTCAAACCCGACCCTGGCCAAAAACTGCAAAAAAAAAAAAAGTATAGTTACAATATTTAAAGTAAATGAAAAGTCTGAAAAGCCTCTACAGGGGGATAGCAAATGATAAAAGTTAGCAAAAATGTTTTGTAAAAAATATCAATTAGAGTTTCTAGTAAAGAAAAATAGAGAAATAACTTCAGTTTCTTTCAGGATGGAGGGAATAGAAGTAGGGGAGGTTGTGCCATCAGAATCTAAGAGTACAGGCAGCACCCGTAGCTCAGTGGGTAGGGCACCCACCACATACACAGAGGGTGGCGGGTTCAAACCCAGCCTGGGCCTGCTAAATAGCAACAACAACTGCAACAACAACAAATAGCTGGGTGTTGTGGCGGGCACCCGTAGCCCCAGGTGCTTGGGAGGCTAAGGCAAGAGAATCGCTTGAGCCCAAGAGTTTGTGGTTGCTGTAAGCTGTGACACCACAGCACTCTACTGAGGGCACCATAGTGAGACTGTCTTAAAAAAAAAAAAAAGAACCTAAGAGTACAGAAAAAAGGGTTGTCACAGCAGGAGCTGGGCCCAGGGAGGAGGGACCATCCTGGGCAGAGTGTTAACTTTGAAGGAGGGGCTTCCACTTCAGAGAAGAAAGAGGAAAAAGAAGAAAAGCTTCTCTTTTCTCCTGTCTTCTGGCCTCCTGCCTCTTTATCTCTTCCTGGAGAGCCTATTGGAAAAGTATCAACAAAGAAGGCTGTAAAATAGAATTCACAGACCCCTAGCCCCAGCATTGCAGAGCAGAAGATGGAAAGGGAAATTATCAGCATGAGTATCAATATGGAGAAATGAAAATTAACTCCTGTCTCACATAACCACCATAACATCTAAATAATAAAGCAAAAAAAATGAAACTTTGAGAGAAAAAATGTAGGAAAATATTTCATTATCAAAGAGTAGATAAGTATTTCTTAGGTTACAAAACCTACTAACTATAAAGGAAACAATTAATAAATTTAAGTAGATGAAAATTAAGAATTTTTGTTCATCATTGGGCAGCTCCTGTGGCTCAAGGAGTAGGGCGCCGGTCCCATATGCCGGAGATGGCGGGTTCAAACCCAGCCCCGACCAAAAACCACAAAAAAAAAAAAAAAAAAAAAGGCACTATTAAGGGCTGGGCATAATGGAGCATCTCACTTTGGGAGGCTGAGACAGGAGGATTGCTTGAGGCCAGGAGTTTGAGAAAAGTCTGGGCGACGTGGTGAGACCCCCATCTCTACAAAAACTAATTAAAAAATTAGCCGGGTGTGGTGTGCATCTGTACTACTAACCACCTAGGAGGCCGAGATGGGGGGATCACTTGAGCCCATGAATTCGAGGCTGCAGTGAGCTATAATCATGCCATTGTACTGTAGCATGGGCAACACAGTGAGACTCTGTTAAAAAAAAAGAAAATTACCATTGAATAAATGGAAAAGGTAAGTCACAGAGTGGAAGATATTTGCAATACATATGATCCAGAATATGCACCCATTTTTCTATTGAGTTTTTGCCTTTTTCTAATTAACTTGTTAATTTGTTAAAAAGTCAAGAATTAGTACTAGAAATGCGTTCCTTACAAATATGGATGTAAATACTAGGAGAAATAATTTTAGCATTCAGGTAGGTTGTATGGAATTGGGAAGGCGAGAACTGCTTTTCAACTTCTTTTTTTTTTTTTCAGTTTTTGGCCGGGAATGGGTTTGAACCCGCCACCTCCAGCATATGGGGCCAGCGCTCTACCCCTTTGAGCCACAGGTGCCGCCCGAGAACTGCTTTTCAGTATGAATTTTGCACTACTATTTTACTTTTTTTGTGTCTGACAGAGTCTCACTTTGTTGCCTTCGGTAGAGTGCCATGGCTCACAGCAACCTCAAACTCTTGGGCTCAAGCAATTCTCTTGCCTCAGCCTTCTGAGCAGCTGGAACTACAGACGCCCACCACAACACCCAGTTATTTTTAGAAACAGGGTCTCACTCTGGCTCAGGCTGGTCTCAAGCAATGTGCCAGGTGGGCCTCCCAGAATGCTGGGATTACAGGTGTGAGCCACTGCATCCAGCCTGAAAGTTTTTGTAAGACATAAAACGTAGATAGAGATGAATTGAGTAGCTATTGTACGCTTACCAGATCTTCTCTTCCTCTTTCTTCCATGACAAAACTCTTTTGTCTCATGCGAAGCAGTTTGAGTAGTTAGAAATGGCTGAGAAGGTTGAAATGATTGATCCAGCCACCAGACACAGGAATGGATATTCAATGTATATCAATCAGAGTGTCTATGCAAGCTGGCAGGTTTTCCTGGGATTCCTATGCCCAGTTCACCAGGAGTCTTTGTCTCTCTTCCTTTGAAACCATCATCTATAAGAATATGGGCCTTGGGGCGGCGCCTGTGGCTCAAAGGAGTAGGGCGTCGGCCCCATATACCAGAGGTGGCGGGTTCAAACCAGGGCCCTGCCAAAAACAGCAAAAAAAAAAAAAAAGAATATGGGCCATATTTTCAATGAAAAAGAAGCCCAGAGAACTGATAGATTAAGAGAGAAATAGTTCTAATGACATTGATAGTTATGATTTTATTTGTTGCTTAAAATTAAATAACTATAATTTTCAACTTTGTTAACAATAAATTGTCTTTTTATTTGAACCAGACTGATTCGGATTTCAATCACTTTAAGCCCAGAGAACCATGTATAGTAACCTCAAATGATGTTGGTTAGCTTGTCAATTTAGATTCTATAAAATTACAGCCTTTTCAACAAAGAGAAATAGGAGGAAAAATGTAAAAGATAAATGATAGGATGTAAGAAATTACTTACAGCAAACAATGGACAAAAGATCAATGCCCAAAATATATAAAGTACACTCAATAAGGGCAAAATAAAAACACTAAAAGGAAAAATGAGGGAAAAAAGGGTGTTATATGTAACAAAACTCTTATTCTTTTAAGCCAAAAAAAAAAAGAAAAAGAACTGGGGGAAGATTTGTTGGTGCAATAATTGGTTCACTAGAACCCAAAAAAGCAGTATGCTTCAAGAATGGCAGGATCCTGGTGCTAAGACACTGTATTCAGCAGGTACTCGCTCCACCTCTCTCTGTTTCTTGGTTCTAATTGTTTCCCTCCCTCCTTTCCTTCCTTCCCTCCCTCCCTCCCTTCCTTCCTTTCTTTCTCTGTTTATTCTTTTAGAGCAGGGGTCCTCAAACTACAGCCCCGCGGGCCACATGAGGCGGTGTGATTGTATTTGTTCCCGTTTTGTTTTTTTACTTAAAAAATAAGATATGTGCAGTGTGCATAGGAATTTGTTCATAGTTTTTTTTTAAACTATAGTCTAGCCCTCTAACGGTCTGAGGGACAGTGAACTGGCCCCTTGTTTAAAAAGTTTGAGGACCCCCGTTTTAGAGATAGGATCTTGCTCTGTCGTTCATGCTGTACTGTAGTACATGGTAACCTTAACCTCCTGCCCTCAAACCAGCCTCCCAAGTAGCTAGGAGTACAAGCACCCAGCACTGTGCTAGGCTAACTTTTTAATTTTTTGTACGCCTTGCAATGTTGCCCAGCCTGATCTTGAACTCCTGCCCTCAAGCCATCCTCCTGCCTCAGCCTCCAAAAGTGCTGGGATTACAGGTCAGGTGTGAGCCACTACTATACCCAGCTTTGTTTCTTTGGCTTTTTTTGTTTTTTGAAGCAGGGTTTCCCTCTGTCACCCAGGCTGGAGTGCACTGGTGTCATCATAGCTCACTGCAACCTCAAACTCCTGGGCTCAAGTGATCCTCTTGCCTCAGCCTCTTGAGTAGCTGGGACTACAGGTGTGTGCCACCACACCTTGCTAAGTAACTGTTTCTTTTTTATGGGTAGATTGCATTTTGACCCAGGGCCTCTTTATATGGCAGCGATGCATTTCCAGCAGTTTTAGGTTTGCTATTCTTTCATCTATCTGGACTGCTTTGGTTGTGGGTGTTGTAAAATCTAGCCTGAACCAGCTTAAACAAAAAAGAGAACTGAGTACCCTGTGTAATCAAAGAGGTGTAATCTAGGACAGGGTTGGCTTTGGGTGGAGCTCAGCTCATTTCACTCCCGCCCAGTACCCTGTCTTCTGCTGTGTCAGCTTTGTTCTCAGGCACAGCACCTCATGATAGCTTTCAGCAGCCCTGGGTCTCCCTCATTCTTGATGCTCTTAGTTCAGGGGAAAAAATAAAGAGTTTTTTCTCTCTTAACAATCCCATATTTCAGTGGCTTAGACTGGGTCACATTATTCACCTGCCCACCTATGGACGCAAGGAGAAGTCACCTCCTTAGGTGGTGCCTGTGGCTTAAGAAGTAGGGTGCTGGCCCCATACACTGGGGATGGTGGGTTCAAGCCTGGCCCCAGCCAAAACTGCAAAAAAAAAAAAAAAAAAGGAGAAGTTACCTCCTCCCAAAGTAGAAGAACTGAGAGTGGGAGGAGAGTATTTCCCTCCCCTTTTCTCCAAAATCAGTGTAGTGTTACCAGGAGTGAAATGTATGTTTGGGGGTAAAACTAACATATATCTACTACAATTTTCTTACATATAAGCCTATAACCTTAGTGAGACAGAACTTCTTCTTTCTGCAGTGGATAGTCCCTAGCTATGCCAAGGTCATGTGTTTTCCTCTGGCCCAAGCCATGAATGGGTGTTTTTGGTTAGGTATCTAAGAAGCAGAGCCTGAGACAGCAATTTGGCTGCCCCTGATTGATTGAGGAAGTGACTCAGGAAAACCCATAAGGGAGTGAGAGGAGTAGGATAGGGCGAGGGAAGGAGCTAAGCAAAGTTGAAAGTCCATCTAACATCTAGCTTTGGCCTGATCCCTTGGAGAGTTTTGAAGCAGTTGCACTGCATAATCATTTCCCAGTGAGGCAAGGGAGCCATCTTTGTATCCCCTTATTTTGGTTGTTTAGGACACGGAATGCCCGTTGGAGGCAGAGTGACCCTCTCCTGCTGAGGGCAGTTCTTGGAAGAAAGATGCAGCTGTTCACTGGAACTGGGGGTTAGATGTACAGGTCAGCCAAGGGCTCTAGTTCAGCCTCCACTGGAGTCTACTACAATGATAAACATGACTGGCCTGCTAGGGTCATTTGTTTGCTCTGTGCAGGGAGGTGGGCCTTTTTCTGAAAAGCTTTTTGGTATATATTCAGGTATATAATATGTTTTGATTTATATGTAGATAGTGAAATGGTTACTACAGTTAAGCAAATTGACATAATCCATCTCCGCACATCGTTATCCCCCCCCCTTTTTTTTTAGTGGCAAGAGCCACTAAACACCTTTAGTAACAATTTAGTAACCTAAACACCTTTAGTGACAATTTAGTAACCACCTTTAGTAACAATTTAGTAACCACCTTTAGTAACAATCTCAAGTATAATACAATATTTTTCACTATGGTCCTCACATTGTACATTAGATCTCTAGACTACTTTGACCTACATTCCGGATACTTCATGTTCTTTGACCTCATCTCCCATTTCTCCCTTCCCACACAGTAACCACTGTTTTAATGTTGTTTTTTTTTTTTTTGAGACAGAGCCTCAAGCTGTCACCCTGGGTAGTAGAGTACTGTGGCGTCACAGCTCATAGCAACCTCCACCTCCTGGACTCAAGTGATTCTCCTGCCTCAGCCTCCCAAGCAGCTGGGACCACAGGTGCACGCCACAACACCTGGCCATTTTTTATTGCTGTTGTTGTTGCAGTTGTCATTGTTGTTTTAGCTGGGCAGGGCTGGGGCTTAAACCCATCAGCCTCAGTGCATGTGGCTGGCGCCCTAACCCACTAAGCTATGGACACCGCCCAATGCCTGGCTCTTTTTCAGAGATGGGGGTCTCACTCTGGCTCAGCCTGTGTTTTTCTTTTTTTGAGACAGAATGGGGTCTCACTCTGTCACCCTGGGTAGAGTGCCCTGGCATCATAGCTCATAGCAACCTCAAATTCTTAGGCTCAAGCCATCTTCTTGCTTCAGTCTCCTGAGTAGGTGGGACTATAGGCATGGACCACCACAGCCAGCTAGTTTTTTTATTTTTAGTGGACACAGGGTCTCGCTCTTGCTCCAGCTAGTCTTGAACTCCAAGCAATCCACCCCTTGGCCTCCCAGAGTGCCAGGATTACATGAGCACTGTGCCCAGAGGTGATGGTGGTTTTGATTTGCATTTCCCTGATGATTTAAATGACAGTCCCACCAGAATCATAGGGAATGGTAAAAAGGTGGTTCTGAAAAAAGAATTGGCTATTACCTACATCTCACTTCTTTGTCCAGCACTCACACACATGTGCCTACCAATTTTAAAAATGCTAAAAATGTTCCCACTTAAGATGACACAGCCAGCTTACAATGGAAGAAAAACCTTCCCACTTTTTGCAGTAGACGCTGTTATTGCTTGCCCATATCCCTTTGTTTTTACCACTTCAGTGCATACTGGCCAGACTTCTAGCTGCCAGCATGTACACTTCTTTGCCTAAGGGCTTTCTCTGAGTGTTCCCTACTTTATCACCTGCACAGCAATCCAGAAGTGCAGAGGAATTAATGTTTATCCCTTCCTAGGAGCTACTCTCAACCAATGACTGAAGGGAGTTATGTCTGAACCCGAGTCCCCTCATTCTTTATGGTGGGATAACACTGTTATATACATTCTATGCTGGCTTCCAGAGTTCCCCGTTGGATTAAGCTCCAATTGTATAGTGCTTGATATTGCACTTTATATTAGCTGCCTTACTTTTCCTCCCTCATTTCCCCACTCTCCTACCAGTATTTTTCATTACCTCCCAAATAAATTAGTTACAGCGGATTTCTTTATTCAGGATATGCCTTTGAGGGCACCCAAACTAAACATCCCCTCCCTGAATAGAAAAAGTCATACCATGTCTGCTGTGGGAAGGAAAAGTGTGTGTGTGTGTGTGTGTGTGTGTGCGCATGTGCGCACATGTGAGGGGGTGGTTTCCATCAGTTGTGAGCTAGCTGCATTCTTCTAACGTAGGTCCAGATGTGGTTTCCCATGGTCCAACAACACTCTCAAAAAACAAATTCCAATTGTTGGAAAGGGCATGGAAGAATCTCAATAGAAACTCATATTTGGAAAAGGAAGTAGAACATCAAAAGGTGGTCACCAGTTATAGCACATATCACCTCACTACAAGATCGGAACCCCAAGCACTCTCAAGTGCGGATGGCCTCCGGAGCAATGTTCCTTGGTCAGTCTGTCTCACTGCCTCTGAGATGCTATCTGTGCTGATTCCCTTTGTTCATTGCCCTCAGGGCCACATCTAAGGATTCCTGGGTTGGATTCCACTTTTGAATTCTGTGCAGCTTTAGCTCATTTCCTCTTGATGCAAGATCTGAGGCCTGAGGATGCCTATTTGCCAGATCATAAGACTCACTTGAAGTGCTTATTAAGTTCTTAAATTCCCAGCACTGCTCTTCACTGTTCTGAAGGAGAAGATCCTGGGAAATTGTCTGCCTGGATTCCCTAGAGAACAGAAGAGGAGGCAAAGTTTTCATGGCAGGGTCTTAGTGGGAGGCACAATTCTAGGACAACAAAATTTAGGGGAAAGGGGAAGACGGTAGGCAAATGCAAGATGACATATTACTGAGCTGCCCACAGCTTCCCAAGAAAACATAGCTGGTTGTTTAGTTACAGATGCATCTTAAAAAGTTATGTAAACCCACCATGTCTTAGAATGGTTCACTGGGGGAGAGGAAAAAAGGTGATTATTTGCTGGTTCCTTCTAGTTTCTAATCTTGCACCAAAGTTCACTCATGGGCTGTTAACTTCTTTGTAACCTGGGATTCTATTTTACTTCTATAGAAAGGGAGGCTCCAATTCCTGATTGTCAGGTTCACTAAATCATGAATGGTAAAAGAATAGCAATTCCTCCAAATGAGCAAATGCGGGCAGAAAACAATCCACAGAATTTGAAGATCATAGGATAAGGAGAAATGTTCAAGATATTTATCAATTAATACATATGGGCATAGCTCAATCAGAATTTATTACAGGTATTATAAGACAAAGAAAATAAGTATTTGTATTGATGACATTAGGGACCAAGGTTTTAAGTCCAAGAAAAAAAGCTATATAAATACATAATCGAAGAGGTAAAACTTCGAAGTCCCAATTTTGAACTTGGAATATTGATATGAACTTTAAATGTATTTTCTTTTTTTAAAAAAGATTATTTTCTATCTCTGTATATAAAAACCAAAACAAAAAGACCTCAAAAACAATCACCAAGTCAACAGAAATGAGTATCCCTAGCACCCAGATTGTACTAAATATCATTTTTCTCTAAAAGGAACCATAGCTACTTGAAGAAATGTCAGATTTCATGGCTGAGGCAGAACATGAACAAGATGAGCCCAAAATGTCTTGTTGTATAGAAATGAAAATAATTATATGATATTACTATAGGAACCAACCTACAGTATGGGACAATTTGAGCATCAAAAGAATAGTAACTGCATAGCCGGGCGTTGTGGCGGGCGCCTGTAGTCCCAGCTGCTTGGGAGCCTGAGGCAAGAGAATCACGTAAGCTCAAGAGTTAGAGGTTGCTGTGAGCCGTGTGACGCCACGGCACTCTACCCGAGGGCGGTACAGTGAGACTCTGTCTCTACAAAAAAAAAAAAGAATAGTAACTGCAGTGGTTCAAAAGACATCAAATATGTTGTTCATGCGTTCATAGTGATATGTAAACAGAAACAATAAAATACTTTGATCGACTTTAGAGGGCATCATTTTTTTTCTTTTTCTTTCTATCTTCTTCTTTTTTTTTTTCTTTTGGCCTGGGCTAGGTTTGAACCCGCCACCTCCGGCATATGGGACCGGTGCCCTACGATTTGAGCCATAGGCGCCGCCCTTTTTCTTTTTTTTTTTTATGGTTTTTGGCCAGGGCTGGGTTTGAACCCACCACCTCCGGCATATGGGACCAGTGCCCTACTCCTTGAACCATAGACGCCACCCTTCTTTTTTTTTTTTTTAGGAGAGATGGGGTCTCACTCTTGCTCAAGCTGATCTCAAACCCAAGAAATCCACTCATCTTCCAGAGTGCTAGGATTATAGGTATGAGCCACTGTGGCCAGCATTGGAGGGCATCATTATTCTGAATGCTGGTAAATAAGCAGGTATCATGCTTTTCTTGTATGAACTATACCATTTCAGAGTAACTAAATAGTTGTTGAGGGAAATTACTCCCTATAGAATAATTTCAGCTAATATGTGTATAGAGGATGATAGAATGAAATACTAGAGATTACAAATACTAGAATTAAAATGGAATGATGGTTCTAGGGCCAGCTTTCATAGAATGTCCTGTGATAATGGAAATGAGCTATATTTGCATTGCTTCACACAGTAGCCACGGTAGCTATTGAGAACTTGAAATGTGGCTAACGTCATTTTTAATTTTGTTTAATATTCATTAATTTAAATAACTATATGGACATGGGGATAATTGACATTGTATTAGACATACAATTTCAAGACATGATTACTTTTGACTGCTAAAACCATTAGGTAAAAGATTGATGGGGAAGTTTATAATGGATGGATCAGAATGACTATCCCTGAACTTACTGTTTTATCTTAAAAGCACAGAAACAGAAGAAAAACAGATACAGATCTCTTGATGTGATACAATAGGAAGCACACCATAACACCCATAAAGTATTCTTGCCAAAAATTCAAACCTGAATTTGATAGCCTTCTAGGTCTAACTACCAGGTTAGGAAATATAGGGAAGAAAGGAGCACGATTAACAATACCATAACAAGAGAGAATAGCAAAATCTAGACCGTGGTAAGCACCTCAGAACAAACAATACAATTCATTTATCAAATAATTGTAAGGGAAAAGGAGAGAGAAGGCAGCATGGAATCTATAGGTTAGAGAGATCTACAAGTGTGGACCTGGTTTAGAACCAACTATGTGTTAGCCTGGGTTTTTCAGACAGCATTATCTGATATAAAGGTTATGTGCAGGGCTGGGCACAGTGGCTCATGCCAGTCACCCTAGCACTTTGGAAGGCTGAGGCAGATAGCTTGAATCTTGAAGCTAGGTATTTGAGACAGCCCTGAGCAACATGGCTAGACCTTTATCTCTACAAAAAATTAGCTGGGTATGGTGGCATAAGCCTATAGTCTCAGCTACTTGTGAGGCTGAGGCAAAAAGTTCCCTTGAGCCTGGGAGTTGCAGGCTGAAATGAACTATGATGATACTAGTGCCAGAAGACAGAGCAAGACCCTACCTCAAAAAAAAAAAAAAAATGAAGAAAAGAAAAGGCTGGTTCAAATATGTTCAAAGCCTTAATTGAATAGTAAAGTCTCTGCCGGGTGTGGTGGCTCATGCCAGTAATCCTAGTACTTTGAGAGGTGGGAGGCTGAGGCAGGTGGATAATTTGAGCTCACAAGTTTGAGACTGGCCTGAGCAAAAATCAAGACCGCTACTAAAAATAGAAAAACTGAGGCAAGAGGATCCCTTGAGCCCAAGTTGGGGGTTGCTGTGAGCTATAATGCCACAGCACTCTATCTAGGGCAACAACTTGAGACTGTCTCCCCCCACCCCCAAAAAAAAGAAGTCTTAGGGAATAGGAGTGAAAGATGGACTGCAGGGAAAGCCAACACAAGGAATCGTAATCATGTTGCCCCCACTCCCCCTTAGTGTGATTCCTTAATCCCACAGGACTGTCTGAGAAGCTGCATGTAGTGTGTTTTAAGACTGTTGATCTCAGCTGAGGCCTGTAGCACAGTGGTTATAGTGCCAGTGGATTCCAGCTGGACCAGGCCAGCTAAACAATGGTAACAACTGCAACAAAAAATAGCCAGGTGTTGTGGCAAGCACCTGTAGTCCCAGCTTCTTGGAAGGATGAGGCCAGAGAATTGCTTAAGCCCAAGAGTTTGTTTGAGGTTGCTGTGAGCTGTGATGCCATGGTACTCTACCAAGGGCGACATAGTGAAACTCTGTCTCAAAAAAAAAAAAAAAAAGACTGTTGATCTGGGTATGAAAGGGGGAAGCAGTTATAGGAGGTTCTCACTCCCCATTGGTAAAAGTTTGTCTCTAGGAGTTTAAGTGGTAATCCCTGGTACTTCTGAGTTAAGTGTGCCTGGGTGCTCAGCCTATTCCCATACTATCCCACACTGCTTGCAGCATAAAAGAGAAACCCTGAGGTAGTGTCAGACTATACTTGGGTGAAGCAGGTGGGAGCCTGGGCAGGAATGATCCAGGCAGCAATGGCTGAATTAAGAGACAGGTGAGCCTGAGAGGATCTGGAGTTACACACTCAAGAGTATGATACAAACTGCCAGAAAAAAAAAAAAAAAAGATAAGCAGGAAAGTTTGAATGCTGGCTGGATCTTTGGTGACATTCAGGAACTGTTGTGATATTAACTTTTTTGTGTGATAACAGTATAATTGTCATACAAGTTCTTATCTTTTAGAAATTCATATTGAAGCACTTACACATGAAATAATATGATGTCTGGAATTTTCTTCAAAATAATCCAGTTGATAAAGGAGAATGGACAGAGGCACAGCTAAAACTAGATTAGCCGTGTTCTATGCTATTTTTGTTTTTGACACAGAGTCTCACTTTGTTGCACATGGTATTGTGCCACAGTGTCATAGCTCACAGCAACCTCAAACTCTTGGGCTTAAACGATTCTCTTACCTCAGCCTCCCGAGTAGCTGGGATTCCAGGTGCCCGCCACAAGACCCAACTATTTTTTAAAGACGAGGTCTTACTCTAGCTGAGGCTGGTCTCGAACTCCTGAGTTAAGGCGATCTGCCCGCCTTGGTCTCCCAGAGTGCTGTGATTACAGGCATGAGCCACTGCACCACTAACTTTTCTTTTTTTTGTTTTTTTTGGCTGGGGCTGGGTTTGAACCCGCCACCTCTGGCATATGGGACCAGTGCTCTACCCCTTTGAGCCACAGGTGCTGCCCAACTTTTCTTTTTTTGAGACAGTGTCTTGATCTGTTGCCTGGGCTAGAGTGCTTTGGCCTTAGCCTACTACAATCTCAAACTCTTGTGCTCAAGCAATCTTCCTGCCTCAGCCTCCCAAGTAGCTGGGACTATGGGGAGCATCACCACACCAGGATAATTTTTCTATCTTTATTTTTATTTTTTTTGAGACGGAGTCTCAAGCTGTTGCCCTGGGTAGAGTGCTGTGGTGTCACAACTCACAGCAACCTCAAACTCTTGGGCTTAGGCAATTCTCTTGCCTCAGCCTCCCAAGTAGCTGGGACTACAGGTGCCCCCCACAATGCCTGGCTATTTTGTTGTAGTTGTTGTCCTTGTTTGACAGTCTCGGGCTGGATTCCAACCCGCAAGCTCCAGTGTATGTGGCTGGTGCCCTAGCTGCTTGAGCTATAAGCACCGAGCCTAATTTTTCTATTTTTAGTAGAAATGGGGTCTCACTTAGCTCAGGCTGGTCCCAAACTCATAAGCTCAAGAGATCCCCCTGCCTCATCCTCCCAGAGTGCTAGGATTACAGACAAGAGCCACTTCATCAGCAAAAATGTCCACTAATTTTTTTTTTTTGTAGAGACAGAATGTCACTGTACCACCCTCGGTAGAGTGCCATGGCGTCACACGGCTCACAGCAACCTCTAACTCTTGGGCTTACGCGATTCTCTCGCCTCAGCCTCCCGAGCAGCTGGGACTACAGGTGCCCGCCACAACGCCCAGCTATTTTTTTGTTGCAGTTTGGCCGGGGCTGGGTTTGAACCCGCCACCCTCAGCATATGGGGCCGGCGCCCTACTCACTAAGCCACAGGCGCTGCCCCCCACTAACTTTTTTTAAATTTTGAGACAGTGTCTCATTTTGTTGCCCTCCGTAGAGTGCAATGGCATCACAGCTCACAGCAACCTCAAATGTTGGGCTCAAACAATTCTCTTGCCTCAGCCTTCTGAGTATCTGGGACTATAGGTGCCCACCATAACACCCGGCTGCACTAACATTTTGACATTCTTTTCTTCAAAAAGTGGAGCATGGCCATTTGCAGTGGCTCACAGCTGTAGTCCTAGCACTCTGGGAGGCTGAGGTGGGTGGATTGCTTGAGCTCAGGAGTTTGAAACCAGCCTTAGCAAGAGTGAGACCCTGTCTCTACTAAAAAAATGAAAAAACTGAGGCAAGACGATTGCTTGAGCCTACCCTGTTTCCCCGAAAATAAGACATCCTCCGAAAATAAGACCTACTTACAGGAAAGACATCCCCTGAAATAAGACCTAGCGCATCTTTGGGAGCACACCTTAAAACAAGACACTGTCTTATTTTCAGGGAAACAGGGTAGGAGCTTGAGGTTGCTGTTAGCTTTGATGCCACAGCACTCTACTAAGGGCAACAAAGTGACACTCTAATCTCAAACAAAGAAAAAAAGTAGAGCCTAATTTCCATCTTCTTGAGGGTGCCAGGATTTAGTGACTCACTTCTAACAAATATAGTGTGGTGGAAGTAATCTTGTGTGTCTCCCAAGACTAAGTCATAGGAGATTTTGCAACTTCCACTTTGCTCTGCTTTGGATCATTTGCTCTAGGGGAAGTACACTCCAGAGAGGTCAACGTGGCAAGAAAGAGGTGCCTCCTATCAACAACTTATCAGCCGTAAGTGTGAACCATGTTGGACCAAATCCCTTAGCCCCAGTTAAGGCTACTGATGATCACAGCCCAGGCCAACAAATTGACTACAGCCTCATAAGAGACCTGGGTGAAGAACTCCCAGATCTAAGTCACTCCTGAAACACTGACTTACAAAAACTGTGTAAAATTATAGGTGTTTATTACTATTTTATTTTATTTTTTGAGACAGAGTCTCGCTATGTTGCCCTTAGTAAAGTGCCATGTTGTCATAGCTCATAGCAACCTCGAACTCTTGGGCTCAAGTGATCCTCTTGCCTTAGCCTCTTAAGTAGCTGGGACTACAGTCACCTGCCACAACCCCTGGCTATTTTTAGAGACAGAGTCTCACTCTTAATCAGGCTGGTCTGTAACTCTTGAGCTCAAGCAATCCGCTTGGGTGGGCCTCCCAGAGTGCTAGAATTACAGGTGTGAGCCACTGCGCCTGGCATTTATTACCATTTTAATTTGCTAAAATATCTTTATTGTTGAAACTGAGCATTGCACTCATTGTACTATTCTTGCTACTTTTATGTATGTCTGGCATTTTTCATGGTAAAAATTGAATACTGAATTCCTATATTGCATCATTATATAATAATTTCCAGGTGGGTTGAAGACTATGCGTGAAAAGGAGAAACTTTAAAAGTCTAGTAAATTATCATCTTTGGTATCTCAAGATAGGGAAGGATTTCCTAAACTAGACACAAAAAGTAGATAGTCTATAAAAAACTGACAAATTTATTTACCTTGAAAAAAATAACTATTGAATGATACTAAGATAAAAGTGAAAAGATGAACCATAACCTGGAAAAGTCACCACACATATAATAAAGAAAAGATTAGTATTTGAGTATATAAGTATACAAGTAACTCGTAAAAGTCAATAAGAAAAAGATAAAAAACTCAAGAGAAAAAAGGGCAAATAACATGAATGTACAATTCAGAGAAGAGAGACCCAAATGTCCAATAAACAAATAAAAGATTGATTACCCAAGGTTAGGCATGGTGGCTCAGGCCTGTAATCCTTGCACTTTGGGAGGTTGAAGTGGTGTATTGCTTGAGCTTGAGCTCAGGCATTTGAGACCAGCCTGAGCAAGAGCAAGACCCATGTCTACTAAAAATAGAAAAACTAACTGAACATTGTGGTGTGTATCTGTAGTCCAAAGCCACTTGGGAGGCTGAGGCAAAGGATCTTTTGAACCCAGGCAGTCCATGCAGCCCCTCACTCCACAGGAAGCAGTCAAAGAGACATCATGCTCATCTCCCTGCCTCCTTACAATAGACTAAAATGACCAAAATCATAGGGTTGAATGTACTGACCCACCCAAATAATATTGACTCACCCAGGAAGGAGTGAGTCCATGAATGTCCCACCCAGGAAAATGAATTCACCAATCCCTACCCCTCTGACCCTTTAAATTCCCATCCACCATAACCCATGTGTAGAATTCCTTCCTGATTTCTCCCCACCTGCACCCATGGAATAAAGACCATGTTGCCCAAACAGAAAAAAAAGAAAAAAGAAAAAAAAAGATTGATTACCCAGTATCTAAATCTCTGTGTTGGACCACACACCCCTAGTAGCCATCAACAATGGCTGACAGGAGTTGGTATGTAAATACCCCACATACTCCAGCCTCCTTGTCTCTCTGTGTTCCATACCATTTCCCAGAGAACCTCCATGCACTTAGGCTCTACTTGCTCATAGTAGTAACTTGTTTGGCATTGCACCCTGTAGTGATCACCTTCTCCCCTGTCTCTCACTTTATACACCCCTACCTGTTTCATGTCCCACATTGTCACATTAACCTTGAACTCTTGTCTCAGGGCCTTCTGGGAAAAGATTATATAAAATTGTTCAAGCTTCCTCATCAGAATCAAACAGAATCTGAGCTCCTGGCAACTCTGTGGGAACTTTCCACATGAGAAAAAAGTACAGCCTTTCTTGAAATGCATATGGAAGATAGGGTCTGATGGCTGGGGACCTAGACCTTGTCCACTAGGCACAAATTTCAAAGCTGCCTCAAGCCTAGGACTCTGGCTCATGGATGCCCTGCAGGTCCGCCTTCTCTCTGTACTCTTTGAACCTTGCCCACAATCAATGTCCTTGGCCTTTGCTTGCTTGGGTTCATGGTTAAACTATCCTTATTCCCTGAGCCTTTTTTGATATGTTGATCCGGTGTCAGTCTGTTTAACTTGGTAAACACTGCAATCTGGGCCATGCCTCTAGTCACAGGCCAGGCACTGGGTCAGCTAGTTCTGTACACATGGTTATCTGCCACCCTTCCCCCATCTTGGTGTTCCTGCCACAGTCATAGTACAAGTGAATGCAAGAACCACTTAGCTGCTGCTAATGGCTTCTCAGATAATGGAAGTCAGTGCCAGTGGCTTTGGCAGCAACATGGTATGGGGACTTCGGTGCAGGGTTGATCACAACCTCAGCAGCAGTCTGTATCAGGGCCTTGGGCAAGCATTACAAACAGAGATAGTGCTTCTGGTAGTGCCAGGGTAAT
Organism: Nycticebus coucang; assembly: GCF_027406575.1. Taxonomy (NCBI): domain Eukaryota; kingdom Metazoa; phylum Chordata; class Mammalia; order Primates; family Lorisidae; genus Nycticebus; species Nycticebus coucang. Next base: position 35,120,085 of record NC_069800.1, on the reverse strand, counting down.
GTTATTTGTTGGAGTCAGCATGGAGGAAATGAGGAAATACGGGTTTGCCATATTGTCTAATATCTCCCATTATGGTGTTGGGTATATGTAGGGTGACTTCCAGACTCCTGTTGCCTATAGTAGTTATCTTTTTGTTTTTTTCTTGAGACAGAGTCTCACTTTGTTGTCCTGGGTAGAGTGCCAGGCAGAGGTAGCTCACAGCAACCTCGGTATCTTGGGCTTAAGCAATTCTCTTGCTTTTTTTTTTTAAGAGATGGGGGTCTCACTCTGGCTCAGGCTGGTCTTGAACTCTGAACTCCTGAGCTGGTACAATCTACTCATCTCCGCCTCCCAGAGTGTAAAATTACAGGAGTGAGCCATCAAGCCTGGCCTTAGTTATCTTCTGCTACAAAACAAATCATCCCTGAATTTAGTGGCTTGGGACTACAATTTATTAGCCTCAACTTTCTGTGGGATCAGAACTTGCTCAGATCTCCTCTTGTGGAAAGTGTAGCCAAGGGGCAGCCCAGTTGCTGGCCCTAGGGCTCCCCCACTGCATTGTGCTAAAGCAGGCAGTTCCTGTGAGATACTGCTCCTCCCACTGGCAGCTCTGGCTCCAGGACTCCCCACTGGCCTGGGATGACCTTTATTGAAATTGCGCTGAAGTCTGAGACACTTCTTAACCAATCTTTGCTCCCTTTTCCTTCACAACTGTCAGTTTTATTCCCGTTAGTTGTTCCATGAAGGCAGGGATTTTTTTTTTTTTTTTTTGTAGAGACAGGGTCTCACTGTACCGCCCTCAGGTAGAGTGCCGTGGCGTCACACGGCTCATAGCAACTTCTAACTCTTGGGCTTACGCGATTCTCTTGCCTCAGCCTCCCGAGCAGCTGGGAACGCCCGGCTATTTTTTTTTGTTGTTGCAGTTTGGCTGGGGCTGGGTTTGAACCCACCACCCTTGGCATATGGGGCCAGCGCCCTACTCACCGAGCCACAGGCGCCGCCTGAAGGCAGGGATTTAAAAAAATAATTTAAAAATCCTGGCCAGGCCTGGTGGCTCACGCCTATAATCCTAGCATTCTGTGAGGCCGAGGGGGTGGATTACCTGAGCTCCAGAGTTTGAGACTAGCCTGAGCAAGAGAAAGACCCTGTCTCTACTAAAAATAGAAAAACTAGCCAGGTGTTGTGGTGGATGCTAGTATTCCCAAAGCTACTCAGGAGGCTGAGGCAAGAGGATTGCTCATTCATAAGAGTTTGAGCTATAATAATGCCATGGCACTCCACTCAGGGCTACAGAGTGAGACTCTGTCTCAAAAAAAAAAACAATCCCATTGTATATTTATATTACATTTTATTTCCATTCATCTGTGGTAGACAACTGAGTTGCTTCTACCACTTGGCTATATATATATATTTTTTCTGATATAGCATCTCACTCTGTCGCCCTGGGTATAGTGCTATGGCATCATCACAGCTCACAGGAACCTCAAACTCTTGGGTTTAAGAGATTCTCTTGCCTCAGCTTCCTGAGTAGCTGGGACTACAGGCACTTGCCACAATGTCTGACTTATTTTTCTATTTTTAGAAGAGATGGGTCTCACTCTTGCTCAGGCTGTTGTGAAACTCCTGAGTTCAAGCAATCTGCCTGTCTTGGCCTCCCAGAGTGCTGGAATTACAGGTGTGAATTGGTTGTTGTTAATAATGCTGCAATGAACATGAGAATACAAATATCTTTTCAAGATCCTGCTTTTAAGTCTTTTGGAAATAAACCCAGAAGTGACACAGCTAGATCATATGGCAATTCTATTTGAGGAACCCACATACAATTTTTCATAATGGCTGGACCTTTTTTTTTTCCCTCCCAGGCTGGAGTGTAGGAGTACAGTAGTGCAGCTCATTATAGCCTCCATCTCCTGGGTTCAAGCAATCTTCCTGCTTCAGCCTCCCAAGTTGCTGGGTGGCTGCACCATTTTATATTCCCACTAACGAGCACAGTTTCCAATTTCTCCCCATCCTTGACAACACTTGTTTTTGTCTGTTGTTGTTTTTTTTTTTTTGGTAGTAGTCATCCTAGTGATGTAAGAAAAGAGCAGTTTTTCACTTCTGCCTCTTCAGAGTATAGATCAGTTCTTGGTATAATGGTAGTCACTTGGCCAGGCGCCATGGCTTACATCTGTAATCCTAGCACTCTGGGAGGCCAAGGCAGGTGGATTGCTTGAGCTCAGGAGTTCAAGACCAGTATGAGCAAGAGTGAGACCCTCATCTCTACTACAAAGAGAAAAAAACTAGTTGGGCATATGGCCGGCACCTGTAGTCCCAGCTACTCGGGAGGCTAAGGCAAGAGGATTGCTCAAGCCCAAGAGTTTAAGATTGCTGTGAGCTATAATGCCCCAGCACTGTACCCAGGGAACAGAGTAAGACTCTTTCTCTAAGAAAAAAAAAAAAAAATAGGCTTGGCCCCCGTAGCTCAGTAGTTAGGGTGCTGGCCACATACATCGAGGCTGGCAGGTTCGAACCCAGCCTGGGCCTGGCTAAACAACAATGACAACTGCAACAACAACAACAAAATGGTTGGGCATTGTGGTGGGTGTCTGTAGTCCCAGCTACTTGGGAGGCTGAGGCAAGAGAATTGCTTAAGCCCAAGAGTTGAGGTTGCTGTGAGCCGTGACACAGCATGGCACTCTGCTGAGGGCAACATACTTGGACTCTGTCTCCCCCCCACAAAAAAAATTAATTAATTAAAAAATAGTAGCCACTCGGGCGGCGCCTGTGGCTCAACGGGTAGGGCGCCGGTCCCATGTGCCGGAGGTGGCGGGTTCAAGCCCAGCCCCGGCCAAAAATAAAAAAAAAAAAAAAAAAAAGTAGCCACTCAATAAATCCCAGTTTTCTTTTCTTTCTTTCTTTTTTTTACTTTGTCACCCTTAGTAGAGTGCTGTTGCATCACAGCTCACAGCAACCTCAAACTCTTAGGCTCAAGTGATTCTCTTGTCTCAGCCTCCCACGTAGCTAGGATTATAGGTGCCTACCACAATGCCTGGCCAATTTTACATAAGAGGCCTCACTGTGGCTCAGGCAATCCACCCACCTCCGCTTCCCAGAGTGCTGGGATTACAGGCATGAGCCACCGTGCCTGGCCCTAAATTCTAGTTTTCATAAATGAATGAACTGAATGAAGTGACTTCATATTCGAACTTCTGAGTGTTTCCATATTTTGAAAAAAGGTCTTCGTAATTGTAATTACCTAGAGATCATGAAATAGGAGATCATTTTTGATTATCCAGTTGGGCCTGAAAATACAATAACAAAAGTTCTTATAGGAGACACATACAGGAGAATACAGACACACAGGACAAGATGAAGTGAATACAGAGGCAGAAGTCAGATTTTGGCCACAAGACAAAGAAGCCACAAGTTCCAGAAGCTGGAACAGGCAAGGAAGAATTCTTCCCTAGAGTCTTCACAAGTAGGGCAGGCCTGCAGACGCTCTGATTTCAGACTTCTGGTCTCCAGAATCATGAGAGAATAAATTTCTGTACTTTTGTTGTTCTTGTTATAACACTTTTATTATTATTATTATTATTATTATTATTTTTGTAGAGACAGAGTCTCACCTTATCACCCTCGGTAGAGTGCCGTGGCATCACACAGCTCACAGCAACCTCCAAATCCTTGGGCTTAGGCGATTCTCTTGCCTCAGCCTCCCGAGTAGCTGGGACTACAGGCGCCCACCACAACGCCCGGCTATTTTTTTGTTGCAGTTTGGCCGGGGCTGGGTTTGAACCCGCCACCCTCGGCATATGGGGCCGGCGCCCTACCCGCTGAGCCACAGGCGCCGCCCACTTTTATTATTTTTAACAATAATAGTGTGTGTTCATTTTAGGAACATGGAAAATACAAATAAGCAGAAAAAGAAAAACATCATTCATTATTCACTGACAGGCTGTACTTTTGGTCTTTCATCTCTCACAAGTTTTTATGTGCATATATGTAATATGCAAATTTACTCATCTTTTTTTTTTTTTTTTGAGATAGAGCCTCACTTTGTTGCTCTTTGTAGTTCACAGTAACCTCAAACTCCCTGTCTCAAGTGATCTTCTTGCCTCAGCCTCCCAAGTATCTGGGCCTACAGGCCCCCACCACAATGTCTGGTTAGTTTTAGAGACATGGTCTCCCTCTTGCTCAGGCTCATCTTGAACTCCTGAGCTTAGGCAATCTACTTGCTTCGGCCTCCCAGAGTACTAGGATTACAAGCAAGGTGCTGTGCCCAGCCTTACTCTTACCTTCTAAAAATATGATATCACAGCCAGGTAGAGTGCTACACATCTGTAGTCTCAGGTATTCGGGAGGCTGATGTGGGCTGATCCTTTGAACCCAGGAGTTTGAGGCTGTAGTGTGTGATTATTGCATCACTTTACTCCAGCCTGGGTGACAAGCTGGAGATCCTGTTTCTAAATAATCATCATAATAATGATACTTATATATTATTTAGTATATTTTTAAAAATGTCATATACTATCAGGAATCTTTTTTTTTTACAAATGAGTAAAGCTCTCCTATTAAAAGAGAGCTGAGACCTATAGATTGGCTTAAAACATAATAAACAAAGAGATGCAGGTAACAAGAGGTGCATCTAATGCCACTATCAACAACAAGTTAAAAGTGGAAAGATGGACAAAGTATACTAGGAAAATGCTAATAAGAAGAAAGTTATATGCACTGTTAAAATAAGGTAAAATTAAAATCAAGGCAAACTACACTAAAAAGAGGAAAGGACAGTTTTGATTAACCGTCCTGTGCATCATTCTGTTTCTCACTTTCCTTATCTCCTCTATCTCATCCTCGTCTCTAAACACACCTTCATTGCTTTATTTATTTTTATTTTTAAAACTTTCATTTCTTAAATGCCAGTTGTGTATATCTTCTTTAAGTTCCTGGAGAGACTGAATCAGACTTTTTCTAAAAGTTCCTTTTGCTTTTTCCTCCTTGTGGGCTTTTCCTCAAGCTTTGGTTCACTGAGATTTTCTGGTTTTCCTGCAATTTTTTTGACAGCGTTTCATCTTGTATCTGTCTGCCTTTCTCCTTCCTTCCCTTCTTTATCTTTTCTTCCTTTCTTCTATTCTGCTTATTCCTCTTTGAATGCAAGATCTCCTGGCACTGATCAGGTCAGTTTCTTCTTCCTCCTTTTCTAGCCCTGGGTCCTGTTAAGAACCACAGACTTGGCTTAGTGCCTGTGGCTCAAGCGGCTAAGGTGCCAGCCACATACACCTGAGCTGGCAGGTTCGAATCCAGCCCGGTCCACAAAACAACAATGACGGCTGCAACCAAAAAATAACCAGGCGTTATGGCGGTTGCCTGTAGTTCCAGCTACTTGGGAGGCTGAGGCGAGAGAATTGCTTAAGCCCAAGAGTTTGAGGTTGCTGTGAGCTGTGATGCCACGGCACTCTACCCAGGGCGACAGCTTGAGGCTCTGTCTCAAAAAAAAAAAAAAAGAACCACAGACTTGCAAAATTCCTGCAAGCTGACTCCTTATTCCCTTAGCCTCTGGAAGGGATGAAACCTCTGGCCTGCACTGCTAAAGGACGCTGGTATCCAAACAGAACAAGGACCAGGCTAGCAGGACTCCTGCATACGTAGATGCCTAAATTTCTGTAGTTTTATGCCACCACGTTTGTGATAATTTGTTACGGCAGTGAAAGGAAACTGATAGAAGTTATCTATAATTATGGGAAATTCTAGGGAACTTTTATCCAAAGGAGGGCTTCAGTTTGGGAACTTCCAATTTGAAGTCCCCCTTCATGATCAGATGTAGAAAGGCCATTTGTCTTTTAACAGTATTACTGTTTTCGTGACATCCTGTCTAGATATAGGAGAAAATTTTGTCTTATGTTGTAGAAATCTGGGGGACAGGGCATGAATCTAGCTCATACAATGAAAGTTTAAAGTCCCCTGCCTTTAAATTGATGAGCTTTTCCAAATGCTGTGTCTTGTCCCATATGCTGATACGAAGGTCATTTCCTGTTAATTATGGGGCTTGTCTGTGGAGGCCACCAGGAGCTTTGCCAACAGCTCAGGGTGATAACCCTGTGCTCCCAGGTCAAGGGCTCCTAAACACTTTCCCTTTAGAGCCTTTGAAGGATTGTTGTGATTTTATGCTTGTAAGCTGACCTATCCTTCACATGGGATACCCAATGGAGCTTCCAATGGAGCTTCATCCTTACCTAGAAACCTCCTAGTTATGTTGGTCCCAAACTTTCAAAATCAACCTCTTTCATAGGTATCACAGTACCTTACCTGTTAGCTGAGATTCTGACATCTATAACCAGAGAATTACATGCTACCACACAGACAAAAAGTATATAAGGATACCATTGGCATACTGAAATATGTTGACATTCAGAAAGTGCAGAATGGGTCTGGTGATGCTTGAGGGAGGTCATATGGCCAATCAGATCTTACCATGGCAGCATCCAATCTTTGCTGTATAGTAGTATATGTTCAATAAATATCTGTCATATGTATTAGACATACTAATCTAATTTACATCTTATACATACAACAAACATACTGTTTGTCCTCCTCCAAAATTTCCTTTACTGGATCCTTCATAATGTGGTGTGTGTTACCTGCTAAATAAGACATGTGTATAAAATACTGCTCCTCTATTTTAAGGTGGGATTAACTCTGTGGTACAATTCATGCTCCAGGGCTCTCCATGAGATCGGGCTGAAGCTCCCTTCAGATAAGACCACATTCTTGCTCAGCTCCCTTTTGGGGTCTATCCAGCTTCCTTCACTGTGTTTCCTCTGAGAGCATTCTCTCAACAAATTATGCACTCAAGTCCTGTTTTAGGACTCTGCTTCTAGGGAAACTGACCTAAGACACTGCATAAGTAAAAGCCCAAAACTGTAAAATCCTTCTGTGTCCATGACCTCAAGACAGGGTGCACAAAAAGATGGAAAGTGATGACATGAAATTGGAGAGAAAAAAAAGGCCACACAGAGAGATACCTTTCTTGTGTGAAAAAGAAAAAAAAAAAGCTAAAAACAACAGTCAGAAGCATCTTTGGACCATGTAAGTGAATACAAACCCAACGGGCTGTGCAGTTGGTGAGAACTCTCTTATTTAGAATCTTGACTTTGAGCAATTCCAGATCAAAGGGTGGGTATTCTTTGCCATGGGCATTAAAGTTTCTGGGACTTGGAAATGGCCACCTTGATAAGGACTAGTGGACAAAAAGGTGACGTGGGATTTCAGGTAGAACAGCTACAGAACCTTGGTGATAAGGCATGTACGTTCCAACCGAGGAGATTCAGGAGCTACAGTGACCCTTCCATGAGGAGTGACTTGTCAATAACATTAGAAGTCACAAAAAAAAAAAAAGAAGTCACTGTGTATTATTTAGAGAGAACTAGTTGTATATTATGTACTTACATACAAGTATACTGTTATTCCTAATAAAAAATTTTTTTTGGGGGGTGGCGCAGTTGGCTCGAAAGAGTAGGGTGCCAGCCCTATATACCAGAGGTGGTGGGTTCAAACCCATTCCCGGCCAAAAACTGGAAAAAAGTTTTTTGAGACTCACTCTGCCACCCTGGCTTAGAGTGCCATGGGGTCATCTTCCTTTTTTTTTTTTTTTGGCCGGGGCTGGGTTTGAACCCGCCACCTCCGGCATATGGGACCGGCACCCTACCCGCTGAGCCACAGGCGCCGCCCACCATGGGGTCATCATTGCTCACAACAACCTCAAACTCCTGGGCTCAAGTGATCCTCCTGCCTCAGCCTCCTGAGTACTTTGACTACATTTGCCCACCATGCCCGGCTAGTTTTTCTATTCTTAATAGAGATGGGGGCTTGCTCTTGCTCAGGGTGGTTTCAAAATCCTGAGCTCAAGCCATCCACCCGCCTAGGTCTCCCAGAGTTCCAGGATTACAGGCATGAGCCACCGTGCTTGGCCAAATTTTATTTTTTAAGGACAAGATAATTTCAGCATGTTTGAAGACTAAGGTTTAAAAAAAAAAAGCACAGAAGGGAGTAGATTAAGGAAGTAAGAAAGGAAGTAAGAAAGAAAGTGTTTGCTGCAGCAAGGTTCTAGGGCTTCCGGGAGCAGCCATAGATAGTATAGGGATTGCTAGTCTGTAGAACCAGCAATTTTTGTTATCTCTGAGTGTTGGTAAAATCATGTGAAACTTCACAGCCTGGGCTTACTTTTGCTGTGGGGAGAGATGAAAAGGGTTGGTTCCACTTTTAGCCTGGAATAGCTGGGGGCAGAGGGAGCTGTGTCTCTAGCAGCTGGGACAAGGCCCATGTCAGCCTCCTCCAACTCACTGAGGCCTTGTAGAGGGTGGAGCCAGGTCTTCAATTTCCCTACCTCCTCCTACACAGCCCTATAAGGACACTGCAGCAAAAACATAACCTGCAGGCTTGGTGTCCGTAGCACAGTGGTTACGGCGCCAGCCACATACACCAAGGCTGGTGGGTTCAAACCCTGCCCGGGCCAGCTAACCAACTATTTGGGAGGCTGAGGCAAGAGAATTGCTTAAGCCCCAGAGTTCAAGGTTGCTGTGAACTGTGATGCCATAGCACCCTACTGGGGCGACATAGTGAGACTCTGTCTCAAAAAACAAAAACAACATAATCTGCAAACCAGAATGTCAGTTCTAGGGCCTAGGCTGAACAATAGGTTTCCTGTAGGAATAAGAAAGATGTGTGGGTGGAGAGCCAGGGGGTGAGGCTGTTGTGCAATTCACCTTCACCAGGCCAAAAGGGGATGAAGAGTGAGGAAGTCATCACCTGGGCATGAGTGTGGGACCTGGGTGTGAGTGTGTGGGCACATTCTAGTATCGTACAATTCTGTGATCTGAGAGAAAACTGAGAGGCTTCACAGGTACATGAGTTTTCTTTATTCCCCAGAGACTGCAGACAACTTCTGAGGTAGCTGTTGTAGGGATTATTCCTCATAGCAACACAGGTTATGTCAGATAATATTCTGGCTGTCTATGGCCGAGTAACAAACCCTTCTAAAACACAGAGGCTTAAAACAGCAATGAGTTTATCATTTCTCAGGATTTGGATAAGGCAGTTAGGAAAGACCTACCTCAGTTCTAGGTAATGTGGAATAGCATGGTTGGAACAAACCAGATAGCATCTTCACTTGATGACTCATCCCTTGGTTAGAATAGATCTACAGCTTCATACCTCTGGGGCCTTTCCCTCTCCATATGGTCTCTGCATGTGGTTTCTCTCCAGCAGGGTGGATGAAGGGAAACCACTCATGACCATTAATAATAGCTCAGAGTGAAGGCTGTCACGTCCTTTATTAATCGATCGATCAATTGAGACAGAGTCCCATTCTGTTGCTCAGGCTAGAGTGCTATGACATCAGCCTAGCTCACAGTAACCTCAAACTCCTGGGTTTGAGCAATTCCCCTGCCTCACCCTCTGAGTAGGTGGGACTATAGGCACTGGGCACAACGCCCAGCTAAGTTTTTCCTGTTTTTAGAAGCTCTTTCTCAGGGTGGTCTTGAACTTCTGAGCTCAAGGGATCCTCCTGCTTCTGCCTCCTAGACTGCTAGGATTATAGGCATGAGACACCATGTCAGGTCCTTTTAAAGCTTAGAGGTGGAATTGACTGACACATTGTTCTTTTTTTTTTTTTTTTTTGAGACAGAGCCTGAAGCTGTTGCCCTGGGTAGAGTGCTGTGCCATCGTAGCTCACAGCAACCTCAAACTCCTGGGCTCAAGCGATTCTCCTGCCTCTGCCTCCCAAGTAGCTGGGACTACAGGCACCCGCCACAAACGCCCGGGTTGCAGCTGTCATTGTTGTTTGGCGGGCCGGGCTGGATTCGAACCCGCCAGCGCAGGTGTATGTGGCTGGCGCCTTAGCGGCTTGAGCCACAGGCGCCGAGCGACCCACTGTTCTTTTTAAAGCATTCTTACATTGAGTTGCAGGCCTATTCCGGATTCTTGGGTCTCAGACCACGTGGGAGTTACACTGCTGGGAGGTATATTTCATTGGGGACGACCAAAGAAACAAACTACCAGACAAGAAGGGCCCTAGGGATAGGCCTATGTGGGCTGAAGAGTGTTCCAGTTTCTAATTCTATGTAGCCCTCTCTTTAGAGAAGATGATTGGCAGGCAAATCTTAGGTAACTAACTCTGAACTTCTCTCACAGATGAATGGTGTTAAAGGTGAGGGATGTCTGGTCTGCTACGATCCAATCAGCCTGGTATCAAGGAGGTGACACACGGCCTGGCAGTGTGTCTTTATTCAGTCTGTTAGGCCTTTACTGAGTACAGCCTGTATGCAAGGTTTTTAACACACGTTATCGCTGTTTTCTGAGGCTCGAATGCGGCACTGCTGCTCCTACATCACCGTACCTAGCATCGCACCCCGACGCAGCCTCCCAGCCTTCTCCGCCGGGCAGCTAGAATTGGAGCAGAGCACAGAAGGATGTGGGGTCCCCAGAAGGGCAACACTCAAGGCAGCCAGCTTGGCTGGCCTAGCGGTCGGCCCCCAGGCAGCCAATGGGGCTGCTAACCTGTAGCCGCTGTCCTCTGGGAAGGGCGACAAGTGGAGTTCAGGGTAGTCTCGGTAGCAAAGCCAAATCTAAATCTCAGCTAGTCCTGCGCGCCCCCGGCCCGCCCCGCGCACACACGCACGCACGCGCGCCCCAAACCCAGCCCACCGCACAGTTCTGGTCCCGCCCCCAGATTGACCAAGCGAGCCACCGTCTGCACAGCCCCGCCCCGCACGGCCAGGCGAAGCAGAGCCGGCCGTGCGGTGTGTGTGTATGTGTTCGCGGGGCGCCGTCTCAGCCCCGGGAAGATGGTGGCGCCTGTGGCGGCGACTGAGGCAAGGCTGAAGAGAAGGACGGCGGCGGCGGCAGCACCCGCGGGCAGGAACGGCGGGCCGCGCCGGGACGGGGACGTGACCGGGGCTGGGAGGTCGGGACTGGAGGCCAGGCTGCGCCTCCCGCTGCTGCTGTCGCCGCCGCTCCGGCAGTGGCTGCTGCTGCTCCCGCCGCTGCTACTGCTGCTGCCCTGGGAGGCCGAGGCCGCGGCGGCGGCAGCTGTAGTGTCGGGCTCAGCCGCAGCCGAGGCCAAAGAATGTGACCGGCCCTGTGTCAACGGCGGCCGCTGCAACCCTGGCACCGGCCAGTGCGTCTGCCCTGCCGGCTGGGTGGGCGAGCAATGCCAGCACTGTGGGGGCCGCTTCAGGTGAGTGGGGGGTGGTGCTGGAGGGTCGGGCCCAGCGGGAGGCTGGGGCTACGCTCGAGGCGGTTTTAGGCCAGAGGCGGATTTCAGACAGAAAGTGGGAAATGTAGGGCCGCCCCACGGTGTTCTAGTGCCATTTGCTTCGGGGAAGATGGTTGTCTCTGGCCAGGGGTCTTTTTCTGGTGGAAGGTGAAAAGGTGCAAGGCAAGGGTGTGGGGATACTGAAGGTATTTAGGTGCTGCGGGCTAGACTGGAAGAAAGCTGAAGGTCCTAAAGAGTATCAAAGGCAGTCTTTGAAACTGGGCCTATTTCGCATAAAAGAGATATCAAAGGAAAGGTGAGTGAGCCAGTCTTACTGAAACACTTCCTTTAATATCCATTTGTACGCTGTGGCCTGTTGAGTTCCCTGACTGATTGGATATGTGGGGTACTCTGAAGAAATGGGGCCCTGGAAGTTGATTGGTTGTCTAAAGATAAAAGAGATAGAAGAACCAGTGGTTGTTGGCTAAAGAGAAGTGAGGAAACTAGTCTTTTGAAGCTCGCTGGAGGTAGCAAATTGGGACAGGGTATGTGGTAGAGAGGGGATGGAAGGAGATTACTGTTAGCCCCTGTGTCTAGACAATATGGAGTTCTGAGTTGTCCTGGTTCAGGGCAGTACCTTTTGGAGAGATCACTCATTAATTACTTAATTCTCAGTTATCTATTATTTGCTTTAGTTGTGCAAGGATTTCCAGATAGTACTCATAAATAAATAGATTAGCCAGACTTTGGCCTGGTCCTCAAGGATTTTGGAATATGGCAAGAGAAAGAAATGTACACGCATAATCCTAGTCACGCGGGATACAGAGTCACTCAGGCCTTTGGCAGATCTTTACTGAACACCTCCCATGTCTGATGTGGGGGAGTGGGGAAATGTGAACAAGACAGATGTTCCTGCTCTCATGGACTTTCTAGAGGGGGCAACAGGCACTTAAATAAATAAGTAAAAGAAATGAACAATATAATTTCAGATAATGCTAATCAAGAAAATAAGATACTATAACCAGTGATGACTTCAGGAGAAATCTCTCATTTGAGGTGACATTTGATCTGAGACCTGAATGAGGCACTGGAGAACCTGTGAGAATTGAGGGATGGTGAAGTTTTGACTAGCTCAGGCGATGCAAGGAAGACTTTGAAGAGGAGGTAACACTGGATTTGAACATTTGAGGCTAAGTAGGATTTGGAAATGAGGAGCTAGGAGAAAAATTCCAAATTGCAAAGAAGGATGCAAACAAAGTTGTGAGGACTAGAAAGTAAAGTTTTGCTGGTGCCTATGTAGGAGATAGTTATGAGAGAGAAGTTTAAATTATATAATTGTAGGCTCAGGTAACGTCAGATCATCTAGTGATCTCTAAGAACATTGAGCAGGTGGGCTCATGGATGGAAAACACTGACTTTAGAAGTAGTATGTAGTGGAGCTGGTCTTGTAACTTTCTTAGGGTGTTTTGATTTATGAATTATGTTAACCTCTGTGTATTTGTTGAGGGCCTCTCTGTCTTAGGTTGTTATTGAGCTTATGTTCTAGATTGGTAATAAAAAATCCAATAATCAGTTTATTATAATTTTGTTTAAGGCTGTAGAGGTGAAGAGCAGGGAACAGAGGATTTAGTTTGAAATGAGGGTAAGATTGGTCACTGAGTAAGTGACTTTTGAGTTGAAATCTGAGGGTTGAGATGGTCCAACCTATGAAAAGGATGGGTTGCTGAGGGGCCAGCACGTACAGAGGATTGGGATAAGCATGATCTTGGTAATGTGGGTGGATGGCCAAGTGGGGAGCAGAGAGAGAAAAGAGGAGCTTTGTTCAGTGTTCTTCATGTTCCCTAGACTAGAGAGGTAGGGGCCAGGTCAAGTGGAGATCTATGGGTTGGACTGAGAATTTTGACCTTTAGTCTAAGCAGTGGAATGGCATAGTTCACTTTTGTTTTCATGACATTTTAGGCTTTTAGATTGGAGCCAGAGTAGGAATGGCCTTGAAGATGAGGCAAGAGAATTTTGAATTTGAGGAGCATCCAAATCAGGTGAATGGATGGCTGGGTCAAAGTAAGGTCCTTCAAGTTCTGAAAATCTGGAACATTATGATAGGCACTGGGGACCCACAGGGTGGGAAGGAACATTCTTGGATCAAACTCACTGGGATGCATAGAGTAGGTAGATTCATTTTGGGGCATGAGAGATGGTGGGCAGCTTAACGGGATCTGTTGGCATGGTTCAGGGCAGTGGTAATGTGCTTGAGACAGGCAGTGGGAATGGAGGCAGGCATAGATGCTGCATTGGGTTGTAGAGAAAAAATGGACAAGTCTTTCTTTGAAACTGGTTTGCTCTTGGGAAGAGAAAGGGGGATGGTGAAAGAAGGAAAACTAGATCCTATCTTGGGCAATTGAGAGGGTAGCGATAGCATTAATAGACACAGGGACACAGGAGGAACAGGTCTGAGACAAGTTTAATTTTGCACACACTGAGTTTGGGGTGTTCTCAGGGTATGCACCTGATGAGGGAGATTATCAGGAAGACAGGTCTGAGTGTCCATATGAACAGTCCAGAGGACTGGAGAAGAGCTACTGGTTATGGGGAATAGGCAGCCCTGACACTGGTTGTCTCAAATGGTGTCATGTGTAAATGAAGGGACTCCCCTTGTTATTGTGGACACTCCCTTTGATCTGGTTCTAGGTGATGTCACTGCTTTTTTTGTGGGTAAACAGTTATGATTTTGTGGATTCTGGAATTTGCATTTTATTTTTATTTATTTATTTATTTATTTTTATTTTTTGTAGAGACACAGTCTCACTGTACCGCCTTCGGGTAGAATGCCGTGGCGTCACACGACTCACAGCAACCTTTAACTCTTGGGCTTACGCGATTCTCTTGCCTCAGCCTCCTGAGCAGCTGGGACTACAGGCGCGCGCCACAACGCCCGGCTATTTTGCATTTTAGAAAATAAAAGTAGGAGGAACTTATGTCTCTGGGCTTTTAATGTTGGTTTTGATTGCAGTGTTAAGTATCTATTTTATTTTTTTAGACAGAGCCTGTATCTGTTGCCTCAGGCTAGAGTGCAGTAGCTTCATCTTAATTTACAGCAACCTCAAACTCCTGGGTTTAAGCTGTCCTTCTACGTCAGCCTCCCATGTAGCTGGGACTACAGATGCCTGCCACACTGACCCAGCTAATTTGTCTATTCTTAGTAGAGATGGGGTCTCAGTCTTGCTCAGGGTGGTCCTAAGCTCCTGAGCTCAAGGGATTCTCTGACCTCAGTCTCCTGGAGTACTAGGATTATGGGCACAAGCCATCTTGCCAGCCAATATGTATCTTGAGTTAACTTATACATCTTTGTATTACTAAACTAAAAGACATTAAGCAAATACTTTTCTGGTTTAGAATGGCATTGAGTCAGAGTGTTTTTTTAAGCATTTTTTTTTTTTGTAGAGACAGAGTCTTACTTTATCGCCCTCGGTAGAGTGCCATGGCATCACACAGCTCACAGCAACCTCCAACTCCTGGGCTGAAGCGATTCTCTTGCCTCAGCCTCCCGAGTAGCTGGGACTACAGGTGCCTGCCACAAAGCCCAGCTATTTTTTGGTTTGCAGTTCAGCGGGGGCTGGGTTTTGAACCCACCACCCTCGGTATGTGGGGCCGGCACCCTACCGACTGAGCCACAGGCGCCACCCTTTTAAGCATTTTTAGTTCTGTAAATTCTGTGTTGCAGTTGCTGTGACAGGTCTTTTTCATTGCTTCGTTTTTGTAATTTTTTTGGTTTTGTTTTGTTTGAGACAGAGTCTCACTTTGTTGCCTTTGGTAGAGTGTCTTGGTGTCATAGCTCACAGCAAGCTCAAACTCTTGGGCTTAAGCAATTCTCTTCCCTCAGCCTCCTGAGTAGCTAGGACTACAGGCGCAAGCCACAATGCCCGGCTATTTTTTTTTGGTTGCACTTGCCATTGTTCGAGCCTGGGCTGGGCTTGAACCCGCCAGCCTTGGTGTATATGGCCGGCACACTACTCACTGAACTACCGGTGCCACCCAAGCAACCTTGGGCTCAAGCAATCCTCTTGCCTCAGTTTTTCTATTTTTAGTAGAGATGGGATCTCACTTTTGCTCAGGCTGTTTCGAACTCCTGAGCTCATGTAATCCACCTGCCTTGCCTCCCAGAGTGCTAGGATTACAGACGTGAGCCACGAGCCACCGTGCCTGACCTGAAGTTTGTTTTCTTTTTAGAGAAAGGGTCTTGCTCTGTCACCGAGGCTGAAGTGCTATGGTGTGATCATAGCTCACTGTAGCCTCAAACTCCTGGTTTCAAGCAGTCTTCTCTACTCACCCTTCCAAGAAGCTAGGACTAGAGGCAAGAGCCACCTCGTCCAGCTACTTTTTCTTTTTTATGGAGATGAGGCTTGGCTATGTTGTCAAGCCTGGTCTTGAACTTTTGGCCTCAGATGATCACCTGCCTTGGCCTGCCAGAGTGCTTGAATTATAGGCTTGAACCACTGTGCCTGACCTTTCATTAATTGAAAGGAACGTAAGATAAAAGGAGGATTAGATTTTACTAAAGTTATTACTGAGTGCATATTGTATGCCAGGGATTCAGCCAAGCATTTTCATATACATTATACTGTTTAATCCTCAGGACAACTGTGAAGATAAAATTTGGATTATTGTATGGTGGTAGTTAGTAAATTATTTTTCCCAAATGAAAGATGCTACAGAAATAATCAATTACAGAGAATACAGTTAATGGCATCAGTTTAATGAAAATAATAATTGTAGAATCTTTTTTTTTTTTTTGTAGAAACAGAGTCTCACTTTATGGCCCTCGGTAGAGTGCCGTGGCCTCACACAGCTCACAGCAACCTCCAACTCTTGGGCTTAAGCGATTCTCTTGCCTCAGCCTCCCGAGTAGCTGGGACTACAGGCGCCTGCCACAACGCCCGGCTATTTTTTTGGTTCCAGTTTGGCCGGGGCCGGGTTTGAACCCGCCACCCTTGGCATATGGGGCCGGCACCTTACTGACTGAGCCACAGGCGCTGCCCATAATTGTAGAATCTTTGGTGTACATTTCTAAGGCAATGCCACTTTCATTCATTTTTATGTGAATTTTCACAATTCAGTGACTCTTTTTCTCCTTCTGACTTCACCATCAATTTTTTTTTTTGATAATAAATAGGCTCCATCAAATTAGGGATTAAAAATATTAAGCCCAATTATGAAATTAATATGCATTCAGTTTTGTTAAGTTCCTGCTAGATAAAACTTTTAAGAGATAGAATAGAATAATCTAGTGAATTGGAGCCTTATAGCTGCACATAGTGTTAAGATGTACTGAGCATCTATTTTCTGCCTAGAACATAGTAACAGTACTAGTAGTGGTCACAGCAGTATTTGCCACCATTTTTCTAGTATTTATCCCTTTTTCCACAGGCATTGTGCCAAATGCCTTTTAGAAATATTCTCTCTCTTTTGGGCGGCGCCTGTGGCTCAGTCGGTAAGGCGCCGGCCCCATATACCGAGGGTGGCGGGTTCAAACCCGGCCCCGGCTGAACTGCAACCAAAAAATAGCTGGGCATTGTGGCGGGCGCCTGTAGTCCCAGCTACTTGGGAGGCTGAGGCAAGAGAATCACTTAAGCCCAGGAGTTGGAGGTTGCTGTGAGCTGTGAGATGCCATGGCACTCTACCGAGGGCCATAAAGTGAGACTCCGTCTCTACAAAAAAAAAAAAAAAAGAAATATTCTCTTTTGGGGCGGCGCCTGTGGCTCAAAGGAGTAGGGCACTGGCCCCATATGTTGGAGGTGGTGGGTTCAAACCTGGTCCTGGCCAAAAAAACTGCAAAAAAACTGCAAAAAAAAAAAAAAAAAAAAATATATATATATATTTCTCTTTTAATTAAATTACATTTAATTAATTAATTTTTTATTTTTTTTAGAGACAGAGTCTCACTTTGTTGCCCTCGGTAGAGTACTGTGGCGTCACAGCTCACAGCAACCTCCAGTTCTTGGGCTTAGGCGATTCTCTTGCCTCAGCCTCCCGAGTAGCTGGGACAACAGACGCCGCCACAATTCCCGGCTATTCTTTGTTGCAGTTTGGCCAGAGCCGGGTTTGAACCCACCACCCTTGGTATATGGGTCTGGTGCCCTACTCACTGAGCCACAGGCACCGCCCCATCTTTTTATTTTTATTTAATTTTTTCTAATTTTTTTGAGACAGTCTCTTTCTCTCGCCCATGGTAGAGTGCTGTAATGTCACAGCTCACAGCAACCTCAAACTCTTAGACTTTAAGCTATTCTCTTGCCTCAGCCTCCCAAATAGCTGAGACTACAGGTGCCTGCCACAACGCCTGGCTATTTTTTTGTTTTGTTTTGTTTTGTCGTTGTTGTTGTAGTTGTCATTGTTGTTCAGCAGGCCCGGGCTGGGTTCAAACCCACCAGCCCCGGTGTATGTGGCTGGTGCCTTAATCACTGAGCTATGGGGCCCGAGCCATATTCTCCTTTTAATCTTAGAGTCATTCCCATATTATAGATAGGTAAACTGAAGCTTGGAGATACTGAATAATTTGCCCAAGATCACAAATTATGCAAATTTGGGATTTTAACTCAGGTCTTGTCTTATTCTCACACCTGTATTTTCTTTGTTGTGCCATTTGGGCTCTCATTTTTTCTGAGTCCAGTCACCCTTTGTGAACATTCTTTGGAAGGGATGAGTTAAGTCTAACAAAGACTTTGAGAAACAAAGGAGGGAAAATAGAGTTTTATAATAGGAAAGCTAGCATTAAAAAAATCATAAATTGGGCGGCGCCTATGGCTCAGTGAGTAGGGCGCCAGCCCCATATGCCGAGGGTGGCGGGTTCAAACCCGGCCCCGGCCAAACTGCAACAAAAAAATAGCCGGGCGTTGTGGCAGGCGCCTGTAGTCCCAGCTACTCAGGAGGCTGAGGCAAGAGAATCGCGTAAGCCCAGGAGTTGGAGGTCGCTGTGAGCCGTGTGACGCCATGGCACTCTACCGAGGGCGGTACAGTGAGACTCTGTCTCTACAAAAAAAAAAAAAAAATCATAAATTTTGGGCAGTGCCTGTGGCTCAAAGGGGTAGGATGCCAGCCCCATACGCTGGAGGTGGTGGGTTCAAACCCAGCCCTGGCCAAAAACTGCACACACAAAAAAAAAAATCATAAATTTGCTTAAATCTGTCTGCTGGCCATTTAATACCTTTGTTGGATTTTTTTTTAATGTTTTTGGTTTTTTGAGTCAGTCTCACTTTGTTGCCAGGCTAGAGTGCTGTAACATCAGCTTAGCTGACAGGAATTTCAAACTTCTGGGTTCAAGCAATCCTCTTGCCTCAGCTTTCCCAGTGGCTGGGACTACAGGCGCCCACCACAACACCCAGTGAATTTTTCTATTTTTAGTGGAAGTGGGGTCTTGCTATTGCTCAGGCTGGTATTGAACTCCTGAGTTCAAGTCATCCTCTTGTACTGCTTGGCCTCCCAGAATGCTAGGATTATAGGTGTGAGCCACCATGCCTGGTCAATACCTTTGCAATTACTGAAACAAAATTTCTGAAAAATAAAATTTGAAGAAAGAAGAGGTAAAAATATTTTTTTCTCATAGCAATTACTAAATGGTATTAACCTTCAGCCCCACATTTATGTTCTTGAATCCAGTTTGTTTTCTTCAGTAGAATGTAAATTCATGAGGGCAGGAGTTTTTATCTGTTTTGTTCACCGTTACAGTCCTAGAGCCCAGAATAGTGCCTGGGACATAGTGCTTGGTAAATATTTGTGGAATGAAGGAAAGACATTCTGCAGTATACTTTTTAGGACTTTTAAAAAAGTCATCTTTACACATACAATTGCCATACATGTCTTTTGTTCTGTCACTCCTGAACTTTGTCTTCTGTTGGCTAGGCATCTTTACTGGGATGTTTTATTGTCACCTCATATTGAGCCAGATCTAACACCAAACTTCTGCTTTTTTTTTTTTTTGAGATAGGGTCTCCCTGTGGAATGCAGTGGCATCATAATAGCTCACTGTAACCTCACACTTCAGGGCTTAGGTGATTCCTCTGCCGCAGCCTCCTGAGTAGATGGAAGTATAGACACATGACTCCATCCTGGCTAATTTTTTTCTATTTTTGGTAGTAACAGGGTCTTGCTCTTGCTAGGGTTGGTCTGGAACTCCTGAGCTCGAGGGATCCTCCCATCTCAGCCTCCCAGAGTGGTAGGATTATAGATATGAGCCACCACACGCTGTATAACACCAAATTCTTGTGCTAGTTGAAAACAATAGTCTTTTCCTTCCTAATTTCAGTTAGGAAGCTAAATCCAAATTTAGCTAACCAAAGCCTCAAATTTAGAGGTAATCCCCGGCTCTTTCTACCTATTTATTCTCTCTTCTCTATAGTGTTTTTAAATTTGTTTCTTTCCATTCCTCCTGCTGTCATTCCTAGTGTACTTGGCCCTTCACTTCATTGATGATCTTCTGTTGGAGTTTAGTTGGTCTGTGGCATCTGCAGAGTCCATTGCAAACTTCGTAGTATCAGTTTCCTAAAAACATGTATGACTGACCGTTTTGCTCAGAAACCTTTTTTCTTGTTTTTACTAATTACCCTTAGCAGAAGGCTCCCACTTTCTTCCACACATCCCTTCTTTCCTAACCAAAGTCTTTCTACTTTGTACTTTATCTTTGCTAAATTTAGTACCCTTAATTTCCTTACCACTCTCACATTCTTTCTTTTCTTCTCTGTTTACCTAGGTTCTACCTTCTAAGGCTCATTTTCAGTTCTATATAATCTATAATTGCCGGTTCTTCCAAATCATACCCATTATCTTTTGAGATGACTCATCAACTTGTTCAATTCATGATATCTTCTTAGTGATTTTTATGTCTTAGATACTGTGCTCTTGCGTTGAGGATATGAAGGTAGATAAGAATCAAACCTTGCTTTTCCCTCAGAGAGCTTGTAATTATGAAGGGAAGACAGCTATGTACAGAGCAATTAGAATTGGTGTACATAGCTGTCTAAAAAATACAGACAGTTGGCTGGGTTGGTGACTCACACCTGTAGTCTTAGCACTCTAGGAGGCTGAGGCGGGTGGATTGCCTGAGCTCATGAGTTTGAGACTAGCCTGAGCCAGAGCCTGACCTCGTCTCTAAAAATAGCCCGTTGTTGTAGTACCAGCTACTCAGGATGCTGAGGCAAGAGAATCACTTAAGCGCAAGAGTTTTGAGTTTGAGGTTACTGTGAGCTGTGACGCCATGGCACTCTACCAGGGCGACAAAGTGGACTCAGTCTCCAAACAAACAAACAAAAAAACAGATAATATATGGTGCTGGACTAGTATGTAATAGATTAATTCTCTTTGTGGGCATGGTAGAAAGCATCACATTTTCGCACGTCTTGAAAGTTCAGTGCGGGGGGGTGGGGAAGATATTCCAGAAAGAATGAAGAGTTTGTGCAAGGCAAAGAATCATCAATTATCATACTTAGCGTACTAGTTTCCTAGGGCTGTTATAACAAAGTACCACAAATTTATGGCTTAAGATAACAGAAATTTATTCTCTCATAATATGGAGACTAGAATTCTGAAATCAAGGTATTGAAGGTATTGGCAGGCCCATGATTTCTCTTGGAGACTAGGAGAATATCTGTTCTATGGTGTTCTCTTAGTTTCTGGAGTGAACAGCGGTCCTTGGCATTTGTTTACTTGTAGACCACTTTAGTCTGCCTCCATCTTTTTGTGCTTCTCTCTCTCCGTGTCTTTTCTCTTAAGGACACCAGTCATATTGGATGTATGAGTATAACCTCATCCTAACTTGATTGCATCTGCAAAGGCCCTGTCTCCAAATAAGGTTACATTCACAGGTACCAGGGTTAGGACTTCAACATATTTTTTGGGAGGACGCAATTCAACCTATAACACATAGAGAACTGATATTGGAGCCTAACTTGTGAGGGTTACAGTGGAAGGGGGTGAGACTTGAAGGTGACAGTGGCCTTCTTGCTTCCCTTCCTAACACTTTTCATCTTCAAGGTGTGTCCTTGATGTAGGATAGCCATTAGGGCATTCACATTTCTGATTGTTTTGAAATAGGCGTGTGACCTAAACTGCTTCAGAGTGAATCTCAGGAGTTTTGCTAGAGACCTCTCGCCTCTGTGGGCATTTATGAAGAAGATGCTTTGCCTTCTGTTCTATGTGGTGAAGAACTGTTAAAACTAGCATGCTGTTGTGATAGGAGTCCACTTGAGGTCATAGCAACTCCCAGAAGAGGGAGGATGGCAGAGAAATGGAGCTGGAGACTTGATGACTTTCTAAATCTGTGGGTCAGGCCCTGCCTGAAGCTGTACTTTTTGGGTCTTTGAGGTATTACAGTCCATATTTTTCTGAAGCCAATTAGAATTGGATTTCCTGTCAACTTGTAGTAGAATAAATCATAACATAACATAGTAGGGTTAGCTGACTAGGGTTAGTCAGCTTGGGCAGCTATAACAAATTACCGTAGCCCTTACTTCTATGAAAAGTTCTTAAGGTGGGCAAATGCTTTTTTTTTTTTTTTTTTTTGAGACAGATTCTCATTATGTTGCCCTTGGTAGAGTGCCATGGTGTCATAGCTCACAGCAACCTCAAACTCTTGGGCTTAAATGATTCTCTTGCCTCAGCCTTCAAAGTAGCTGGGACTACAGGCGCCCACCACAATGCCTGGCTATTTCTTTTTTTTGAGATGGAGTCTCACTGTGTCGCCCTTGGTAGAGTGCTGTGGTGTCACAGCTCACAGAAACCTCAAACTCTTGGGCTTAAGTGATTCTCTTGCTTCAGCTTCCCAAGTATCTGGGACTATAGGCGCCTGCCACAATGCTTGGCTATTTTTTTGTTGTTGCAGTTGTTTAGCTGATCTGGGCCAGCTAAACAGTGTATGTGGCTGGTGCCATAACCACTGTGCTACAGTGCCGAGCCCCAGTTATTTATTTATTTTTTATTGCAGTTGTTTTTATTGTTGTTTAGCTGGCCCTGGCTGGGTTCGAACCTGCAACCTTGGTGTATGTGGCTGGCGCTGTAACTAACCACTGTGCTACTGGCACCGAGCCAGGCAAATTCTTTTTATTTAGAGGACAGATAAATATATAGGAGAGAAGCAGAGCATCTTTATGATCAAAACAGTTTTTACTAACTATAATTAACTGATTTTAATACATTTGTAGGGTATCTTTATCTTGAGAATGAAACATAGAAGTGTGTACTTGCTACTGAGATTGAAGGGAAATCTTTTTTTTTTTTTTTTTTTGAGATAGAGCCTCAGGCTGTCACCCTGGGTAGAGTGCTGTGACATCACAGCTCACAGCAACCTCCAACTCCTGGGCTCAAGCGATTCTCCTGTCTCCGCCTCCCAAGTAGCTGGGACTACAGGTGCTCGCCACAACGCCCGGCTATTTTTTTTTTCGTTGCAGCTGTCACTATTGTTTGGCGGGCCTGGGCTGAATTTGAACCTGCAAGCTCAGGTGTATGTGGCTGGCGTCTTAGCCGCTTGAGCCATAGGCACCAAGCCAATGAAGAGAAATCTTACATGAGTTTTTCTTTTTAACACAATCTTGTTTCCAAAACTGAAAGGTAACTGTACTTTTTGAAATAGCTTGAAACTTGTTTCTCATTTAAATAATACTCTACCATTGTCTGTGACTTCTCAAATATATTTTGGGGGAAAATGGCTCCCATCTTTATATTATCTATTATTCTAATCCTTTATTTTGTTACTTTGTTCCATCAGTTTTCCTTTTTTCTCCCTTTACTTATAATTATAAACTAGACCTTTATTAACTTGACTTTTAATAGTTTTTGCTTCCTAGTATTGCTTTCTTACACATATTTGTCTTGCATTTTTCTTCTTCTTGTTTTCTTTATGTCATACATATCTCTTTAACTGATTTTCTTGCTTTCTGTCTTTCCTTCTTTTTTTTTTTTTTTTTTTGAGACAGAGTCACACTTTGTTACCCTTGGTAGTGTGCTATGGCATCACTGCTCACAGCAACCTCAAACTCTTAGGCTTTAGCTATTCTTTTGCCTCAGCTTCCCACGTGGCTGGGACTCTAGGTGCCCACCAGAAGGCCGGCTATTTTTAGAGATGAGATCTCGCTCTAGCTCAAGCTGGTCTCGACCTTCTGAGCTTAGGAAATCTACCCGTCTCAGCCTCTCAGAGTGATAGGATTACAGGCATGAGCCACCGCACCTGGCCTAACTGATTTTCTTTTATCACATAAGACTGTGGTGATTTCATCCTTTCAATTTTGTTTTGCAGTTTTTTTGGCCGGGGCTGGGTTTGAACCCGCCACCTCTGGTATATGGGGCCAGCACCCTACTCTTTTGAGCTACAGGCACTGCCCTTCTTTTTTTTTTTTTTTTTGGAGACGAAGTCTCACTATGTCGCCCTCAGTAGAGTGCTATTGTATCACAGCTCACAGCAACCTCAAACTCTTGGGCTTAAGTGATTATCTTGCTTCAGCCTCCCAAGTAGCTGGGACTACCGGCACCCGCCATAATGCCCAGCTATTTTTAAAATTTTTTTTTTTGTTGTTGTTGGCAGTTTCATTGTTTAGCAGACCCAGGCCCACTTGAACCTGCCAGCCTCTGTGTATATGGCTGGTGCTCTGCTCACTGAGCTATGGGCACCGAGCCCATCCTTTCAATTTGAAATCCTTTAAGTTTTCTGCTTTTTTGGATTACATTTTGGATGAACTTACACTCTAGTTATTTATTTACATGTTTATCTATTTTGAATTTTCTATTTTTCATTTATAGAAGTTAATTTAAATTTGAATTGCCCTCTTTTTCTTTAAAGAATTTGACATTAGTAGTGTACAGGTATTAAATGAATGAATTTTCCAATTTATTTCTCTTGGTCCTTTTGGTTAAGAATTTTCTAATTTGTTTATTAATAAGCCAGTAAACATTAGGGGTTGGAATTATGTTGGGTGCTGTTACAAAAGTAACTTCCTTTGACCTGTGTTATCTAAATTCTTTTTTTTCTTAATTTATTTATTTTTATTGTTAAATCATAGCTGTGTACATTAGTGCAATCAAGGGGTACAATGTGTGGGTTTCATATACAATCTGAAATATTCTCATCAAACTGTTCAATGTAGCCTTCATGGCATTTTCTTAGTTACTGTATGTAGGCATTTGTATTCTGCATTTAGTTAAGTTTCACCTGTACCCATTCTAAGATGCACCGTAGATGAGGCCCCACCTATTACCCTCCCTCCACCAATACCTCCCCCCTCCCTTCCCCTTCCTTGCCCTTTCCCATAGTCTTGTGCTATAGTCGGGTTATACCCTTCATGTGAAAGCTATAATTTAGCTTCATAGTAGAGCTGAGTACATTGGATACTTTTTCTTCCATTCCTGAGATACTTTGCTAAGAAGAATATGTTCCAGCTCCATCCATGTAAACATGAAAGAGGTAAAGTCTCCATCTTTCTTTAAGGCTGCATAATATTCCATGGTATACATGTACCACAATTTGCTAGTCCATTCGTGGATCGATGGACACTTGGGCTTCTTCCATGACTTAGCAATTATGAATTGGGCTGCAATAAACATTCTGGTACAAATATCTTTGTTATATTGTGACTTTTGGTCTTCTGGGTATAAACCTAGTAAAGGAATTATAGGCTCGAATGGCAGGTCTATTTTTAGGTCTCTAAGTATTCTCCAGACATCCTTCCAGAAGAAACGTATTAGTGTGCATTCCCACCAGCAGTGTAGAAGTGTGCCCTTTTCTCCACATCCACGCGAACATCTCTGGTTTTGGGATTTTGTTATGTGGGCTACTCTTACTGGGGTTAGGTGATATCTCAAAGTAGTTTTGATTTGCATTTCTCTGATGATTAAGGATGATGAGCTTTTTTTCATGTGTTTATAGATTGTGTGTCTGTCTTCTTTAGAGAAGTTTCTCTTCATGTCCCTTGCCCACCCTGAGATGGGGTCACATGTTCTTTTCTTGCTAATACGTTTGAGTTCTCTGTGGATTCTGGTTATTAGACCTTTATTGGAGGTATAACCTGCAAATATTTTCTCCCATTCTGAGGGCTGTCTACTTGCTTTACTTACTATATTCTTGGCTGTTCAGAAGCTTTTTAGTTTGATCAGGTCCCAGTAGTGTTATTTTTGATACTGCTTCAATTGCCTGGGGAGTCCTCCTCATAAAATATTCACCCAGGCCGATTCCTTCAAGAGTTTTCCCTGCACTTTCTTCAAGTATTTTTAGTTTCATGTCTTAAGTTTAAATCTTTTATCCAGTGAGAGTCTATCTTAGTTAATGGTGAAAGGTGTGGGTCCAGTTTCAATCTTCTACAGGTTGCCAGCCAGTTTACCTAGCACCATTTGTTAAATAGGGAATCTTTTCCTCACTGGATGTTTTTAATTGGCTTGTCAAAGATCAAATAACGGTAATTAGCTGGATTCATCTCTTGGTTCTCTATTCTGTTCCAGACATCTACTTCTCTGCTTTTGTGCCAGTACCATGCTGTTTTGATCACTATTGATTTATAGTACAGTCTTAGGTCTGGTAGCGTGATTCCTCCTGCTGTGTTTTTATTGCTGAGTAATGTTTTGGCTATTCGAGGTTTTTTCTGATTCTATATAAAACGAAGTATTATTTTTTCAAGATCTTTATAATATGACAATGGAGCTTTAATAGGAATTGCATTAAAATTATATGTTGCTTTGGGTAGTATGGACATTTTAACAATGTTGATTCTTCCCAGCCATGAGCATGGTATGTTTTTCCATCTGTTAATATCTTCAGCTATTTCTTTTCTTAAAGTTTCATAGTTCTCTTTGTAGAGATCTTTCACATCCTTTGTTAGGTATACTCCCAAATATTTCATCTTCTTTGGCACTACTGTGAAAGGAATAGAGTCCTTGACTTTTTTCAGCTTGGTTATTGTTGGGTGTATATAAAGGCTACAGATTTATGGGTGTTGATTTTGTAGCCTGAGACATTGCTGTATTCCTTGATCACTTCTAAAAGTTTTGTAGTAGAATCCCTCGTGTTTTCCAGATAGACGATCATATCATCTGCGAAGAGTGAAAGTTTGATTTCTTCTGACCCTATATGGATACCCTTGATCACCTTTTCTTCCCTAATTGCAATGACTAAAACTTTCATTACAATGTTAAAGAGCAATGGAGACAATGGGCAACCTTGCCTGGTTCCTGATCTAAGTGGAAATGATTTCAAGTTAACTGCATTCAATACGATATTGGCTGTGGGTTTGCTGTAGATGGCCTCTATTAGTTTAAGAAATGTCCCTTCTATACCAATTTTCTTAAGTGTTCTGATCATGAAGGGATGCTGGATATTATCAAAAGCTTTTTCTGCATCAATTGAAAGAATCATATGGTCCTTATTTTTTAGTTTGTTTATGTGTTGAATTACATTTACAGATTTACGTATATTGAACCAGCCTTGAGACCCTGGGATAAATTCCACTTGGTCATGGTGTATAATTTTTTTGATGTGTTGTTGGATTCTGTTTGTTAGGATCTTATTGAGTATTTTAGCATCAATATTCATTAGTGATATTGGTCTTTAGTTTTCTTTTCTTGTTGGGTCTTTCCCTGGGTTGGGAATGAAGGTGATGTTTGCTTCGCAGAATGTGTTGGGTAATATTCCTTCTATTTCTATATTTTGGAAGAGGTTTAGTAGTATAGGTACTAGTTCTTCTTTAAAGGTTTGGTAGAATTCTGATGTAAAGCCATCTGGTCCTGGGCTTTTCTTTTTAGGGAGATTTTGTATATTGATGCTATTTCAGAACTTGATATAGGCCTGTTCAACTTTTCTACTTCGTTCTGGCTAAGTCTTGGTAGGTGGCGTACTTCCAGGTATTGGTCGATTTCTTTCAGATTTTCATATTTCTGAGAGTAGAGTTTCTTGTAGTATTTGTTAAGGATTTTTTGAATTTCTGAGGGGGTCTGTTGTTATTTCATCTTTACCATTTCTGATTGATGAAATTAGAGATTTTACTCTTTTTTTTCCTGGTTAGGTTGGCTAAAGATTTATCTATTTTATTGATCTTTTCAAAAAACCAACTTTTGGATTTATTGATCTGTTGTATAATTCTTTTGTTTTCACTTTCATTTAATTCTGCTCTGATTTTGGTTATTTCTTTTCTTCTGCTGGGTTTGGGGTTGGAGTGTTCTTCCTTCTCCAGTTGCTTGAGATGTCCCATTAAGTTATTAACTTCCTCTCTTTCCATTTTCTTGAGGAAGGCTTGCAGTGCTATAAATTTCCCTCTTAGGACTGCCTTTGCAGTATCCCAGAGGTTCTGGTAATTCGTGTCTTGGTTGTTGTTTTGTTCCAAAAATTTGATGATTTCCTTCTTAATCTCATCTATAACCCATCTATCCTTGAGCATAAGGTTGTTTAGCTTCCATATTTTTGTATGGGTATGCAGGTTCCTGTTGTTGTTAGTTCAACTTTTATTCCATGATGGTCTGAGAAGATGCAAGGAATAATTTCTGTTTTTTTAAATTTGCTGAGGTTAGATTTGTGGCCTAGGATGTGGTCGATTTTGGAGTATGTTCCGTGGGCTGATGAGAAGAATGTGTATTTAGTTCTGTTGGGATGAAATGTTCTGTAGATGTCTGTTAAGTCCAGATGTTGAATGGTTGAGTTTAAATCTAAAATTTCTTTGCTTAGCTTCTTTTTGGAGGGTCTGTCCAGCACTGCTAAAGGGGTGTTAAAATCTCCAACTACTATGGAAGTGGAGGAAATCAAGTTGCTTATGTCTGTTAAGAGTTTCTCTTATAAATTGAGGTGCGTTGTGGTTGGGTGCATAAATATTAATAATAGAGATCTCATCATATTGAGTATTACCTTTAACAAATATGAAGTGTCCATCCTTATCCTTAATTATTTTGGTTGGTTTAAAGCCTGTTCCATCTGCGAACAGGATTGCAACGCCTGCTTTTTTCTGCTTTACATTTGCCTGGAATATAGATGACCATCCCTTCACCTTGAGTCTATATTTGTCTTTTAATGTAAGTTGCGATTCTTATATGCAGCAGATATCTGGCTGTATCCAGTTTCTGTATCCAGTCAGCCAACCTGTGCCTCTTTAGAGGACAGTTTAAACCATTCACATTCATTGAGAATATTGATAAGCCTTTTGAGAGTCCAGTGGACATTTTTAATCCTTTTGCAACTGTGGAAGTGGGAATTTGATCAAAATTTTCTGAGTGAGTTTACTTTTGTGGTGGAGGATTATGCTGGTCTTTATGGAGAATAGGTCAGAGAATATCCTGTAGAGCTGGTTTAGTTATGGCAAATTTCTTCAACATGTGAATGTCATTGAAGTATTTAATTTCTCTGTCATAAATGAAACTCAGTTTAGCTGGGTATAGGATCCTGGGTTGAAAGTTATTTTGTTTTAGGAGATTAAAAGTCGATGACCATCCTCTTCTAGCTTGAAAGGTTTCAGCAGAGAGATCTGCGGTTATTCTAATATTCTTCCCCTTGTAGGTAATGGTTTTCTTTTGTCTGGCAGCTTTCAGAATTTTCTCCTTCATATTAACTTTAGTGAAATTGATTATGATGTGTCTGGGGGATGTCTTATTAGGGTTGAGTCGTGCTAGAGTTCTGAAACTGTCTGCTATCTGAATTTCAGAATCTCTTGGCATGTCTGGAAAGTTCTCCTTCATAATCTCATAGAGAAGAGACTCTGTGCCTTGTGAAGCCACTTCATCACTTTCGGGGATCCCTATAAGACGAATATTGGTTTTCTTCAATTATCCCAGAGCTCTTTGAGAGAGTGATCTGTTTTTGCCCTCCATTTCTCATCCTCTTTGAGAGTTTGGGAGCGTTGGCAAACTTTGTCTTCAATGTCAGAAATCCTTTCTTCTGCTTGCTCCATTCTGTTACTGAGGGATTCTACTGTGTTTCTCAGATCTTTGAGGGATGCAACTTCTTGTTGCAATGTGTCAAAATCTTTGGTCATTTGGTCTTTGAATTTGTTGAATTCCTGAGTTATCTTTTGGGTACTGTCCTTAATTCAACTTATTGAATTAAGTTCTAATTCAATCTTATTTGCTATCCAGATTCTGAATTTGATTTCTGACATCTCAGCTATTTGTTTGCGCATGAGATCTTGTGCTGTGTCTGCCCCATTGATCCTTGGGGGAGTTGATCTACTCTGATTATTCATATTGCCAGAGTTTTTCTGTTGATTTCACCTCATGATTGTTTTTCACCATTGCCTCTGGCCGTCCTCAGAGTTGGGGAGGTGTCTCTCCAAGATTAGGCTCCAGCGGGATCACTCTATTGTTACTTGATCTTTGTAGGGAGTGACCCTGTGTAGTTCCTCTGGGGCTGCTCCAGCTAGGGAGTTCTGGTTGTGGAAGCAGCTCTGGCGTGTGACAGACCTGGATCCAGCAACAGGGCGGGAGGTGGTGCACACGGTTCTGGGAGTGCCTGGCACCCAGTGAGTTTGGCACAGAGAGCCCAAGGCTCCAGCAGTCTCTGGCCAGAGGAAGGGCTCTGCAGAGACGCAGGGAGGACTCCAGAGGGCATGCGGCTACCGGTGTCCCTGGTCAGACGAGCGGGCCAGTGTGGAGGCTGGGAGGACACAGGAGGGTGAACGCAGGGTTGCAAGGCTCCCGCAGTTCCTGGTCAGGGCATGCGGAGGCCTGTTTGGTGCGGGGTCACGGCACAGATCTTATGGAGGTCCGGGCAGTGCCAAGCCCAGTATTTTGAGGTTGCCATGAGCTGTGACACCATGGCACTCTACCCAGGGCAACAGCCTGAGCCTCCGGTGTGCCCAAACCGCCTCACTCTGCCCCTAAGGGTTAAGGCTGTAAGGCAGCTCTGTCCCCGCCTTTAGTCTGCGCAGTCACTAGGTTACTAGGTCCCGCTCGATCCTTGCTCTGGGACCCTGAGGGTGGAGATTGCCAGGGCAGTTCTCTCGCACAATGGCTCCCTGCAGCCCAGCTCAGTGGCTCTGTCTGGAGCCCCAGACAATGCCCAAAGTTCTCCGCACTCCTGCTCAAGCTCTCCCCAAGGCAGTTCAACTGAGTGCCAAGTCCAAAAACACTGAAACTGTTCACAGGTAAGGCCTTTCCGGTTTGCAGTCTCACTGCTGCTTGAACTTACGGTTGCCAGCGTGATTAGGTTGATTGAACACACGCAACCACTTGCCAGTTTCCCACTGTTTTTGTCCTCTTCTTGGGGTCCAGAAGTCCCTTGCTGACTCCTTGTATCCTCAAAGGGATGATTATAGGCAGATCCCACCAGCCAGAGATGTCTGGAGTCTTATCTCCCCAGACGCACGGTGCCCAGATGCAGGGAAGCTGTTACTCGGCTGCCATCTTTAATCTCTTCTCTGGATCTAAATTCTTGATTCACAAATCCTTTCACAAAAATGTATAATATTAGGATTCTCTTAGGAATTAAAAGAAATCTTTAAAAAAGTATCTGCTTTTGATAAGATGATTTTAAATAGACTAAAAGCAATTTATTAATAGATATTATAGTGTACATTTTATGGTACACTTTTATGTACTTTATATGAGGAAAAGCATAATTTATAGACAAATGAAAAATGCCATTTAATTTGGCATTAAGTATATATTAAAATAGAGATTGAATTTAATCTGTTTTGTGTTATTAAAAATAGACAGTTTTCATGTCTGAATGTTTGGTATCCATACATTCGTATTTTAAAAATTATTTTTCAGAATATTTTTTGTGTTTAGATTCTAAATGATAAAATGACAGCAGTTTTCAGCTATTTTTTAAGCATTTGTCTACAAATAGCACATTTCCTGTGTGGCTAGCTTTTTTCTAAGTTGAAAGAAAAGGCCAAACTGGCTATAATTGTCACTTAATTTTCCCTTTTGAACATTGGTTTTTGAAGTACTGGAGATACCTTACAAAGATGTACAAGGATTTTATTCAGAAAAAGATTTGGCAAAGGTGATCTTGAGGCAGATTTCCAAAATTAGATTTATTTTATATTCTTCGATACTATATAAATATCTTTGTGTCTTATGCTTCTCTTTTTTAATAGCGGACATTATTGTCTTTTTTTTTTGAGACAGAGTCTCACTTTGTTGCCTTCGGTAGAGTGCTGTGGCATCACAGCTCACAGCAACCTCCAGCTCTTGGGCTTAGGCGAGTCTCTTGCATCAGCCTCCCGAGTAGCTGGGATTACAGTTGCCCACCACAACACCCAGCTGTTTTTGTTGTTGTTGTTGCAGTTTGGCCGGGGCTGAGTTTGAACCTGCTACCTTCAGTGTATAAGGCCGGCGCGCTACTGACTGAGCCACAGGTGCCGCCCCATTATTGTCTTTTAATTAGAACAAGACTTGACCACTGGTTGAGAAACACTGACCAACCTGAGAAAACATAAACTGGTTACTTTAAAGCAATCATGTGTTTGGTGTTGGTTCAAACCCTGGATTAACTTCCTATTTATTATGAAATATTTCAAGCCTGTGTAGGATATGCAAGGAACACCTTGGTACCTACCACCTACTATGATAAATTTCTTTCAAATTAAATAATATTCTAAGTAACAAAATATTACAGATACTAACCAAATTACCCCACATTACCCCTTCATAATCCTGTTCACTTTACTCTCTATGGAGGTAACTGGTATGTTATATATGTTGTATGTTATGTAGCTTTAGTTGATTCATAGTTACATTAATTGCAGAAAGATTTCAGTCTCCTGCTGATGGGCATTTGGAATTTTTCAACTTTTGCTGTTACAAACAGTACTACGATTGACATTTTTTTACGTATCTGTTTATGTACCTGTGTGTGATTTTTCTTTAGGGTAGGGATCTTCAGACGTGTGAAGTACTTCCAAAATAATTTAGATTCTCTTTACCTTCTTGCTTTTAAGTTGACATGCAGTTGACATATTGTTTTTCAAAAAATGGATTTACATAGTTGCAAAGATATAATTTCTGGTGTACTATAAGTAGATCTACTAAAAAAACACATTATACAGTATTAGTTTTAAAAAATATATTGAGTGGAATCTAAATTTCATAGCAGCTTGATTATCATTCTCATTCATTTTAGAAAATACACGAGTAAAGTCTCCTTTAACAATTTTTCCATTGGTTTTTTTCCTTAAATTCTTATTTGCATTCTAATTCCCTGTTATAATTTTTTTCCTGAATTAACAGTTTTGTCATATTGATCTGGATATCCCACATACCATATAATTCTTATTTTAGAATATACAATTCATTGATTTTTTTATGTATTCATAAGACTGCGTAACTGTTGTCATTACTTAATTTCGGAATATGTTCATTATGCTGCAAAGAAAACCTGTACCTGTAAGCCATAACTTCACATTCCTCATTTCTCCTAGTCCCTGACAACTACTAATGTACTTTCTGTGTCTGTGGATTTGTCTATCTAGATATTTCATATAAATGTAATCAAACAGTGTGTGATCTTTTGTGACTGACTTCTCTTAACATAGTGTTAGTCTGTGTTGTGTCATATATCAGTACTTTATTCCTTTTTATGACTGAATGATATTTCATTGTATGGGTATACCACGTCTTTTTTATCTACTCATCTGTTTATGGACATTTGGGTTGTTTCTGCCTTTGGCTATAATGGCTGCTGCGAACATTTGTGTATAGCTTTTTGTGTGGATATACAGGTATGTCTCTTGGGTACATACGTAGGAGTAGAATTTCTAGGTCATATAACTGAGTTTTTTGTAGTGACTGCACCAGTCTCCTTTCCCACTAGCAATGTCTGAGGGTTCCAATATCACTACATTCTCACTAATACTTGTTATTGTTATTTTTTGTTTATTTTTTAAAAATGATAGCCATTCTAGTGAGGCTGTCTTATTATGACTTTGGTTTGCATTTCCTTAATTACTGACTTTGAGTCTCTTTTAATGTGTGTTCTGGCTATTTATGTGTCTTTTTGGGGGGAAATGTGTACTCTAATCCTGTGCCCACTTTTAATTTTTTTTTTTAGACAGAGTCTTTGTCACTCTTGGTAGAGTGCTGTGTTGTCATAGCTCACAGCAACCTCAAACTCTTGGGGCTCAAGAGATCCTCTTGTCACTCAGCCTCCAGAGTAGTTAGGACTATAGGTGCCAGCCACCATACCTGGCTAGTTTTTCTATTTTTAGTAGAGACGGGATGTCTCTCGCTCTTGCTCAGGCTGGTCTCAAACTCCTGATCTTAAGCTGTCCATCTGCTTCAGCCTCCTAGAGTGCTGGGATTACAGGAGTGAGCCACTGGACTGGGCCTGAAATTTTTTAGTTGTATTTTCATTTCATTCTTTTATTTATTTATGTTCAAGACAGAGTCTTACTCTGTTGATGTGGATAGAATGCCTTGGCTTCATATCTCACAATAACTTTAAACTCTTGGGCTTGAGCAATCCTCTTGTCTGAGCCTTCCAGTAGCTGAACTACAGGTGGGGCCACCAAGCCTAGCTAGTTTTATTTTTTTTTCCTTCTATTTTTAGTAGAGACAGGGTCTTGTTCTTGCTCAGGCAGATGTCAAACTCCGGAGTTCAAGCAGTCCACTCACCTTGGCCTCTCAGAGTGCTGGGATTACAAGCATAAGCCACTGAGCCTGACCAAGTTTCTTTCTGTCTGTCTGTCTGTCTGTCTGTCTGTCTGTTTATCTATCTATCTATCTATCTATCTATCTATCTATCTATCTATCTATCTATCTATCTATCTATCTATCTATCTATCTATCTATCGTTCAGTTGTAGGGCTTCTTCACATGTTCTGGGTCGTTGACCCTTATTGTTTATATGGTTTGTAAATATTTCTCTCCCATTTTGTTGGTTATTTTTAACTTTATTGATAGTGTCTTTTTTTTTTTTTTTTTTTGAGACAGTCTCACTTTGTTGCTGCCCTCAGTAGAGTGTGGTGGCATCATAGCTCACAGCAACCTCAAACTTTTGGGCTCAAGTGATCCTCTTGCCTCAGCCTCCTGAGTAGCTACTCCCGACTACTAGAGTAGCCAGGCCTTCTGCAATGCCTGGCTGGTTTTAGAAAAGGGGTCTTGCTCTTGCTCAGGTTGGTTTCAAACTCCTGAGCTCAAGCACTCTACTTGCCTTGGCCTCCCAGAGTGCTAGGATTACAGGTGTGAGCCACACCCCTGGCCTGATAGTGTCTTTTGGCATGTGAATGTTTTTAAGTTTTGATGAAGCCCGTTTATCTATTTTTTTCCTTGGTTGCTTATGTTTTGAGGTGTAATATCTAAGAAACCATTTTCTATTCCAAGGTCATGAAGACTTGTCACTTATGTTTTCCTTTTAAGAGTTTTATGGGTGGCGCCTGTGGCTCAGTGAGTGGGGCGCCGGCCCCATATACCGAGGGTGGCGGGTTCAAACCCAGCCCCGGCTGAACTGCAACCAAAAAATAGCCGGGCGTTGTGGCGGGCGCCTGTAGTCCCAGCTGCTCGGGAGGCTGAGGTGGGAGAATTGCTGAAGCCCAAGAGCTAGAGGTTGCTGTGAGTCCTGTGACATCATGGCACTCTACTGAAGGCGGTAAAGTGAGACTCTGTCTCTACAAAAAAAAAAAAAAGAGTTTTATAAGTTTAGATCTTACATTTAGGTCTTTAGTCTATTTTAAGTTAATTTTTGTATATAGTTTGAGGTCCAACTTTGTTCTTTTCCATGTGACTATCCAGTAATTACAGCCCCATTAGTTGAAGAGACTGTTGTTTCCCCCATGGAGTGGCCTTTGGCACCCTTGTTAAAAATCAATTGATTCAGCCAAGTGCGGATCGCTCTCACCTGTATTCCTAACACCCTGGGAGGCTGAGGCAGGTGGATTGCCTGAGTTCACTGGTTTGAGACCAGCCTGAGCAAGAGCAAGAGACCCTGTCTCTAAAAATAGCCAGATATTGTGGCGGGCACCTGTAGTCCTAGCTACTCGGGAGGCTGAGGTAAGAGAATAGCTTGAGCCCAAGAGTTTGAGGTTGCCATAAGCTATCATGCCATAGTACTCTACCAAGGGCAACAAAGTAAGACTATCTTAAAAAAAAAAAAGAGGGCGGCACCTGTGGCTCAGTCGGTAAGGCGCTGGCCCCATATACCGAGGGTGGTGGATTCAAACCCGGCCTCGGCAGAACTGCAATCAAAAAAATAGCTGGGCGTTGTGGCGGGCACTTGTAGTCCCAGCTACTCGGGAGGCTGAGGCAAGAGAATCGCTTAAGCCCAGGAGTTGGAGGTTGCTGTGAGCCGTGTGACGCCATGGCACTCTACCGAGGGCCATAGAGTGAGACTGCGTTTCTACGAAAAAAAAAAAAGAAAAAATTGATTTTATCAGGGGTGTCCAACCGGTGTGGCCCATAGGTTACTTACTGATTTTGTGAGGATGGGTTCTTTTGCTTATTTTTGGTGTCAAATACATGAAAAGTATGCATGGATCTTTTTCTTTTGCTAATCAGTTTTTTGGCGTTTGTGTATTTACTGTGTGGCCCAAGGCAACTTTCATTCTTGCAATGTGTGGCAGAAAAGATAAAAGGTTGGGGGTGCGGTGGCTCATGATTGTAATCCCAGCACTCTGGGAGGCCAAGGTGGGTGGATTGCCTGAGCTCAGGAGTTCCAAACCAGCCTGAGCCAGAGCCAGACCTTGTCTCTAAAAATAGCCGGGCGTTAATCCATTCCTGGGTTGGTGGGCAGTTAGGCTGTTTCCACATTTTGGCGATTGTAAATTGAGCTGCAATAAATAGTCTAGTACAAGTGTCCTTATGATAAAAGGATTTTTTTCCTTCTGGGTAGATGCCCAGTAATGGGATTGCAGGATCAAATGGGAGGTCTAGCTTGAGTGCTTTGAGATTTCTTCATACTTCCTTCCAGAAAGGTCGTAGTAGTTTGCAGTCCCACCAGTAGTGTAAAAGTGTTCCCTTCTCTCCACATCCACGCCAGCATCTGCAGTTTTGAGATTTTGTGATGTGGGCCATTCTCACTGGGGTTAGATGATATCTCAGGGTTGTTTTGATTTGCATTTCTCTAATATATAGAGATGGTGAACATTTTTTCATGTGTTAGCCATTCGTCTGTCATCTTTAGAGAAGGTTCTATTCATGTCTCTTGCCCATTGATATATGGGATTGTTGGCAGCTATTAAAAAAAATGGAGACATCCTTCGTATTAACCTAGATGGAAGTGGAAGACATTATTCATAGTAAAGCATCACAAGAATGGAGAAGCATGAATCCTATGTACTCAATTTTGATATGAGGACAATTAATGACAATTAAGGTTATGGGGGGGGAGGAAAAGCAGAAAGAGAGACGGAGGGAGGGGGGTGGGGCCTTGGTGTGTGTCAAGGGGGCAAGACATGATTGCAAGAGGGACTTTACCTAACAATTGCAATCAGTGTAACCTGGCTTATTGTACCCTCATTGAATCCCCAACAATAAAAAAGAACAAAAAATGTAAAAAAAAAAAAAATAGCCGGGCGTTGTGGTGGGCGTCTGTGGTCCCAGCTGCTGGGGAGGCTGAGCTGTGAGCTGTCTACCAGGGGCGACAAAGTGAGACTCTATCTAAAAAACAAAACAAAAACAAAAGCAAAAAAAAAAAAGAAAGAAAAAAGGTTAAATACATCCGAGATGGTAGGGGTTTATTTCTAGACTCTCAATTGTATCTTGTTGACCTGTATGTCTATTTTTATGTCAGTATCACACTGTTTTGATTACTGTAGCTTTGTAGCAGGCTTTAAAATTATCCCATATAATTAAAAAAGTTTTATTTTGAGATTACTGTAGATATACAATTGTAAGAAATAATACAGACTGGGTGCAGTGACTCACACTTGTAATCCTAGCACTTTGTGGGGCAGGGGTGGGAGGATCAGTTGGGCTTAGGAGTTTAGGACTAACCTGAACAAGAGTGAGACCCCATCTCTACTAAATAATAGAAAAATTAGCTGGGCATTGTGGTGGGTACCTGTAGTCTCAGCTACTCAGGGGAGGCTGAGGCAGGAGGATTGCTTGAACCCAGTAATTGGAGGTTGCTGTGAGTTAGGCTGATGCCACGACACTCTAGCATGGGCAACACAGAGTGAGACCCTGTCTCAAAAGAAAGAAAAAAAGGAAATAATACAGAGATCTCGTATAGCTTTCACCTATTTCCCTTAATGGTAACATCTTGCTTAACTATAGCACAAGGTTACGACCATGGAATTGGCATTAATATAATATATTAACTTTATTCAGGTCTCGCCAGTTTTCATTGTACTAATTTGTGTGTGTAAGTGTATTTCACCCTTAGAATTTTGTTCTTTGTTCCTATGTATTTCTATGTGTGAAGATAGTTTATTGAGCATCCTATCATACTTCTCTATAACAAGGATTTATATAGATAGAAATGGATATTTTTTCCTGTGACCATTAGATTCTATGCATTGAAGATTTTCTGTTGGATTAACTAATCCCTACAGTTATTTTGGTACACAATTAAGCAAACCAGATAAATGTAATACACATATTTATAAATAACTTTTGAACATCATAGGTAAATTTTTATTGGAAAAGCATTTTTTATTGAGATACATTGTACTTTTGAAAAAATCCATAGATGATTACTGCTAGAATGAGACAGGGCTCAGTGTAAATCTTATTCCCTATTTTTTGTCAGTGTATTACTGAGAATAGAGTTAAAATGAGCAAGTGTATTTAGATGGAAGAAATTTTGTCATACAGCGTCTCAAATGTTTGAACTTCTTTTTTATGTTTTATGTCAAAGTTAAATGGTAATGTTTTGTGAAAAATTATGTTAAAGTTATCTACCAGGCGACAGCTGAGTTATGTCTGCCTTCAGTTTTATTGTAAGCAAAAAATTAGAAACAGTTAACTTTTAAAATTATTTGTTATCTCCAGCGCTGGTCCCATATACCGGAGGTGGGGGGTTCAAACACAGCCCCGGCCAAAAACTGCAAAAAATAAATAAATAAATAAAATTATTTGTTACCTTGTTATTAGAATCATTTGCTTTCTCAACAAGGACACTGCTATTTTGAATTATTTTTTGTTAGGTGCCTTTAGATGTTTTTGCATTCTAGGGGTAGGCGGCCTAGAGGTATGCCTTGGCTTTTGCTGGGTGGGAAAGTCTTCCATAAGGTTGTGAAAGGAGACCAGCAAGACCACATACTTTTCCTCAGGCAGATTGGTTTTAGGAAGGAGAGTATGTGAAAGGTACTGTTTAGAAATTTATTACATTTGAACTATCTAGACCCTGAATCTCTTGAGAAGTTTCCACATACCAGCCCCAGTCAGTTGAGGGCTATCGTCTGGAGTATATTTCTAGGAGTAAAATTGTTAGCTCATAGCACTTCAATTTAGGTATTACTAAATTGTTCTTAAAAGGAGTTGGTCTAGTTTCTTACTCTTATTGTTCATGTTTGGGTGTTTTAGCTATTTTTTTCCACTCTAGTGTAATGGGTATGAAATGTGGTATGTATAGTTGTTTCATTACTAGTGAGGGCATCTTTTCATACGTTTCTAAAGGTCTTTGGGCTTTCTTTTATTTTAATTGTCTTTTCTTGCCTTTTGCCCATGTGTCTAGTGGATTGTCTTTTGTGCTTGTAGACTGATTTATAGGGGTTCTTTGTATATTCTGGATGTTAATCCTGTTAACTGCATATACTCATGTATAGCAGTGATCCCCAATGAATGCTTTGTTTTATTTTACTTAACAATTAAAATTTTTTTAATCTATTAATGATTGAATAAATAAATAGTGAGAAAGGACAAATCTTCCTGTCAGAAGAATTCTGAATAATATGTGTGTAAGTAGCTATTACCCTCTCTAGAAGGTAGAACTTAATTACTCTCCCTCCCCTACCCTTGAGTATAGGCTGTACTTGGTGACTTTTATCTAAAGAATAAAATATGAAAAAGGGAAAAATAGTAACTTGACATTGGAGAAACCTGGCAAATAGCATCTTACCTGAATGATAGGGTTAGCATCCCAGTGATGAGACATTTTGGCATCATGTGTGCCCTGATACATGGTTAAGAGGTACTGTCAATGCTGTGATATTGTTCCTCAAATCCATAATTTCAGTCCAACCATGAGAAAAACATCAGACAACTCAAATTGAGGGATGTTCTACAAAATGCTGGATTGTAATCATAGCTGTTAAGGTCATGAAATATAAGGAAATACTGAGAAACTGTCATAGACTAGAGGAGACTAAGGAGACATGATGAATAAATGTCATGTGGAATCCTGGATTGGATCCCAGGACAAAAAAAGTGTGTTATCATAAAAATTGGGGAACTTTGAATAAAATCTGGAATTTAGGGAATAGAAATGTAACAATATTGGTCTTAGTCTGGCTTAGTCTGGCATATAAAATTGGGCTTAGTCTGGCATATAAGATTACCACTACTGTGGTAACATTAGGGGAAATGGGTAGGGAGTATATGGAAATTCTCAGTATCATCTCTGCAATTTTTTCTGTTAATTTAGAATTATATTTTGAATAAAAAGCTTATTAAGAATTTTTTACTTGATTTTAATGGATCTAGGATGCCATCAATTATGATATACCATTATTTTGTGTACTAAAAAAGAAAAATGCCTCCAGTAAAATTAAGATGTGGCATAAGTTCTTGTTAAAATAAATAAATGTATCTTTTAATTTAGATTTTTTTTTTTGCAGTTTTTGGCTGGGGCCAAGTTTGAACCCACCACCTCTGATATATGGGGCCGGCACCCTACTCCTTTGAGCCACAGGCGCCGCCTGATGTATCTTATATATTTTTAGATAGAGTCTTGCTCTTTTGCCCAGCCAGAGTGCCATAGCATCGTCATAGCTCACAGCAACCTCAAACTCCTGGGGTCAGGGGATTCTTCTGCCTTAGCCTCCCAAGTAGCTGGGACTATAGCTGCCTGCCACCATGCCTGGCTTATTTTCCTATTTTTAGTAGAGATGGGGTCATTCTCTTGCTTGTCTCAAACTCCTGAGATCACATGATTCTCCCTCCTCGGCCTCCCAGAATGCTAGAGTTACAGACATGAGCCACTATGTATTTACATGGACTGTTTGAAAGGGATTGCAGTTACAGAGAACTGGGAGCTCGCAGAGTTGGCCTTTGGGTTGAATGTGATCTTTGTTTCTGCTTATTTTTGCCTGTTATTCAGGGCCCTGTGAGAAGTTCTGGTTACTGGATAAACAAAAAAGGTTGAGAGCTTATTCTAGGTAGGGGAAAGAATGTGTGGTATCTGGATTGGCTGGCAGGGAAGGAGGGGGAATGTGGTAGGGACAGGAGAGGTGAGAATTGGCGGGGAGTATTTGGGAGACAGTGAGAACTGGCTTATCAGGGTGAAGGGAAGAATTAACATTTTTAGTAGTTGGAATATCAGGATCAGAAATTTAGACTTCATTCCATAGTCTGTGCGGAATAATTGTAAACATTTGACAAGAGTAGTAACATGGTGACATTGGTGTTTTAGGAATGTTCTAGCTGTAGGGTGCCTAGTAGATTTTGTGGGCTGGTTTCAGAAACTATGAAGATAGCCAAATCTGTCAGCCTTAAGACTAATATGGGTTGTTTTGAGCTTGGGGTAGCATATAGCAGTGGGAATGAGATAAATATGTAAATCTAAGGGAAAAAAATTTTTTTTTTTTTTTTTTTTTTTTGAGAGAGACTCTGTTGCCTTTAGTACTATTGGTGTCACCTTAGCTTGCAGCAACCTCAAACTCCTGGGTTCAAATGATCCTCCTGCCTCAGCCTCTCCTGAGTAGCTGGGACTACAGGCACCCACCACAACTAAAGAAACTTTAAAAAAAATTAAAAAGAAATTTCAGATTAGGCTTGGTGCCTGTAGCTCAGCAGCTAGGGTGCTGGCCACATGCATCAGGGTTGGCAGGTTTGAACCCTGCCCTGGGCCTGCCAAACAACAATGACAACTACAACAACAACTACTACAAAAATAGCTGGGCGTTGTGGTGGGCACCTGTGGTCCCAGCTGCTTGGAAGGCTGAGGCAAGAGAATTGCTTGAGCCCAAGAGTTTGAGGTTGCTGTGAGCTGTGACACCATGTCACTCTACCGAGGGCAACATAATGAAACTCTGTCTTTAAAAAAAAAAAATTCAGATTAATGTGAGGGCCGGGTGATTAGGTTATACTGTTTGCAATTGTTAGGTAAAGTCCAAGTTGTAGTGGTGCCCCTCCCGTAGGAGGTGTGCTATATACCCTTACTTTGTGTCTTTTAGGTGAGTGCACACCAATCCCCCTCTCACCTCTCTGTTCAGCCCTCTCTCCTCCCGTTTAAGGAAACTTTTGATGGCAGTCGTATCATAAATTGGTCATATATGTGATGAATGGGCTAACATAGAGGAAGAAACTAACAAAGGATACACTAACATTTTAAGTCTGAGAGAATGAGGCTATTTTATCATGTTGGATAGACTATAGTTGAATGGGAAGAGATATTTCCCTTATAAGATCAGTGTTAAGTTTATTTTGGTTCTGAAACTTTTTGCACTGCACTGTCCTTTTATACTTTGAGTTTTCATTTTTTTTTTTTTTTTTTTTAGGACAGAGTCTCACTTTGTCACCCTAGGTAGAGTGCTGTGGAGTCACAGCTCATAGCAACCTCAAACTCTTGGGCTCGTGTGATTCTCTTGCCTCAGCCTCTGGAGTAGCTGGGACTACAGGTGCCCACCA
Source organism: Nycticebus coucang (assembly GCF_027406575.1). Lineage (NCBI taxonomy): Eukaryota > Metazoa > Chordata > Mammalia > Primates > Lorisidae > Nycticebus > Nycticebus coucang. The sequence continues at coordinate 35,078,198 of NC_069800.1, read as the reverse complement.
CAGTGCCTGGTTATATTTTATAGATGGGGGTCTTGCACTTGCTGAGGCTGGTCTTGAACTCGTGAGCTCAAGCAATCCACCTGCCTTGGCCTCCCAGGGTGCTGGGATTGCATGTGTGAGCCAACGCATCTGGCCTTTTTTTTTTTAAAGAAAAAAAGGACTTTGTTGTCCTCTGTAGTGTGCTGTGATGTCATGGTTCACAGCAACCTTAAATTGTTGGGCTCAAGTGATCTTCTTGCCTCACCCTCCTACGTAGTTGGGACTACAGGCTCCAGCCATAATGCCTGGCTATTTTTAGAGACAGGGTCTTGCTCAGGTTGATCTCTAATTCCTCAGCTCAGGCATCCACCTGCCTTGGCCTCCCACAGTGCTAGGATTACAGGTGTGAGCCATCATACCTGGCCTGAGTTTTCATTTCTATTAATATTAATAGAGAAACATAACCTTTACATAGCTGTTAAAGGGAATGTGTTACATAAACCATTGGACTTTTCTTGATTCTTGAACCAAACTAGGCATCTATAAGAAAACCTCCTCATCTGCGAGGATAGAGGAGAGTTAGTGTTCGGATGTCTTTGAAAAAAAAGTTCTACCTCTAGTCCTTTAGCTTCTGACTTTCTTATTTGTTCTTAATAAGAGGTCGAAAATTTCTGTTGTAGAGCTATGTTAGAGTTGATGCTTTGTTGCTCTGGGTGGAGTGCCCTGGTGTCAGAACTCATAGCAACCTCAAACTGCTGAGCTCAAGAGATTCTCTTGCTTTAGCCTTCCAAGTAGCTGCTACAACACCCGGCTATTTTTTTTTTAGAGATAGGATTTCACTTTTGCTCAGGCTGGTCTTGACCTCCTGAGCTCAAGCAATCCTTCTGCATCAGTCTCTCAGAGTGCTGGGATTACAGGTGTGAGCCACCACACCCTGCCCAGAATTGATATTGTTATTCATTAGGCAACAAAATCACATTGAATTGGTAACATAGGATGTTTTAGGAACTAGAAAATCATGGTTGTCTAGTGGGCAGATATAGGTCTCTGTGTATTAGTAATATTCAGACCACATGGTAAGTCTAACTACAGAGAAGGCATCAATTGGCTCAGCACAGAAAGCTTTGGGCACAGGTTCCCAGAGCTTCACAGGGCATTTTGAAGTGAGATCTGAAAGAGTACTTAGGAGCAGGGAAATTATTCGAGGCAGCGTCAGGGTGTGCTATGGCATGAAGGAGAGTGATGTTTAGTATTGCTACAGTGGGCTGATCAGTCTGAGGGGAAGTGGCTAGAGATGGAACAGGAAAAGTAAATTGAGGCTGGATTGTAGTGGACAATGCTATCTGTACAGGCATAGGTTTCCAGTCAGGCTTTTACATGCTTAGATTGGCCTTTGAGAAAGATGACAATTGACTTTATAGGGAACTAGCCAGATAGGAGCTGAGCTGAGCTACAGTTAAGAGGCTATTGCAGGAGACCAGGCCAGGAAGAGAATTTGAATAGGGCAATTGGCATTGGCCCTGGGGAAAGAAGAGGGACAGACATGAGAGTGATTAAGTCAGCATAGTGTCTGTGGAGAAAAACTATATGAGAGTGCTTTGTAGGCTGAATGAATGGAGTAAAGAAAGTTAATACTTTTTGAAAGACAGTAGGTGACAAGATTTTCTTTCTTTTTTTTTTTTTTTTGAGACAGAGTCTCACTTTGTCACCCTCGGTAGAGTGCTGTGGTGTCACAGCTCACAGCAACCTCCAACTCTTGGGCTTAAGCGATTCTCTTGCCTCAGCCTCCCAAGTAGCTGGGACTACAGGTGCCCGCCACAGTGCCTGGCTGTTTTTTTGTTGCAGTTGTCCTTGTTTAGCAGGACTGGGCTGAGTTCGAACCTGCCTGCCTTGGGGTATGTGGCCGGCACCCTAACCGCTGAGCTACGGGGCGCTGAGCCGGTGACAAAATTGTTTTTAAAAAACAGTAAAAGAACAGAATTTAATGACTTAAATTTTTGACATAGAGAATATGGGTCTGAAACATGGGTCGGTTTTGAGCCGGAAATACAGCATGAGCAGTTATCAGTATGTAGGTGGTAGATGAAGCTGTGGGTGTAGATGGAATCAACTATAGAGGGATCGTGGATACCTGGATCCATCCAGGACAGTTCCAAGGACATAGCTCAGGATTTGAGCAACAGACTTCTCCTGTGCTGTTTTTTAGAGAGAGGATCTCTAGTAGTAGTAGTCCTGAATACTAAAGCATATAGCACTCATTTGTGACATTGTATCATTTATAATAGCTGTAGCTTTATTGTTATTTAAAAAAAATTTTTTTTTTTAATATCACACTTTATTTATTTATTTATTTATTTGCAGTTTTTTGGCCAGGGCCAGCATATGGGGCCAGTGCCCTACTCCTTGAGCCACAGGCGCCGCCCTACTTTATTGTTATTTTTAATGATTAGGATATATGTTTAATCTTTTATATGTTAGGGCTATTAGTATGAGTAAATATTTATGATGAACTGGGTGGCGCCTGTGTCTCAGTGAGTAGGGTGGCGGGTTTGAACCCGGCCCTGGCCAAATTGCAACAAAAACATAGCCAGGCATTACGGCAAGTGCCTGTAGTCCCAGCTACTTGGAAGGCTGAGGCAAGAGAATCGCCTAAGCCCAAGAGCTGGCGGTTGTTGTGAGCTGTGACGCTACAGCACTCTACCGAGGGCGACAAAGTGAGACTCTGTCTCTAAAAAAAAAAAAAATTATGATGAACCTTTTTCTTTGTATTTTGGTTTTAAGGAATTAGATCAGTTTTTTCTGGTTAGGAAACTTTGGAATGCAGAATTATTGTTAGTATGGTGCCAAAAATTCAGTCACTTATTTTAACACCTAGAAATTCTAAGATCATATGTGGATGATTTATTCTTGATTTTGTGTATTAGAACTGTTTGTGGAGCTTTTTCTTTTTTTAGACAGAGTCTCAGTATGTTGCCCTTGGTAGAGTGTCGTGGCATCACAGCTCACAGCAACGTCAAACTCTTGGGCTTAAGTGATTCTCTAGACTCAGCCTCCCTAGTAGCTGGGACTACAGGTACCCACCACAGCTCCCAGCTATTTTTTTTGTCGCAGTTGTCATTGTTGTTTTAGCTGGCTCCCTGCTGGGTTCGAATCCCCCTGCCTCAGTGTTATGTGGCTGGTGCCCTACCCACTGAACTACGGGTGCCGCCCTGTTTGTGGAGCTTATAAAGATACCATTACTGTGCGCAAGAGGGGTTTGTGTTAGGGCCCAATCATTTGTGTTTTTTAAAGCTCTGTGGGTTTTTGTTTGTTTGTTTGTTTTTTGAGACAAGAATTTCACTATGTTGCCCTCAGTAGAGTGCTGTGGCGTCACAGCTTTGTGGCGTCACAGCTTACAGCAACCTCAAACTCTTGGGCTTAAGCAATTCTCTTGTCTCAGCCTCCCAAGTACATGGGACTACAGGCGCCTGCCACAAAGCCCGGTTATTTTTTGTTGCAGTTGTCATTGTTGTTTAGCTTGCCCCAGCCAGGTTCGAACCCGCCAGCCTGGGTGTATGTGGCCTGGCGTCTACCACTGACCTATGGGCACCGCCTTCTGTGGGTGTTTTTGATGTTCATTTGAGAACCCTGTATCAGGGGTTTGGTAGGGGCTTTGTTAGTGTATTTTGTTTCGTGTTATACAGTTGGTTAACTTTTTGCTTAAAGCTGTGACATCAAAGGCTAGAATACCAGCTGATCTAGGTATCACAGTGAGACTATTTGAATTTCTATGTGAACTAAATTATACAACAAAATTCAATAGCAGTGAAATCTGGGCTTGTGTTATTAGAGGACTGTTTAAATAAGGTATGGCACATTCACATAGTGGAATACTGTGTAGCTATAAAAAGGAATGAGGAATATCTGTATATTGATGTGGGGTTATCTTGAGAATACAATGTTAAATGAGAAAAGCCACATTGGAACAGAACATTAGTATTTACTGTTAGCATTTTTTAAAGAAAGGGGATCTACAAATTTAGGAACATACATTGTTGTGTCTGTACATAGATATACCAATGGAACGATAAACCAAAAACTAACAGAAGTGGTTACTTTAAGGAGTGGGAGGGAATGGGGTAGACAAAACAGGGATGAAAGCTAGACTTCTGAATGCACTTTGTTTTGTGGCTTAGGTTTAGAACCAGGCTAATGCTTTACTATATTATATATATATAAAAAGAGTTAAAATGAGAGGCAGTTTATAAAAATCAAATGCAAAATGAAAGAAGTGATATTGAGGCTGAAGCACATGGAGGGTATTTCAAGTGACTTTGAAACATGGTAATTGGATTGTATGTTTTTAGTGGCATATATCCCTAAGGACAAAGAACCGTAAAGATATTGTAAACTATTTTTTTTTTTTTTGAGACAGGGTCTCAAGTTGTCACCCTGGGTAGAGTGCCATGGCATCATAGCTCATAGCAACCTCCAACTCTTGGGGCTTAAGCAATTCTCTTGCCTCAGCCTCCCAATTAGCTGGGACCACAGGCATGTGCCACAATGCCTGGCTATTTTTTGTTTGTTTGTCGTTGTTTGTCGGGCCAGGGCTGGATTCCAACCCGCCAGCTCTGGTTTATGTGGCTGGTGCCCTAGCCACTTGACCTACAGGTGCCGAGCCTGTTCTTTTTTTTTTAAGACAGAGTCTCAGTATGTCACCTTTGGTAGAGTGCTGTGGTGTCACAGCTCACAGCAACCTCAAACTCTTGGGCTTAAACAATTCTCTTGCCTCAGCCTCCCAAGAACCTGCCAGCCTCCGTGTCTATGGCCGGTGCCCTAGCCGCTGAGCTATAAGCACTGTGCCTGTAAACTGTTTTTTTTTTTTTTTTAGAGACAGAGTCTCACTTTATGGCCCTTGGTAGAGTGCCGTGGCATCACACAGCTCGCAGCAACCTCCAGCTCCTGGGCTTAAGCGATTCTCTTGCCTCAGCCTCCCGAGTAGCTGGGACTACAGGTGCCTGCCATAGCACCTGGCTATTTTTTTTTTGTTGTTGCAGTTTGGCTGGGGCTGGGTTTGAACCTGCCACCCTCAGCATATGGGGCCGGCGCCCTACTCACTGAGCCACAGGCGCCGCCTAAACTGTTTTATTATTTTTAATTTAATTCAATTTAATTATTTATTTATTTTTGAGACAGAATCTCAGTTTGTTGCTCTTCGTAGAGTGCTGTGGCATCATAGCTCACAGCAACCTCAAACTCTTGGGCTCAAGTTATCCCCTTGCTTCAGCCTCACAAATAGCTTGAACTACAGGTGCCCACCACAACACCTGTTTTTTTTTTTTTTTTTAAGAGATGGGATCTTGCTCTGGGTCAGGCTGGTCTTGGTCTCCCAGAGTGTTATGATTACAGGAGTGAGCCACCGTGCCTGGCTAGTGTGTAAACTGTTTTTAGTAATCCTCCATCTGGTAGTATTTTGGTGGTGGTGTTCTGGAGTGTGTGTTATAAAGTAAAACAAGTGGATAATTATATTGGATTGAGGCCCTGGGTTTTGGTGTAAAAAAGAGAAACACAAAAGTAGGATCAGAGGAATTGGGTGAGAATCTTAGAATCCTAAATTTGAGTTGGAGATGTCAGTATGAAATCATGATGTTTTTTCTTTTTTGAAAATGTATTTCCTACTTTTCTCTATTGAAAAATTCCAGAAACTAACCTAGGTAGCATGTAGCACTTTGGGTGCCAGACTCTGTTCTCTAAATGATAATTCCCACTAAATGGAACCCAGAGCGCCTTAGAAAAATGACTTATTTCAGATTGGGGCAGGAATTGTGTAAGATGAGTAAGAACATCTTTTTATATTACAAAACAAGTAACTAGGGAGATTTTCATTTCTATCAATGGTAGAATAGCTTTTTTGAAGTTAGTTTAGTGCTTCAACTGAGAATAAGTAGAAAACCTGGAAATACTTTAAAATAATCTGTTTGAAGGCTTTGGAGAGTGATGAAGGCAGAAAAAGGTTGAGAGCCAAAATTTTGAAGAGGAGGTAAACTCAGAGGAGTCAGGCCAATTTTTGGTACATCTTTCCCCTTCAGGTGATTTGAAAGGTGTAAGAGATTGAACACAAAGTAATGGCAGAGACTGAGATTCTAAGCAGAATTCTGATAGTCATGAAGATTTGGGGGACAATTTTGGAATTCAGGGCCTGCAAACAAAGAGGGGCAACTTGAAAACTCCCTAGGCTTTTAGTTAGGCATGCTTGAAGGATGGGCTATACCCTGTGCTTAAAGATGAACTCAAAATAGATCAGCTCTCACAAAGGCTGAAGCCTTGCTTTCAAATTACCTCAATCCTTGATTGGATTAAAGAGGTCTGCTCCTAGCTTTATTGCTTACTAGAAGCAAATGTAAATCTTCTGTGGAGGTAGGTAGCATCAAGCATTGCTTTAAGTTATTGGCATGCTTTTAAATATTTAGTGACAATATAAATATACATATAAATATGTACTATATGTTTTCTTTTAATACAACTGGGATAGCATAGACTGATTTTTCCCTATTCCTCTGCTAAGTACAGCTATAAATATTGGAGTCGGTATGAGGACATCTGAAGGAAAATTCTTTTTATTTGTCTTTATTTATTTATTTTGAGATAGAGTCTCAAGCTGTCACGCTGGGTAGAGTGCCGTGGCGTCACAGCTCACAGAAACCTCAAACTCTTGGGCTTAAGTAATTCTCTTGCCTCAGCCTCCCAAGTAGCTGGGACTACAGGTGCCCATCACGATACCTGGCTTTTTTTGGTTGTTGTTGCAGTTGTCATTGTTGTTTTAGCTGGCCCAGGCTGGGTTTGAACCCACCAGCCTTGTTGTATGTGGCCAGCGCCCTACCCACTGAGCTATGGGTGCTGCTATTCTTTTTTTAAATATCAGTAATATTGTATTATTCCTTATGAACATTATGGTTTGGCTGGGCTCAGCTGGGAAGTTTTTTCCTACATGGTGAAACTGAGTCACTCATGTTACTGTATTTGACTGGAAAGTCCATAAAGACCTCTCATCATTCAGTAGCATAGTCCATGCCTCATTACAGTGTAGTGCCTGGCTTCTAAAGGGAAGTGTTCTAAGAAGACTTAATTCTACTGTGCAAGTGCTTATCAAGTTCTAATTGTATCATCTTTGTTAATGTCCAATTGGCTGAAGTCACATGCATGCCCCCAAGTCAGTGTGGAAGAAAACTACAAAGAGGTGACAATACTGGGAATTGTAGTTCATTGGGGTTATCAATGTAGCAGTCTACTACAATTTTAAAAGAAATCATAAGAACCTACCTATTAAATGCCAAGAATACACATTTGATAAAATTTAGCAGCTATTTCTAATAATAATGTTAAGTGAAATAGGTGTAAAAGCCAAGAGCAAGCATTTATAATGAATCATATGAAATCACCAATTTTCAACTTTATAGACCTATAAAACAATAATTTCACATAATATTAACCTAAATGGCAAAGTGTGAAACCATTTCTGTTAAAAATCAAGAACTTGAAAGGAAAGTCATAGTCATTATTCCTTGACATTGACAAGGATGTTAGCATCCTTGTCTTAGGATGCTAACAAATTTATTGAGACTAGAATATGAAATAGCTGGCATAAATGTGGAAAGAGTCTATGGTATCTTTATTGATTATGTGGTTATATACCTAGAAAACTTCAGATACTATAAAATGCTAGAATTGATAAAAGAACTAGATGTCTTCTTTCTTCTGGCAATAAGCACCTCACTCCTACGCTGTCTTGCACCAGCACCAGCTGCAGCAGCCTCTGCTGTTGTGTTCATGCTGGGTTTATACCTGACTCAGTGCCTCCGTGCTGGCTTTTGTCTCTGCCCCATTTCCTTGTCTTCACCCCATTCACCCTCCAGCCTTCCTATAGTGAATGCTTTCTCTTGTTCCAAGTCTCCACTCAAAGGTCACCTTCTCAGAGAGGCACACCCCCAACTTCCACAACTAAGTGGACCAGATCTGTGACCTCATACTCTCTGGAACTCAGTCTCATATTTATCAAGATTTACATGTATCTCGTGGAGTTATATGCAATAATGATTTATTTATGTGTTTACCTCCTCCATAGACTGTGAGATTATGAGGATCTTACTTATCCTTAATAATATCCGGGCCATCTGGTGGGGTGCCTGGCATAAAGAAGTCACCTGTAGTAGGCTAAATAGAGTATCTCCCACCCTACCACCAGATCCATGTCCACACAGAACCTCAGAATGTGACAGGTGAGCTGATTTGGGACCACAGGATTGGAAGAACTATATAACCACAAAACATCTTGCATCCTCCCACCCAGCAGAAGGTCATCTAGATTGGGTGTTTCCTGATCTCTTTGCTCTAGCAGCAGAATATGGTAGGCTCATTCCTCCCCTTAATTTGGAAATGCCTCTGTAAACATCTGACAAGCTTGACAGCATTGGCAAGGGGCAAGGAGGGTGATTTGGGAACTCTAGCCCTACACTGAACCTTAACCCTGTGTATATAAGTGGCAAGAAGAAGCGCCCTCCTTTCTTGCTTTCCTACTGAGAGACACCAAGACAAATGGGCAGAACTGGCAAGAGATACCCTGCTATAGCAAGCAGTCTAGTATGGGAAGACTCTTTTCTAGACTATTGTTTGTTTCTATGGATTTGAGACTCTCCTTTTAGTCCAGAGATACCAGGGTAGACACAACCTGAAAAAGGACATAGCCACACAAATGGCCTTGTCCAAAAAGTCTTTGGCTTTTGCCCTGAGCCACTTCTTCTCTACCTACAGACATCAGTAGGTTGGTAGAACTGGAGAAAGGGACATACCTACAGCAGGTGGTCCATACTGGGAAACTTTTTGTCTCCTGAAGCCTTGCCTTTTCCACTTCAGAGACACTGGGGAAGCTGAGAGCAGCCTAGGGCTTCTTCCCTCAGGCAGTACTAGCAGGGACCTGTGGGTGGTAGATAAACAAAGCAGGGTAAGTAACACCACAGAGGCTCTGAAAATTAATCCATCATTGAAACAGTAGCCTAGAAAAGTAGAAAAAGACTTGAGTGCTAAAACTAAATAGAGTGACTACCATTAAAAAAAAACAACTCTCAAGCAGTTAAGGCGCCAGCCACATACACCTGAGCTGGCGGGTTCAAATCCAGCCCGGGCCCGCCAAACAACAATGGCTGCAATCAAAAAATAGCCAGGGGTTGTGGTGGGCGCCTATAGTCCCAGCTACTTGGGAGGCAGAGGCAGGAGAATCACTTGAGCCTAGGAGTTGGAGGTTGCTGTGAGCTGTGATGCCATGGCACTCTACCCAGGGCCACGGCTTGAGGCTGTGTCTCCAAAAAGAAAAAAAACAAAACTTAATAGGAGCCTATATTAGAGGCTCCTAACATAATAGACAAATATTCAAGGTTACAATAAAAAAATCACTTGTCGGGTGGTGCCTGTGGCTCTGTGAATGGGGTGCTGGCCCCATATACCGAGGGTGGCTAGTTCAAACCTGGCCCCGGCCAAACAACAAGAAAATAAATAAACTTAATTAAAAAAAAAAATCACTTGTCATACCATCAATAAGGGAAACCACAACTTGAATCAGAAAAGGTAACAGACACCAACACAAGATAAATCAAATGTTGGAATTTTTCAGACAAGGATTTTATAGCAGCTGTTATAAAAAATGATTTAAAATCAATTAAAAATTATTCCAAAACAAAAAAATTAATCTTAGCAAAGAACCAAATGAAAGTAATTAGAACCAATTTAGAAATGAAACTAAAAAGAACCAAATGGGCTGGGGTAGTGGTTCATGCCTGTAATTCTAGCACTTTGGGAGGCTGAGGCAAGAGGATTGCTGAGGCCAAGGAGTTCAAGACTATCCTGAGCAAGAGCCAGACACCGTCTCTACAAAAAAAATATGAAAAAAAAAAAAAATTGGTTGGGCACAATGGCAGGGGTCCCAGCTACTCAGGAGGCTGGAGGATAGTTTTGAGGTTGAAGTGAGCCATGATGTAGCCTTGGCAGCAGGGTGAGATCCTGTCACTAAAAGAAAAAAAATGGAATTTTAGAACTGAAAAGCAATTAAAAAGAGAAAAACCTTGCTGGACAGGCTCCATGGTAGAGTAGCAATGACAGAAGATAGAATGAGTAAACTTAAGGATAGGAGCTATAGAATTCACGCAATCTAAACAATAGGGAGAAAGAAAACCACCAAAAAAAAAAAAAAAAAAAGAGAGAGAGAGAGACTCATGGGCCAATAACAGGAAATCTTTAACATTCACATTGTATAGTTGGATTTCCAGAAGGAAAGGATAGTGAATGGGACAAAATACTGAAAGAATATTTGAACCTAGCATTCCGGGAGGGCAAGGCAGAAGGATTGCTTGGGCTCAGGAATTCAAGACCAGCCTGACCTGTCTCTACTAAAAGTAGAAAAACTAGCCAGGTGTGATGGCCAGCACCTACAGTCCCAGCTACTCAGGAGAATGAGGCAAGAGAATCTCTTGATGATACCATAGCCCTCTACCTAGGGTGATGGTCTCAAAAAAAAAAAAAAAAAAAAAGAGGGAAAAAGGGAGAGAAAAGAAGTGATGGTGGAAAACTTAGAAATTTGGCAAGAGAAACAAATCTAAAAACATGAAAAGCTGTGTAAACTTCATGCAGGGTAAACTCAATGAAATCTATGCCAAGACGCATCATAATTAAACTCTTAAAATCTAAAGGCAAAGAAAAAGTCTTGAAAGCAGTTAGAAATAATTCATTTCCTATATGTTGAACAATTCAAATAATAGTACATTTTTCCTCTGAAACTATAGGGGCCAAGAAATCATATAGTACAATGTTTTTCAGGTGCTGAAATTCTGCATTTGGTAAAATTGTCCTTCAGGAGTTAAAGAGAAATGAAAATATTCTTAGATGATGGGTAATGAAAAGAATTTGTTGCTAGCAGACCTACCTTAAAGATTGGCTGAAGGAATTTCTTTTTTTATTAAATCATAACTGTATACAATGATATGATTATGGGGCATCATACACTCACTTCATAAACCATTTGACACATTTTTATCACAGTGGTTAACATAGCCTTTCCGGTGTTATCTCAGTTACTGTGTCAAAACATTTACATTCTACATTTACCAAGTTTCGCAAATACCCCTGTAATATGCACCACAGGTGTGATCCCACCGATTCCCCTCCCTCTACCCACCCCCCCTTTCCCACTTTCCCCTATTGTTAAGTTGTAGCTGGGTTATAGCTTTCATGTGAGAGTCCCAAATTAGTTTCATAGTAGGGCTGTGTACATTGGGTATTTTTTCTTCCATTCTTGGGATACTTTACTAAGAAGAATATGTTCCAGCTCCATCCATGAAGGAATTTCTTTAAACAGAAAGGCAATGATAAAAGAAGCAATCTTGGAACATTAGGAAGAAGAAGGGTCAATGGAAAGGGGTACGTCCAATAGTAGACTGGCTTTTTCCTCCTGAGCTTTAGTGGTCATATTTGATGACTGAATAAAAAAATATGAAACTGATGAATCATGTGATAGCAGCTTTCAGAGGAACCTGTCTTTGAAACTGTCCCTGAAGTGATAGCAGAGAGAGCTAGACAGTCCAGAAAACCAGTACCTAAACTGAATCCTGTATAAAAAGTTACCAAGTGTTGCCCACATCACAAAGCCCCAAAGCTGCAAATGCTGGTGTGGGTGTGGAGAGAAGGGAACACCTTACACTGTCTTGGTGGGATTGCAAACTAATAGAGCCCTTTTTGGAAAGAAGTATGGAGAATCCTCAAAGAGCTAAAGTAGACCTTCCATATGATCCTGCAATCTCATTACTAGGGATCTACCAAGAAGAAAAAAAAAATTGTTTTATCATAAGGAGATTTGCACTGGAATGTTTATTGCATTCAGTCACCAATTCACAATCGCCAAGATCTGGAAACAACCCAAGTGCCCATCAACTCATAAAGAGATAAATAAACTCTGGTATATGTATCCCAGGGAGTCCTATTCAGCTATAAAGGAAGATGGAGACTTTACATCTTTTGTATTAACCTGGATGGATTTGGAGAACATCCTCCTAAGTCAAGTATCACAAGAATGGAAAAACTAGTGTCCAGTGTATTCAATATTAATATGAAACTAGAAGATGAACTATTACATACCCACTCAAGAAAAAAAAACAATTAAATTCAAATGGGGAAGAAGGAGTGAGGAGAGGGAGGGGGAGAGACTTTTGTAAGCTCTCACCTAATGGGTGCATGTAGGGGTATATGGCACATATCCTGGGTAAAGGGCTCAACTACAACTTGGACTTTTATCTAATGTATGCAAACAATGTAACCTAATTGTACCTATATAATAATCTGGAAAAAAAAAGTTACCAAGTGTTAAAGGACTCCATGCTATTGAGGTGTCAGAGAACACCTGTTATTAAAGTTGCCAATGATAATGCTCCAAGACATGCTTTGAGACCTGTCTCAAAGTTTCTTGTCTACTTTTTACTTTTGTCCTTAAAGGGAGCAAACTTGGACTTTATAAAAATAGAAAGTACCATCTGTTGCTATAACACCTACCAGGTAGTTGTTCAATTTAATTGTTTACCTTTGGTGGTGAGTTTCACAACCAGCAGCAATGCCAACACAGGACAATTGTCAGCCTAGATAAAAGGAACATGCTCCATTGTTTGAAGAATCAAGACAAGTTGTGAAAGTTTTTTTTTTTTTTTTTTTGGTAGAGACAGAGTCTCACTGTACTGCCCTCGGGTAGAGTGCCGTGGTGTCACACGGCTCACAGCAACCTCTAACTCTTGGGCTTACGCGATTCTCCTGCCTCAGCCTCCCGAGCAGCTGGGACTATAGGCGCCCGCCACAACGCCCGGCTATTTTTTTGTTGCAGTTTGGCCGGGGCTGGGTTTGAACCACCACCCTTGGCATATGGGGCCGGCGCCCTACTCACTGAGCCACAGGCACCACACCAAGTTTTTTTTTTTTTTTGTAGAGACAGTCTCACTTTATCACCCTCAGTGGAGTGCTGTGGCGTCACACTGCTCACAACAACCTCCAACTCCTAGGCTTAGGTGATTCTCTTGCCTCAGCCTCCTGAGTACCTGGGACTACAGTCACCCACCACAATGCCCGGCTAGTTTATGTTGCAGTTTGGCTGGGGCTGGGTTTGAACCCGCCACCCTCGGTATATGGGGGCTGGCGCCCTACCCACTGAGCTACAGGTGCCGCCCAAGTTGTGGAAGTTTCTTAGTCTGAAAGTGGATTCAGTGTGTATTTTATCTTTATTATAGAACACAATGTCAATCCAGCAGTCTTTAGAACACAGTAATACAAAGGGCCCTTAAAGAAAGGTCCCATAGATAAAATTTATAGACAGATCGATTGTTACATTTTCTTGGTTGGGTCTTTTCTTAATTAGTGACATCTGAGGATACTGCAAAAATGGTTGCGTCTATCACAGCTTCCATGGATTTAGACCCAGTCACCAGATATGGATGAGATTCTATTTAGTGAATCAGAATCAAAAAAGTACATCGATCCACTTGAACCATTAAGTGTTCCCTTTTGTACAGTAATGCCCAGGACTGCAGAGTGAAGCAGACTGTTTTTATTGTGAATAATGATGAGGACATATTTTTCTTCAGATTATGTTTTATTTCTTTTTTTGTAGAGACAGAGTCTCACTTTTATGGCCCTCGGTAGAGTGCCATGGCATCACACAGCTCACAGCAACCTCCAACTCCTGGGCTTAAGCGATTCTCTTGCCTCAGCCTCCCGAGCAGCTGGGACTACAGGCGCCTGCCACAACGCCCGGCTATTTTTTGGTTGCAGTTCAGCCGGGCCGGGGCCGGGTTTGAACCCACCACCCTCGGTATATGGGGCCGGCGCCTTACTGACTGAGCCACAGGCGCCACCCGATTATGTTTTATTTCTTAGCATTCAATGTGAGAAGATAAATTCGCTTAGTAAAAGTAATAAAATCAGTACAATCACTAATTTTCCTTTGTACATGTTATTATGCTGTATAGATGAATATTACTGATTGATTATTCTCAGAGGGTGCTGCTCTTTTATGAAAATGAAAATTATTTTTCTCTGCTTTCAGTAATCAGTGTTTTATTTAATGTTTGTTCTTTTTGTTTGTTTTTGTTTGACAGAGTCTAACTCTGTCACCCTTGGTAGAGTGCCATGATACCCACCCTTGGTAGTTTGCTCACAGCAACCTCAAACTCCTGGGCTCTTGCCTCAGCCTCCTGAGTAGCTGGAACTACAGGTGCCTGCTACAATACCCAGCTAGTTTTTTGTTTGTTTGTTTGTTTTTAAGAGACTGGGTCTTGCTTTTGCTCAGGCTGGTCTTGAATTCGTGAGCTCAAGTAATTCTCCTGCCTTGGCTTCCCAGAGTGCTAGGATTATAGGCGTGAGCCAGCTTGCCCAGCCTATTTCTGTATTTATAAAATTTAAATATGGCTTGTTATGGAATTCTGTTTCCAATGTTGATATGTACGTACACATGATCATATAGCTACTTTTTTCATAAATGAGTATAAATAAAATAGTATTTAAAAACCACAAAAATGTGAAACCACTTGATACTAAAGATGATAATATTTAAATGAAGGCAAAGCATCATCTAAATAGAAGTAAAATTTCTACACTTCAACTCAAATAAAATACTTTTATCTAACCAATTATTTGCACTCCATTTTGTTAGATAATCCAAAATGTTCCTTATATAGTTTTTCCCCTCTAGTATGGGATACAGGCTAGAGTTAGGTATTGCATCTAGTTTTCAAGTCTCTTGAACCTGCTTTATTTATTTATTTATTTATTTATACAGGATTCTTTTGCCTCAGCCTCCCAAGTAGCTGGGACTACAGGCACCCGCCACAACGCCCATTTTTTGGGTTGCAGTTGTCATTGTTGGTTAGTAGGCCTGGGCTGGGCTCGAATCTGCCAGCTTTGGTGTATGTGGCTGGCACCCCAATCACTGAGCTACGGGCGCCAAGCGTCTATAACCTGCTTTAATCTAGAACAGAAGTCAACAAGCCTTTTTCATACAGGGCTAGATAGTAAATATTTTTGGCTCTGTCTCTGTTGCAACTAACTATTCACCTCTGCTGTTGTAAGAAGCAACCATTGGGGGGGGGAAGAAGCAACCATTGACAATAAGTATGTGAAAGGGCATAGCTATGTTTCAATAAAATTTTATCTGCATAAGCAAGCATTGGCCTGATTTGGTCTGATGACTAGTTTGTCAACCCCCGATTTAGAACATTTTTACTGTTTTTTTTTTTTTTTTTTTTGAGACAGAGCCTCAAGCTGTCACCCTGGGTAGAGTGCCTTTGCATCACAGCTCACAGCAACCTCCAACTCCTGGGCTTAAGTGATTCTCTTGCCTCTGCCTCCCAAGTAGCTGGGACTACAGGTGCCCGCCACAACGCCCGGCTATTTTTGGTTGAAGCTGTCATTGTTTGGCTGGGCTTAGGGTGGATAGGGTGGATTCGAACCTGCCAACTCAGGTGTATGTGGCTGGTGCCTTAGCTGCTTGAGCCACAGGTTCCGAGCCTTTTTTTTTTTTTTTTAAATTAAATCATAGCTGTGTACATTAATGTGATCATGGGGCACCATACACTGGTTTTATAGACAATTTGACATATTTTCATCACATTGGTTAACATAGCCTTCCTGGCATTTTCTTAGTTATTGTATTAAGACATTTATATTCTACATTTACTAAGTTTCATATGTACCCTTGTAAAATGCACCGTAGGTGTAATCCCACCAATTACCCTCCCTCTGCCCATCCTCCCCCCCTTTTTTTTTTAATGATACTGACTTTCTTTTTTTTTTTTTTTTTTTGTATAGAGACAGAGTGTCACTTTATGGCCCTTGGTAGAGTGCCGTGGCCTCACACAGCTCACAGCAACCTCCAACTCCTGGACTTAAGCGATTCTCTTGCCTCAGCCTCCCGAGTAGCTGGGACTACAGGCGCCCGCCACAACGCCCGGCTATTTTTGGTTGCAGTTTGGCCGGGGCCGGGTTTGAACCCGCCACCCTCAGTATGTGGGGCCGGCGCCTTACCGACTGAGCCACTGGCGCCGCCGATACTGATTTTCTTTTCTCATTATCTACCCCCTCTTTTAATCCAGCTCCTTATTTTGTTTGTTTTCTTACCATTAGATTCAAGTTTTATCTCTTTGACCAGATTACCGCATAGATGAAAGGTTTTTCTCTGAGTATCAACATGATGCCTCTCTGTCTCATAATTTTAATGTTGATTCTTGTTCTCCTGTGTAAGGTCTTTTCCTGTTTTTCCACTATAAATCACTGTTTTTCCCCCATCCCTTGGAAATCAATAGGCAATCCCTGGGGCGATACTTCAGGAACGTGTACATATTCTGCTGCTTGTCACAATTTCCTCCCTTTTTTTTTTTTTGGAGATAGAGTCTCATTTTGTCGCCCTTGGTAGAGTGCTGTGGCATAACAGGCACTGTTGACAAACTACAGCTCACAGCAACCTCAAACTCTTGGCCTTAAGTGATCTTTTTGCCTCAGCCTCCCAAGTAGCTGGGACTACAGGTGCCCACCACAGCACCTGGCCATTTTTAGAGACAGAGTCTCGTTTTTCCTCAGGCTGGGCTCAAACTTCTGAGCTCAGGCAGTCTACCCACCTGTCCTCCCAGAGTGCTAGGACTACGGGTTTGGGCCACACAGCACCCAGCCCTTTTCTCTGCTTTCTAACATCCACTTGTGTTGGCAAAAGTTATTTTCATACTTTTTAGTAGTTTATGGAACAAAAAGATTTGAAAACACTTGGTCTAATTGACATATAGGGAACATTATACAGTGCAGTTACTGTGCACTTCTAAATATTCATCAAAGAGAAACCACCTGAGAAGTTTGAAAATATTTTGAGCTGAATGACAGTGAAAGTATCATCTGTCAAAACTTGAGGTACAGCTAATGCCATGCTGAGAATGAAAGTTGCAGCTTTAAGTGAGTACATTAAAAAAAGAAGAAAGATTGAAAATCAGTGGTCTGAGTTTTCAACTCAAAGTAGAAAAAGCACTACATAATGTACTCAAAGTTAAGGAAAGGACACAACAAAGATAAGAGAAATTAATTGACTGTAAAGCAGGCGTTCAACATAGATGATTAACAAAGGCAAACATTAGAAAAGATAAACTGCTGGGGAGATTGATAAAGGGAAAGAGAAAACCAATTACTGATGTCAATAATGATTAAAAAGAGGACATCTAGATTTTACAGACACTGACAAAATTATAGGAGTATATTATTTATAACTATATTCCAATAAATGTAAAAAATTTAGATGAAATGGCAAATTCCTAAAAAACTCAGCTTACTAAATAATAAAACTCCAGGCCTGGATAGCTTCACCAGTCAGTTCTTCCCGACTTTTATAGCATCAATCTTAGGTTGACTCTTCTAGAGCATAGGAAAGGAGGTGATGGCTCCGCACCCATAGCTAAGTAGTTAGGGTGGCAGCCACATAAACTGGGGGCTGGCGGGTTTGAACTCAGACTGGGCCTGCTAAACAACAATGGGAATAACAAAAAATAGCCAGGTGTTGTGGCTGGTGCTGGTAGTTCCAGCTACTTGGGAGGCTGAGTCAAGGGGATTGCTTAAGCCCAAGGGTTTGAGGTTGCTGTGAGCTGTGACGCCATGGCATTTTGCCGAGGGCGACATAGTGAGACTGTGTCTCTAAAAAAGAAAAGAGGTGAAACTCTTTTCTTGTTTTTATACAGCGAACGTAATTTTGTTATCAAAACCTGAAAGAAAAGGAAATAGCAGGTTTATAAGGTATAACTTACGAACACAGATGGAAAAATCTAAACAAGAGTATTTGTAGTTTGTATCTTTAGTGAAAAATGAAAAGAATCATGATCAAGTGGGTTTATTTGAGAAATTTGAGGTTGATTTAGTATTTGAAAATCAATATCACCCACAACATTAACAGAACAGACCAAGTGGTCATTTCAGTAGATGCATGATTTTTAAAAATAGAATTCAGTACCCATTCATGATAAAAACCTTTGGCAAACTAAAAATGGAAAGAGACTTTGCTAATCTGGTCAAGGCTTGTACCAAGAATTTAGGGTAAATAAATATTATAATGTATGGTGAAATATGGAAAGTTTTTTCTCTGTGATTGGAAACAGGGCAGGGGTACTTACCAGTCTTCTTTAGTATCATAAGGGAGGTTTTTTTTTTTTGTTGTTTTTTTGTTTTTGGTGTTGGTTAAAAAGGTATATAATTGGTAGTAAAGGCTTTGAGACAATGTGAGATCATTATCTGGTGAATTATGTAGAGAAGCAGGCTAGAGCATTCTCAGAGATTGGAAGGAGTGGATCGATTTATTAAAGTGAACTGAGAAGAAGCTGCCAATGAATTCAGAGGGGAGGGTTTTGGAAACCAAATGTAGAAAGTATTTTAAGAAAGAGAGAGTTATTTGCTATTTCAAATGCTGTGGAAAGGAAGGGAGGAAGGGGTCTGAGAATTCTTGATCTAAATAAAAAGATTTCAGACAGGGTAGACATTAAAGCCTAGTTAGAATGGGTTAAGAGATTAGGTGAGAATGTTGAGTCAGTTAGAGGGGACAACCCTCAAGATTTTTGATATAAAAGGGAGAAGAGAAGTAGGAAGTAGCCTGGGTAGAACATGAAATGAAGGGATTTTGTTTTTTAAGAGACTCATCCAATAGCTTTTCTGTAAATTGGTTCAGTGCAAGGTAAAAGTATTGGGTGGGTGTCAGAATTAAGCTTGTTCTGGTGATGACCTTGATTGGGTGGAGTTTAAGAATTCTGGTCTGGGTAGATAGTATGACTCTATATGAGTTTAAACAGTTTGTCCATTGTAATAACCAGAGCAGAAGCATTTAGTAGTGGCAAGAAAATATAGTTCTCTCCTGATTTTTAAAAAAATCTTTCTGCAACTATTCACTTAATGCCATTAGAATGCCAGGCACACTTTTAGGCACTGAAAGTAGTGAACAGAACAGACAAAGATCTGTTCTGTCATGAAGTACCTTCCGTTGCCATCAGGCTGTGGGGCCCTATCCGAAACTGTTGGATGTGCATACTATTATGATCCTTCTAGGCAGTGAGAACTGCTGTGAGACCTGGTGTGCAGCTGGGCCAGTGAAGCAAGGGACAAGGACCGTGAAGATGCAGATCCTGGAAGATGTGACATTGCAGCTAAGGAATGTAGTAGGTCTTCCTGACCTTCACAGAGCCAGTATGCAAAGTCTGACAGTTAACTTCGTGAACTCATTCTAGAAAAAGTGCTGCATCCCTCATTGCTGAACATCACTACAGTCACCTTTGAAGTACTCCACTTGGGAAGCTATGCACTGATGCCAGTGCCCAGTCCACATTTCAAAACAATTTTGGAACTCTTTTTTTCTTTCTTTTTTTTTTTGTAGAGGCAGAGTCTTGCTTTATCGCCCTCAGTAGAGTGTTGTGGCGTCACACAGCTCACAGCAACCTGCAGCTCCTGGGTAGGCGATTCTCTTGCCTCAGCTTTCCGAGTAGCTGGGACTATAGGTGTCCGCCACAACACCCAGCTATTTTTTTGTTGCAGTTTGGCCAGTGGCTGGGCTTGAACCCACCACCCTCGGTATATGGTGCCAGCGCCCTACCCACTGAGCCATAGGTGCCGCCCAGTTTTGGAACTCTTTTCTCTGGAATGGCCATCAGAGCTATCATTATATATTATCTCTTGAATGTCCATCAGAGCCATCAGAGCTATATTATATATTATCTCTTGAGTCTTCCTTTCAATATTTCCTTAATCTTTGGATAAAGAAAAAGGTCATTGGAGGCCAGATCAGGTGAATAGGGAGGGTGTTCCAATACAGTTATTTGTTTACTGGTTAAAAACTCCCTCACAGATAGTGCCTGTAAGCTGCTGCATTGTCGTGATGTTGAGAGCCATGAGTTGTTGGTGAAAAGTTCAGATTTTCTTTTTTTTTTTTCAATTTATTTTATTTTATTTTTAAATCATAGCTGTGTACATTAATGCGATCATGGGGTACCATACACTGGTTTTATAGACCATTTGACATACTTTCATCACACTGATTAAAATAACCTTCCTGGCATTTTCTTGGTTATTGTGTTAAGATATTTATATTCTACATTTAGTAAGTTTCACATGTACCCTTGTAAGATGCACCATAGGTGTGATCCCACCAGTCACCCTCCCTCTGCCCATCTTCCCCTCCCTGCCCTCCCTCTTCCCCTTCCCCCTATTCTTAGGTTATAACTGGGTTATAGCTTTCATATGAAAGCCATAAATTAGTTTCATAGTAGGGATGAGTACATTGGATACTTTTTCTTCCATTCTTGAGATACTTTACTAAGAAGAATATGTTCCAGCTCCATCCATGTAAACATGAAAGAGGTAAAGTCTCCATCTTTCTTTAAGGCTGCATAATATTCCATGGTGTACATATACCACAATTTATTAATCCATTTGTGGCTCGATGGGCACTTGGCCTTTTTCCATGACTTAGCAATTATGAATTGGGCTGCAATAAACATTCTGGTACATATCTTTGTTATAATGTGATTTTTGGTCTTCTGGGTATATACCTAGTAAAGGAATTATAGGATTGAATGGCAGATCTAGTTTTAGATCTCTAAGTGTTCTCCAAACATCTTTCCAAAAGGAATATATTAATTTGCATTCCCACCACCAGTGTAGCAGTGTTCCCTTTTCTCCACATCCATACCAACATCTCTGGTCTTGGGATTTTGTGATATGGGCTAATCTTACTGGAGTTAGATGATATCTCAAAGTAGTTTTGATTTGTATTTCTCTGATGATTAAGGATGATGAGCATTTTTTCATATGTCTGTAGGCCGTGTGCCTGTCTTCTTCAGAGAAGTTTCTCTTCAAGTCCCTTGCCCAGCCTGTGATGGGATCACTTGTTCTTTTCTTGCTAATATGTTTGAGTTCTTTGTAGATTCTGGTTATTAAACCTTTGTCGGAGACATAACCTGCAAATATCTTTTCCCATTCTGAGGGCTGTCTACTTGCTTTACTTACTGTGTTCTTGGCTGTTCAGAAGCTTTTTAGTTTGATCAGGTCCCAGTAGTGTATTTTTGAAGCTGCTTCAATTGCCTGGGGGGTCCTCCTCATAAAATATTCACCCAGACCAATTTCTTCAAGAGTTTTCCCTGCACTGTCTTCTAGTATTTTTATAGTTTCATGTCTTAAGTTTAAATCTTTTATCCAGTGAGAGTCTATCTTAGTTAATGGTGAAAGGTGTGGGTCCAGTTTCAGTCTTCTACAGGTCGCCAGCCAGTTCACCCAGCACCATTTGTTAAATAGGGAATCTTTTCCCCACTGAATGTTTTTAATTGGCTTGTCAAAGATCAAATAACGGTAAGTAGCTGGGTTCATCTCTTGGTTCTCTATTCTGTTCCAGACATCTACCTCTCTGTTTTTGTGCCAGTGCCATGCTGTTTTGATCACTATTAATTTATAGTATAGTCTGAGGTCTGATAGCGTGATTCCTCCTGCTTTGTTTTTATTTCTGAATAATGTCTTGGCTATTCAAGGTTTGTTGCTGATTCCATATAAAATGAAGTATTATTTTTTCAAGATCTTTAAAGTATGACAGTGGAGCTTTAATAGGGATTGCATTAAAATTGTATATTGCTTTGGGTGGTATGGACATTTTAACAATGTTGATTCTTCCCAGCCATGAGCATGGTGTGTTTTTCCATTTGTGAACATTTTCAGCTATTTGCTTTCTTAGAGTTTCATAGTTCTCTTTATAGAGATCTTTCACGTCCTTTGTTAGATAAACTCCCAAATATTTCATCTTCGTTGGCACTACTGTGAATGGAATAGAGTCCTTAACTGTTTTTTCAGCTTGACTGTTGTTGGTATATATATAAAGGCTACCAATTTATGAATGTTGATTTTGTAAACTGAGACATTGCTGTATTCCTTGATCACTTCTACGGGTTTTGTAGTAGAATCCCTGGTGTTTTCCTGATATACAATCATATCATCTGCGAAGAGCAAAAGCTTGATCTCTTGTGACCATATATCGATACCCTTGATCGCCTTTTCTTCCCTAATTGCGATGGCTAAAACTTCCATTACAATGTTAAAGAGCAGTGGAGACAATGGGCAACCTTGTCTGGTTCCTGATCTGAGTGGAAATGATTTCAATTTAACTCTATTCAATACGATATTGGCTGTGGGTTTGCTGTAGATGGCCTCTATCAGTTTAAGAAATGTGCCTTCTATATCAATTTTCTTTCTTTTCTTTTCTTTTTTTTTTTTTTGTAGAGACAGAGTCTCACTTTACTGCCTGCAGTAGAGTGCCATGATGTCACAGGACTCACAGCAACCTCTAGCTCTTGGGCTTCAGCGATTCTCCTGTCTCAGCCTCCCGAGCAGCTGGGACTACAGGCGCCCGCCACAAGGCCCGGCTATTTTTTGGTTGCAGTTCAGCCGGGGGTAGGGTTTGAACCTGCCAACCTCGGTATATGGGGCTGGCGCCCTACTCACTGAGCCACAGGCGCCACCCTATACCAATTTTCTTAAGTGTTCTGATCATGAAGGGATGCTGGATATTATCAAAAGCTTTTTCTGCATCAATTGAAAGAATCATATGGTCTTTGTTTTTTAATTTGTTTATGTGCTGAATTATATTTATACATTTATGTATATTGAACCAGCCTTGAGGCCCTGAGATAAAACCGACTTGGTCATGATGTACAATTTGTTTGATGTATTGCTGGATTCTGTTTGTTAGGATCTTGTTGAATATTTTTGCATCTATATTCATTAGTGATATTGGTCTATAATTTTCTTTTCTTGTTGGGTCTTTTCCTGGTTTGGGGATCAGGGTGACGTTTGCTTCATAGAACATGTTGGGTATTCTTCCTTCTTTTTCTATATTTTGGAACAGGTTGAGTAATATAGGTACTAGTTCCTCTTTAAAGGTTTGGTAGAAGCCATCTGGTCCCGGGCTTTTCTTTTTAGGGAGATTTTGTATGGTTGATGCTATTTCAGAACTTGATGTAGGCCTGTTCAACATTTGCACTTGATTCTGGCTAAGTCTTGGAAGGTGATGTGCTTCCAAGTGTTGGTCAGTTTCCTTCAGATTTTCATATTTCTGAGAATAAAGTTTCTTGTAATATTCATTAAGGATTTTTTGAATCTGAGGAGTCTGTTGTTATTTCGTCTTTGTCATTTCTGATTGATGAAATTAGAGATTTTACTCTTTTTTTTCCTGGTTAGGTTAGCCAAAGGTTTATCTGTTTTATTGACCTTTTCAAAAAAACAACCTTTTGATTTATTGATCTGTTGTATAATTCTTTTGTTTTCAATTTCATTTAATTCTGCTCTAACTTTGGTTATTTCTTTTCTTCTACTGAGTTTGGAGTTGGAATATTCTTCCTTTTCCAGTTGCTTGAGATGTCCCATTAAGTTGTTAACTTCCTCTCTTTCCATTCTCTTGAAGGCTTGCAGTGCTATAAATTTCCCTCTTAGGACTGCCTTTGCAGTATCCCAGAGGTTCTGATAATTCGTGTCTTCATTGTCGTTTTGTTCCCCCAAATTTGGCAATATCCTTCTTAATCTCATCTATGACCCAGCTATCATTCACCATAAGGTTATTTAACTTCCATGTTTTTGTATGAGTATGCAGATTCCTGTTGTTACTGAGTTCAACTTTTATTCCATGGTGGTCCTAGAAGATGCATGGAATAATTTCTATTCCTTTAAATTTACTGAGGTTAGACTTGTGACCTAAGATGTGATCGATTTTGCAGTATATTCTGTGGACTGATGAGAAGTATGTATACTCAGTTTTGTTGGGATGAAATGTTCTGTAGATGTCTGCTAAGTCCAAATGTTGGATGATTAGGTTTAAATCTAAAATTTCTTTGCTCAGCTTCTTATTGGAGGATCTATCCAACACTGCCAAAGGAGTATTAAAATCTCTGACTGTTATGGAGCTGGAGGAAATCAAGTTGCTCATGTCTGTTAGAGTTTCTCTTATTAATTGAGGCGCATTCTGGTTGGGTGCATAAATATTAATAATTGAAATCTCATCATATTGAGTATTACCCTTAACAAATATGAAGTGACCATTCTTATCATTCCTTACTTTTGTTGGTTTAAAGCCCATTGTATCTGCAAATAGAATTGCAACACGTGCTTTTTTCTGATTACCATTTGCCTGAAATATGGATGACCATCCTTTCACTCTGAGTCTATATTTACCTTTTAAGGTAAGATGTGATTCTTGTATGCAGCAAATATCTGGCCTGAGTTTTTGTATCCAGTCAGCCAACCTGTGCCTCTTTAGAGGACAGTTTAAGCCATTCACATTAGTAGAGAATATTGATAAGTCTGGTAAAATTTTGGGTATCGAGTTTTTCGAAAGTCCAGGGGACAGACATTTTTAATCCTTTTGCCACTGTGGAAGTTGGAGTTTGATCAAAGGTTTCTGAGTGAGTTTACTTTTGTGGTAGAGGTTTTGGCTGGTCATTATTGAGGATAGGTCTGAGAATACCGAGAAGAGCTGGTTTGGTTATGGCAAATTTCTTCAACATGTGAATGTCATTAAAGTATTTAATTTCTCCATCATAAATGAAACTTTCTTTAGCTGGATACAGGATCCGGGGTTGAAAGTTATTTTGTTTTAGAAGATTAAAAGTCGATGACCACCCTCTTCTGGCTTGAAATAGTTCAGCAGAGAGATCTGCAGTCATTCTAATATTCTTCCCTTTATAGGTAATGGTTTTCTTACATCTGGCTGCTTCAGAATTTTCTCCTTCATATTAACTTTAGTGAAGTTAATTATGATGTACCTGGGGGATGTCTTATTCAGGTAGAGTCGTGCTAGGGTTCTGAAACTTTCTGCTATCTGAATTTCAGAATCTCTTGGCATGTCTGGAATATTCTCTTTCATAATTTCATGGAGAAAAGCCTCTGTGCCTTGCGGAGCTACTCACTTTCAGGAATTCCAATGAGGCGGATATTCGCCTTCTTCGAATTATGCCAGAGCTCTCTGAGAGAATGATCCGTTTTTGCTCTCCATTTTTCTTCCTCTTTGAGAGTTTGGGAGTGTTCAAAAGCTTTGTCTTCAATGTCAGAAATCCTTTCTTCTGCTTGCTCCACTCTGTTATTGAGGGATTCTACTGTATTTTTTCATATGTTTGAGGACTGCAAATTCTTGTTTCAAAGTGTCAAAATCTTTGGTGGTTTTGTCTTTAAATTCGTTGAATTCTTCAGACAACTTTTGAATTTCTCCTCAAATTTCTAATTCCAACTTTTTAATTGCTCCTCGAATTTCTAATTCCAAATTTTCCTCCAGTCTGTTAATCTTGTTTGCAATCCAAATTCTGAATTCGATTTCTGACATCTCAGCCATCTGTTTATGAATGGGATCTTCAGTTACATCTGCCATATCTTTCCTTGGGGGGGTTGATCTACTCTGATTATTCATGTTACCAGAGTTTTTCTGCTGTTTCCACCCCATGATTATTTTACACCGTTTGACTTTTCCCCTGGAGCTTTGCTGAGGACCCATACTGTGCTACGGCCTGAGAAACTGGGGACCTGTTTGGTGAGGTGGGTCTACGTGGCTCTGTCTTGTTTTCAGCTGGTCTCTGTCTGACCCTAGTGAAAGAAACAGTTACTCTGGGTTGAAGTCTCAGCTGTGGAGAAATACCAGCAATTAAGTCAACCCGCCCCCCACAGGCAACAATTGGAAAAGGAAAATCATACCTTCCTACAACCACATACCCATGGCACCACTTGGATAGTCCTCGGGTGACTGGCTCAGTTCAAAAGGTCCAAATCAGTTGTTTCAGTCAGCACCTGTCTCAGGTGGAAGAGTTTAAAAGGTCTCTGGCAACTAGATTGCAGGGATCTGTTGACAACTCAAATATGATTTGGTCCTGTTCTCTGTGAGGTCAGGAGGACCCACCCAGGAAATAAATTAGTCTGGGAAGGTTGATGCCTTCCTCCCCACCTTGCACCTCTGTTACACCCAGTTACTGATAACCCTGCAGGGCTGTGACCCAGTTGCCTCCAATGAGTAGATACTCCAGGGGTTTGCACCTGCCTGAATCACCAAGGAAATCTGTGTCTCTTTAGCCAGGCCGCTGCTCTCTGCCTCTATCTGTCAGGGGGAGGTAAGGCCTGACAACCTGACAGACGAGAACAACTTTGCAGAATTTGTTTCTGTCCCAGCTAAATTCCCCTGCAGAAGAGAAGGTGTGTTGAGTTCACAGAACCTGTGCTTCCCAGGCCCTGTCTTTGCTGCTGCTTTGTAGTTTGTAGCATGGTTAGCTGTCAGTTCTAGTCTCTTGCCCTCCTTTGTCTAGGCTTATGATCCCCTGGAGGCCAGGTGCATCTTAGGCTCAGTAAAGTGGTCCTCTGGGTCAGCCGTGCCCTGGGAGTCAGCCGGCACTGCGTGGTGCATTTTCTAGTTCCCATGCTCCACCCAGGCCTGTATCGCCTCAGGCAAACCCTTTACTCACAGGCCCTGCGTTTCTGTCCCAGATCTGTTCCGCCAGTGGTTGCCACCTGAGAAGATGCCCGGCCTCCTCTGGTTGCCAAGAGAGACAAGGGGTGTGACTCCAGAATATCCAGGGGTGAGCCCTATTGTTGGCAAAAACGGCTGCTGCTCTGCACCTTGGGGCACCACTGCTCCCGTGTGGTTCCCTCTCAGTCGACCATCCTCTCGTCACTCCCGTGCTGCAGAATCAGCACTTACCAGCAGCAGCCCAGGCCCTGTCCACACCCCTGGAGAAATCACCCAAGGATCTGGACTCCTGGGGGATAGGCCCCCAGACCTCAGAGTGAGTGTGGAGGGGAGTGCTGGGAGCTCAGAATTGCAGGTAGAGAATATATACAGTTTTACACAGTTTTATGCCTGGCAGGAGAGCGCCATGGCACCCTAGTAGGGGAAGTAGGTCCAGTTTTTAGAGGGTCTCTCCCGTGGATTATAATGGGAGGACTTTTGAACTCTGCTCTTTTTTTTATGGGGTACTCTGAGCCATTCTCATGCGGGAGGGGACTCCGTTGCTTGGTGATGGATTTTGTACCTTTTATTTGTATCCTTGGGGTTGCAGTTCACCTTAGCAGGGTTGATGTGTGTTCTTCAACCTTCTCTCTTTGCGCAGCTCTAATCCACCAGGCTACTTGCTAAATTTCTGTCCTTTAACTCTCCTTCTGGATGGGAGCCTCTGTGGAAAGCTGGCTTTAGTCAGCCATTTTGTCTCTGCCCCTAAAAGTTCAATTTTTTATCTCACCTTTTCACATAGCCTTTTCAGCACTTCCAAATAGTAAACTTTATTGACTGTTCCTCTATTTGGTACAAATTTATAATGAATAATCCCTCTCATAGCAAAAAAAGGTTAGCAGTGTTGTTTTCACTGTTGATTTGGTCTGATGGAACTTTTTTGGTCATGGAGAATTGGCTGGGTTCCATTGTCCACTTTGATGCTTTGTTTTAAGGTCCTATTGGTACATCCATGTTTCATCACCAATCACAACATGGCCCAAAACATTGTCTTGCTTCTCCAAAAGGTCTTGGTAAACTTTGACTCTCCTTTGCTTTTTTGTTTATGTGAATTACTTTGGGACCGTTTTTGCACATACCTTTCTCATGCCAAGATTTTCCTGTTTCTCTACTGATGTTAACTTGGTCTGCTATGCTCCTCACAGTCAGCTGTTGATTTTTACATACCATTAGATACATTTTTGCAATGTTTTCACTTCTGCTTGTTACTGGCTGCCCTGACAACTCTTCATCTCCTCAGAAAAACATTTAATCCATTTGTAAACTGCCATTTTCTTCCTGGCATTATTTGCATAAACTTGGACTAGCATGTCCCTGATTTCACTTCCAGTCTTGCCAAGTTTAACAAGAAATTTAATGTTTGTTTGTTGCTCTGATTCGGACTCCAGCATACTTGTGACAGCATGCAGCAGTGATAATGAACTCCACTCAGCAAGAAACCAACACACGTTGACATGAACACAGATGAGACATACTGATATACCTAGGTTATGAAAACTTACCAAATTGTTTATATACTGCTGCCAACATGTGTGCACAGTGGCAAGTTGGTGAACTTAACTGTCGGATCTCATATTGCTGACTGTTTGTTAGCTGTGTTTGGTGCTGGGGTTGTACTGGGAGACCTGAGAGCATAGAAGAATCCTGTAGGTGACCCCACAGCCGCTTTGATGGAACATATGGAGGTAGAGACTCATTGGCTTTCTGATTTTTAGTTAAACATCTAGAACATTTAAACAGGTTTAAGTGTACTTCAAACAACTTTCTGAGGCTTCTTAAGTCTACAATTTCCTAATTAGACAACTTAGCAAATGAATTAAAGGAGAGATGGTACAAGTACTTTTCAAAAGAACAAATGTATAAAAAGACACAAATCATGAGAGCAAGTAACTTAGAGGACAAATTTGAGATATCCAAAATTTGAATAATAGGACTTCCAGAAGGAGAAAAAGAAATGGAGGGTATCAACAAGCCATGTGAGAGAAAAAATTTCAGGTAAAAATCAATTTCTCATTTGAAAGCTATAGCAAGAGGGCAGTGGATTAGTATCTAGAGACTACCAAGAGAAAAATGACTTCTATCCAAGAATACTGTATCTGGGTGAGGTATTTGTGTTAGGGCAAAGGAAAGATATTTAGGGATATACAGGAATTCAGCATATACCACTCAAGTATCCTACTTGAGGAAAATGCTAACCAAATAAATGAAGCAGAGCAGAGACCATAAGATTGGGGAAGGTGAAGAGGAAAGTCAAGAGTGGTGAACCCCATACTTGTTTTTATATTTAAAAGTATATCTTGAAGAGGATGGTTAGGGATATATAAGTGCTAGATTAGAATGGACACTGTCATAAGGAAAAGTTTTGAGTAAGTACTGAGTTACTTCTTTACAGCAAAATATAGGAATTGGGGAGTTCTAGAGGGAAAAAAGTGCAAAAGGTCTCATGGAATAGAGTAGAGAAGAGAAGGGAAAGGAAGGGAGGATACAAGTATCCTAGAAGTCTCATTTATGGTTTGGGAATGGGAAAGGAGAAGGCTGGTAGGGTATTTCTGTGGGGGATATCTTGTTTGTAAATTTCTATAAAGGCAGAAATTTCAACAGTGAAACAGAGAAAGGAAAGGTAACCATTGATAAGTAGGATTTCAAGAATAACATTGAATGGGAATATTATCATACTAACAAAACAAGGAAGAAGAAAAAAGAGAAGACAAAGTATAAAATAAGTAACAAAATAGAGATGTGGGAGGAAGAAAATCAATAGTTTAGTCATATTAAATGTGAATAAGTTACATAGTCTCGTAACTGGAAAAATGGAGTGACTGTAAAAATCAAAGTAGATTTTAAGGCAAGGAATACTAACAGAGATTGAGACATTTCATAATGATGAAAGTGTAAATTCATCAAGAAGACAGAACAGTCCTACATTTGTAGGAATTTTATAACAGTTGTAAAACACATGAGGTAGAAATGGTTAGAAGTGAGAATATTCAAATCCATAATTATATTTGAAGATTTTAGTACTTTTCAATAGTTGATAAAACAAGTATACAGAAAAATAGGAAGAATGAAGAAGACTTGGGTAGCACTATCAATCAACTTGATATAGTTGGAATTTAGAGTACATTACACACGTCAACTGCAGATTATACATTCACGTGCCCTTAGAATATTCATTAAGGTAGATCATATGCTGGATCATAAAAAAACAAGTCTCTAAATATTTAAAAAGTATGAAACCATATAGGGTTTGTGCTGTAACCACAGTGGAATTACAATACCTGTAGAAATCAATAACATAACAATAACTAGAAAAATCTCCCAAATATTTGAAAAGAAGCAACATACCTCTGAATAGTCCAGAGGCCAAAGAATAAATAACAAGGGAAATTAGAAAACATTTTAAAATGAATAAAAGTGCAAACAGCCTGTTAAATTTGTAGAATGATATTAAAGCACTATTTAGAGAGGAATTTAAGTGTTTTTAGTAGAAAGGATAAACATTACCTAATTGTCCACTGTAAATAATCAGAAAAGAGCAAATTAGACCTAAAATAAGTAGAGGAATGAAATATGGAAGATAGGACTGGAAAACATTCAAATGGAAAAATAATGAAGAAACAATGAAAAGATCAATGACACTGATAACCCTTTAGTGAGGTTAATAAAAAAAAAAAAGTGATGATATTTCAGATTGTATATGAAACCAGCACATTATACTCCTTGATTGCACAAATGTACACAGCTATGATTTAGCAATAAGGAAAATAAATATAAAAGAAGATGATGCAAATTAGTAATATCAGGAGCAAAAGAGGGATTGTCGCTGCAGATCCTGTACCTATTCAGAGAAAACTAAGGGAACATCTTGAATGCTTTGTCAATAAATTTGACAGTTAAGATGAACTGTAAAAATTTTTTGAAAGACAAAAATTGTCAAAAGTGATAGAAGAAATAGAATATGTGAATAGCCCTGTATCAAGTAAATTGAATTAATGATTTAAAACCTTTATTTGGCCAGATGCAGTGGCTCATGCCTGTAATCCTAGCACGCTGGGAAGCCAAAGCAGGTGGTTTGCTTGAGCTAATTTTCTAAGTCCATTGCAGTCAGGCAAGAGAAGGAGATCAAAGGCATCCAGACCGGGGCAGAGGAGTTCAAACTCTCCCTCTTCGCAGCTGACATGATCTTACAGCTGGACAACCCCAGGGACTCAACTACAAAGCTCTTAGAAGTGATCAAGGAACATAGCAGCATCTTGGGTTACAAAATAAATACCCACAAATCAGTAGTAGCCTTCCTATACACCAACAATTATTAAGCTGAGAACAAAATGAAAGACTCTATCCCTTCTACATTAGCACCAAAGAAGATGAAATACCCGGCAATATATCTAACACAAGAAGTGAAATATCTCTCTAAAGAGAATTATGAAACTTTGTGAAAGGAAATAGCAGAAGATGTCAACAAATAGAAGAACATACCAAGTTCATGGCTGGGAAGAATCAACATCGATAAAATGTCCATACTACCCAAAGCAATCTATAGATTTAATGCAATCCCCATCAAAGCACCAATGTCATATTTTAAAGATCTTGAAAAAAATAGTACTTCGATTCATATGGAACCAGAAAAAAACCCAAATAGCAAATACAGTTCTTAGAAATAAAAACAATTCTGGAGGCATCATATTGCCAGACTTGAGGTTATATTACAAGGCTGTAGTGATCAAAATAGCATGGTACTGGCACAAAAATAGAGACACTGATCTATGGAATAGGATAGAGAATCAAGATGAACCCAGCCACATATTGTCATTTAATCTTTGATAAGCCTAACAAAAACATGCAATGGGGAAAAGAATTTTTTTTTTTTTTTTTTTTGTAGAGACAGAGTCTTACTTTATGGCCCTCGGTAGAGTGCCGTGGCCTAACACAGCTCACAGCAACCTCAAACTCCTGGGCTTAAGCGATTCACTTGCCTCAGCCTCCCGAGTAGCTGGGACTACAGGCGCCCGCCACGGGAAAAGAATTTTTAACAAAGGGTGGTGGGAGAACCATTTATCCATATGCAGCAGACTGAAACCTCTCACCATTGACAAAAATTGATTCTTGTTGGATAAAAGATTTAAATTTCAGACACAAAACAATAAGAATTGTAGAAGTGAGTGTGGGGAAAACACTTGAAGATATAGGTCTGGGAAAATTTATGAGGAAGATAGGCCCTCCCGCCAGCAATTGCAGCAACACCAAAAATAAATAACTGGGACTTGATCAAGCTAAAAAGTTTTTGCACAGCTTTTGCACAGCTAGGAGTACCACAAATAAAGCAAACAGCCTTCAGAATGGGAGAAGATTTTTACATCTTATGAATCTGGCAAAGACCTGATAACTAGAATCTACAAAGAACTCAAATTAAACAATAAGAAAAGTGCAAAACAACCCTCTCTGTAAGTGGGCAAGTGATTTGAACAGAAACTTGTCTGAAGATGACAGATGAATGGCCAACAAACATATGAAAAAATGCTCATCACCTTTACTCAGTAGAGAAATGCAAATCAAAACCACTCTAAGATATCACCTAACCCCAGCAAGATTAACCCACATCACAAAGTCCCAAAACACCAGATGCTGGTGTGGATGTGGAGATGAGGGAACACAACTACACTGCTGGTGGTATTGCAAACTAACATAGCCCTTTTAGGGAGAAGTACGGAGGAGAATCCTCAAAGATCTAAGTGTAGACCTTCCATTTGACCCTGCAATCTCATTACTAGGTATCTACCCAGAAGAACATAAATCATTTTACCACAAAGCCATTTGCACTAGAATGTTTATTGTGGCTCAATTCATAATTACCAAGTCATGGAAAGCAACCTGAGTGCCTATCAAACCCATGAATGGATCAACAAACTATATACCATGGAATATTATTCAGCCATTAAAAAAGCTGGAGACTTTACATCTTTTATGTTTAGCGGGATAGAGTTGAAATACATTCTTCTTTAGCAAAGTATCTCAAGAATGGAAAAATAGATATCCAGTGTACTCCATACTAATATGAAATCAATATATAAATAATTACTTGTTCCCTAGAACAATAAAACACTATTATAGTCCGGTTCGGGGGTAGAGGAAAGCGGGAAGGGAGGAGAGGACGTATGGCAGAAGGAGGGAGGGCATGTGGTGGGATCTCACCTACTGTGCACATTGTGAAGGTGTGTAACACGCCCCCTGGGTGAGGGGCTCTTCTACTAATGAAACTTCACCTTGGAAGTGAGAACAATGTAACCTAAATATTTGTACCCTCATATTAATTTGAATGAAGTTTTTTTTTAAAGTAAAAAAAAAAAAATGACTAGCTTGAGCAAGAGTGAGACCCTGTCTCTACTAAAAGTAGAAAAAGTATCTGGGCATTGTGGCTGGTGTCTGCAGTCCCAGCTACTGGGAAGGCTAAGGGAAAAAAAGGAAGCAGAAAAAACATCTAACAAAATGTATCAAGCATTTATGATAAAAATATTCAGCAAATTAGGGATAGAAGGAACCATCTTCAGTCTGATAAGAAACATTTACCAAACCCGACAGTTAACATGATACTTACTGGTGAAAATTTGAACTCTTTTCCTTTAACCTTGGGAACAAGGTAAAGTTGCCCACTCATGACTTCCATTCAACTTTGAATAGAAGTCCTAGCAGATGCACCCAGATTTGCAAAAGAAAGTAAAACTCTTTGCAGATGATGTGATTTGTAGAAAGAAAATAATAATCTGTAAAAAGCACCTGATGGAATTATTAATCAAATGTAACAAGATTGTAGGATACAAGATAAACTAATCATATTTCTGTTATTAGCAAGAAACAGTTGGAAAATAAAAGCAACATCAAGTAGCATTTAAAAAAGCATAAAATATTGTCTGAACTGTACTTTTCTTGTAACTATAACTGTGTTATCTTATTTTTTAAAAAGCAAACTCATATTTATAAATAGTTCTGGTGGCCATTTTCGTTATAAAGTATAACATTCCCTTCTCAGCTAGAAAGATTTAGGTATGGTGTTGTTCATTCTTTTGTTGTTTTTCTATCCTTTTTTAATGTGTGTGGTATTTGTTTTATCCAAATTTGTGCAGTGTGATTATATAATAACTATCCCGTCATTTTCTACTGATTATAGTGGGCTTGATTTATATTGTATTGAGAATTATAAATATTTTATTATGAAATGAATATATTAAGATATATGAAATTAATGTGACAGACTTAAAGTTTTCTTTTCAATTTATATTACAGACTAACTGGATCTTCTGGGTTTGTAACAGATGGACCTGGAAATTATAAATATAAAACGAAATGCACGTGGCTCATTGAAGGACAGTAAGTAGTATGGCTGGCTTAAGTTTGTTTTTTCTTTTTCTTTTTCTTTTTAGGATACAGCCCAGTGTAGCATAACTTTTTCCATAAGTGAAATTAACAGTCTATAGCATAAATTATTTAACCTTTTTGGATAACTTTTCATTTAACAAGGGAATTTGATTTTCTTATTTTTCTTAATCTTCATTGTTAATTTTAAAAAGTAGTCTGTTTATTTAATGCTGCAAAAGAATTGTGTATACCAGAAATTTGTATATTTTCAACTTTATTTATTTATTTTTTTGAGACATTGTCTCACTTTGTTGCCCTTGTTAAAGAGCTGTGGTATCATAGCTCACAGCAACTTCAAACTTCTGGGCCCAAATGATCCTCTTGCCTCAGCCTCCCAAGTAACCGGGACTATAGCTACCCACCACAATGCCTGGCTGTTTTCAGAAATGGAGTCTCGCTCTTACTGAGTCTGGTCTCGAACTTGTGAGCTCAGGCAATCCACCTGCCTCAGCTTCTCAGAGTGCTAGGATTATAGGCTTGAGCCATTGTGCCTGGCTGTTTTCAACTTTAATAATTTAAAAACCATTTATTTTAAATGGGTTGTTTAAAGCATTAGAAAATTACAATATTGGGCGGTGCCTGTGGCTCAAGGAGTAGGGCGCCAGTCCCGTATGCCGGAGGTGGCGGGTTCAAACCCAGCCCCGGCCAAAAAACCACAAAAAAAAAAAAAAAAAAAAAAAAGAAAGAAAATTACAATATTGTGTCATTTTTCTAATTACCTATTTTTATGGTGGCTTAGGAAAATTGGAATAACTATTTCCTGCCTAAATGACCATTCTTTGGACCAACTGTACCTCTCCAAGTATTGCCTTTTTCTCCCTGCCTTCATGGCAGGCCTTTAAAGCAGTATTTCTCAAACTTTTTGGTCCTAGGATTTCTTTACACTCTTAAACTTTGAGAATTTCAAAGAACTTTTGTTTATGTGGGTTGTACCTGCTTGTGTTTACCATATTAGAAATTAAAACTGAGAAATATTATTTATTAATTTATTAAAAACAACAGTTATAAACCTTCTGCATTAGCACAAATTATATTTTTATGAAAGAAAATCCTGTACTAAAAAAATTTGGGGGGAGAAGAGTGGCATTGTTTTACGTTCGTGGAAATCTCTTCAAAGTCTGGCTTAATAGAAGGCCCCTGGATTACCATTCTTCTGCATTCATTTTGTTGTGGTTATTGTGGTTGAAGTATGTCAGTAGAATTAGTTATAACTCGAAGTAAGTAGAAGAAGGGAAGAGATTTTAATAGTATAGTACTTAGTACATAGTCTTCTTTGATTTTATACCAAAACTTGACAAGTAAATTGCAGTGTGGAATCCATTGGTTTTCTTGTACTTTGAACGGACTGTTTACCCATCCATGACTTTGTAACATGTTATATAGGTAATTTGGAAAATATTGGTTCACTGAATTATTCAGATCTTCCACGGGTTAATGTATTTCATTATATAAAATTTAAAAATCACATTGGTTAATATCACTTATCAGTCTCATTAAAAAGTTCTAAGTATTAGGAAGTTATGCCTGGGTAGCAGATATAAATTTTCTAACACTCTACTTACTACTTGAAAATGGTTGGTATTTTATCTTTGGCAGCAAATAATATCAGTTGTTTTCTTTGAAGTGACAGGCTTGCTTTCGTTGTTTCCAGTAAAATGTCTGCCATATATCCAACTCTGAGTAAGCACAGTTTCTCAGTTGTTCTTTCAAGTAAACTTGGTAAATGCTATTTGGAGAAAAAGGGTGCCTAGCTTAGCTCATAACTTAAAACATTTTCAGAAGTTGTTTTCCTTGAGAGAATTGTACTTTTTTAGGAAGCAGAAGTGCTTTATGCTTACTTTCCATTTTGTCACACAGAATATTAAAAAGATGTTTATAGCCGGGCATTGTGGCGGGTGCCTGTAGTCCCAGCTGCTCGGGAGGCTGAGGCAAGAGAATCGCTTGAGCCCAGGAGTTGGAGGTTGCTGTGAGCTGTGTGAGGCCACGGCACTCTACCGAGGGCTATAAAGTGAGACTCTGTCTCTACAAAAAAAACAAAACAGAACAAAACAAACAAACAAAAAAAGATGTTTATTCATGGATCAGGATTTAATAAACAACAGTTTTTACTGCTTAATAAAGATATCCTTAAATTAAACTGGCATTTTTTCCTGCATTTTGAGAGTGAGTGTTAGTGAAGAGTAACAGTGATCACTAATACTGTTTGCTGCTACTGCCTTGGTTTGTTCTAAGACGTCAGCAGTTTCACCCACCATCACTCTTGTACTATTGGTAAATGCCAACAGCAAGAATATCTTTGATTTGATGTCTTAATATTACTGTGAATATAGTTTTGACCTCTTGGACCCCCACTAAAAGGGTCCCAGGGCCTCTTGCATTCTGAGAACTGCTGCTAGTCTAAGGAGTTCCGCCCTTGCCCTTCCTGCCCATTCACTCCCATCTGACGTCCTTTCCACTGTTGCTTCTGAATGTACTTTCTGCAGTTGCTGCTCCTCAGCCTAAGCAAAAGATTCAGCAAAATCTTTTTCTCTTTTTCTTTATTCCCTACATTTAGTCTGTCAGTAAATTCTGCCAGTTTTTCCTTTATATTATTTCCTAAATGTATCTACGGACTCCTTTTTACCACAACCTCTATTCCTGTAAGAACCACCATCCTCTCCTTTCTGGGCTCCTTTATTATCCTTGAAATTGGCCTCCTTTTGCTTTTGCCTCTTGCCCACCTCTCATTTACAGTTTTCTTACCATATCGCATTCCTTTCATGTCTTCACAATACTCATCACCATCTGAGTTAATATGTTTATGTATTTATTTAGTGGTTAACTTAGAGATAAATCAGTATGGAGCAGAGGAAAGGTCTATGCTGGAGCAGCGGATTGGAGTTAGGCATCAGCTGGGTACGAATGGTGTTGATAATTCTTAGAGCTTTTTGAATAGAGTGTTTGGGCTAAAGAGTTGAAGGAGTAAGTAGGATATGGGGCAATGGAGAAAGCAAAGTCTTCTGTGAGTTTCATTGTATTAAAAGGGAAAAGGGGGAGGGCAGATCTTTGATAGAGAAAGTTGGGATTTGAGGCTTTTTTGTTTTATTGTTGTTTTATAAAATATGGGATACTTAAGCAGATTTAAATATGGGTAGGAAAGTTCCAGATGAGAAGGTGATGTTAAGTATTTGAGAGATGGAAGGAGAGTAGGTAGGTTTATCTTTTTTGAAAAATGGGAATTTCAGGGAATTTTTCTAGGTGTGAGCATAAGCAGGGAGGTGGGACTGGATGGTTTAAACCGTTATTGACAGGTAGTAGCAGTTGTGGTGAGGAAGAGAGTTAGTGGAGGACTGTGGGCAGAATCAAAGTGCCATTTGTAGTTGGTGAGCAGAGACCAGTGCTGGAACTGGTCTGCCCAGTGGTAGGGCTTTCTCCAGTACAGTGTAGTTTTTTGTTATTTCTGGATTCAATCCTAGTCAAAGCAGATAACTGGTTTCCTGTAGACCAAGGCTTTTGCCAGCTAGTGCCCTGAGAATGCAGAGGGGCAGGCAAGTTTAGAGACTAGGAAAGTATGTTTGTGAAATGATGTAGAGTTGGAATCTTAAGTTGAATAAGGAAGTGCAAAAATGGAAGGGCTAATGGATTGGGTAAGAGACTGTTAATGAATGGCCTCTGGATGGACTGTAAGGCCCAAAGAGTCACGGACCACATCCGTTTTATTTCCATTTGTATGTTTAATGGTCTCTTATGCATAGAAGAGTGCTACATAAGTCTTTGACAAATCAAGGAATAAAGTGCTAAATAAATCTTTGACAAATCAAGAATACTGTTTAAATATTATTAATTTCTTCTCTCCCTGTAAATTCTTTTTTTAATCTCTTTATATTCGCAAATGTTTTTTGCTAGTTATGGTAATTATTTTATTAAAAATTACTTTTTTTGTTCTTTTCAGGCCAAATAGAATAATGAGACTTCGTTTCAATCATTTTGCTACAGAATGTAGTTGGGACCATTTATATGTTTATGATGGGGACTCAATTTATGCACCACTAGTTGCTGCCTTTAGGTAAGCTCAGTCATATAAGTACTAGTTCATCATTATTTGATTTCTAAATTTAAAGGTATATCCTCAATTGGATTCTTACTGGATTCACCTTTATCATCACTTAACACATTTATTTTGTGGAAAGAGTACTTGTGTGCTAGTCCAGGCTGGGTTTCTGTATCTACTGGGTAAGTTTCTGGGTGTGTTAGAGAAAAGGAAAGTTGACCTTTCCTTTCAGTTTCCTGATAGGTAAAATTGGGATA